>NW_026903173.1:115000-462500 GCF_024500385.1 Phyllopteryx taeniolatus
TATTTAGAGATACGGTCACAAGCTTAATTTAACAAAAACTGTATGTCAGCAATGTGCTGTAACGGTCTATCTCAATGCAGGGACCTTGCTCGTCTTCAGTGATCCAGGAGTTCAGCTACCTGCTATTAAAAACTGGCACAGTGATCCTGAAAGCCCAGATTGACAAGAAGGGTTACACACCAGGCCAGATTATTCATCTGTCAGCTACCGTCCACAATAAATCTGAGAGGAGTACAGGCAACATAAATGCCTCCCTGATGCAGGTAAAGCCTTTTGTAATTTCATCAAATACTCTCTCACCACATTTTCACCCATCAGTGCAGTTAATTTATTTGTGCTTGCAACGAAACAAGTTAGTGGAGTATAATCTGATTTCAGTAGTGTTAGCAGAGTAGAGATGAAATTCTATTAAAAAAAATTTAATATTATCACAGCCAGAATGATCACAATTATTATTATTATCATGGTATTGGTAAAGGAAATGTAAGCAAACTAAATCACAAATACATACTCTGAAAAAGTTGATTATTTTGAAAACATAAAATACAAACTCATTAGCCCTGTGTATTTTTTGACATCAGTATTTCAATAAAGCCAGTTCAAAAAGTAAAATGTTTTTTTTTTTTTCAATTTTGCAAGACCCCACAAAATTTGCTCAAGATGACTACTTTGACAGTCATATCGTCAATGGCGGTGGAACTCTATTAAAACATTAATTAATTCGAGGCTAGTAGTCTATTAAAACGTATTTGACACAATAAACAATGTTTTGCAATACAATTAGATTGGTTGACGAATAGACAATTCAACAAAATTCAATCCAATTTTCTAATTTTCCATCAGGCTCCTACAGTACAGATTGTCAATTTGAAAAAGTGCAAATATGTGACTATGATTTCAAGCTGAATGTTGAGGTGACAATTCATACAAGGATCTAACTTGGTTGGCTATATTCAAGCTTCTGATAAGACCTTTAGTCAACGAGGGAGAAGTTAAGGAGAAGCAGTTGAACCTTTCTCAATTAATCCAATGTCCAGCCAATCAAGTTATGTGACTCTGGCACGAGAAGTTTACCATAAACGTATACACAGAAAGCCACCTTGCCCATATCAGAAACCACCTTTGCGTCCGGTGCCGTAAGTCCTCGCTGGCTTGGACCAGCTGCCTCCTTTCTAGATAGGTCGCTAACTAGCTGCCTATCTAGCGAGCTGGCTGGCTAGCCAGCTAGCTCTTTGCCATGAACAACCGTGCAGCTCCTTGGGCTCGGCTATCGGACGCCTCCTTCTGCGGTGATCATCATATCGATGGAGGGCTTCAGCTATTTGCATCTGTGATCCATGATCAACTCCAAGAACGAACCAAGACTGCGCACTTGCACACAGAATCTACGCGCAGTAGGTCAAAATGGCGTCGGCCATAAACATCCATTTTCTATCCCGCTTATCCTCACTAGGATTGCTGGCGCTAATCTCAGCTGACTCCGGGCGAGAGGCGGGGTACACCCTCAACTGGTTGCCAGCCAATCGCAGAGCACATGTAGACAAACAATCATTCACACTCACATGCCCTCCTATGGCCAATTTAGAGTAGTCGGTTAACCGAGCAGGCATGTTTTTGGAATGTGGCATACCCGGAGAAAACCCACACAGGCACGAGGAGAACATGTAAAATCCACACAGGCAAGGGGGGATGTGAATCCAAATCCTCAGAACTGTGCTAACCAGTCATCCGCCGTGCCGCCCACTAAAAATCATGAAATATATTTTGTGTTTTTTGAATAAATGCGGTCGGGCAGCAGTTGCAGCTCTTGTCAGAATAAGTAGTATGATATTCCAAGACTCATTCTGATTTGATAAGAAAATTCTGATTCGATGATCGCTTTTTCAGGCCCGCTCGAATTCCAAATTCCGATCACCACCGATTCGTGCACCGCCCTCGTTGTTATGCAATGACTTAACAATATGTGTGTGAATTACTGTGTCCTTTTGTTTCAGAGAGTAACCTATCAGACAAAAAGACCCATCCATGACGTGAGGGCCATTGCAGAGTTGGAAGGAGGTCGAGTTAAGGCCAGCAAGGAGATTGAGTGGAAGGAGCAGATCATTGTTCCTCCTCTTCCTCAGTCGGCCCTTGTTGGCTGTGACCTTATAAAGGTTGAATACCTCGTTAAAGTAAGAAAAAAATTTTGACTTCACCCCCCCGCCCCCCCCCCCCCCCCCCAACCGACGGCACCGTACAAAACGTTTTTGCAACGTTGTTGCAAAACCTTGTTTAAAATCATATGAACAATCTCAAATGTCATAAATATTAAGGCCATTTCAACAATATTATGAATCAGTGTTTTCATTTACAGTTGCAACTTACAGACCATAGTAGATCTATAAACTGTACCTTTTTATAAAACCAATGAATTAGAAATCATTTTAAAATTTCACACATTTCCACATCCGTCTCTAAATCGTGAAAAGCTTAACTGACTCATCACACCTTACAAACTAAAGTGGGAACTTTTCCTCATGAAAGTCCCATTATCCCCGTGCCTTGTAAATGTATACAGGCAGATTGACAGAGTGAAACTAAAAAATGAAGACAAAATAAATCTATGAGCTATGTCTATTAAGGTCATACATATCCAGAGTAAGTGCAAAATAGAAAGTTGAATTACATGCTTATTTAATAGTCACCCAGTAGCTTGCCATAAAAAGCTGAAAACACAAACACTGAATCTGTATCTTTTTCTTCTTTTCCTTTCGGCTTGTCCCGTCTCCTGCATCCTCCTCTCTTAACACCAACTGCCCTCATGTCTTCCCTCACGACATCCATCAACCTTCTCTTTGGTCTTCCTCGAGCTCTCTTGCCTAGCAGCTCCATCCTCATCATTCTTCTACCAATGTACCGTATTTTCCGCACTATAAGGCGCACTTAAACGCCTTTAATTTTCTCAAAAATCGATGGTGCGCCTTTTAACCCGGTGCGCCTTATGTGTGCACTGAGTTCCAAAACCTGTAGAAATGTTGTTGAGCGATTTTGGTAAGCACTCCGCTTGATTGACTGTCGGACCATTTCCCGCCGACATAGGGACGTAATATGTACACTACGTACGCTGGCAGCAATAAACCAGTTAGAGAACGTTACGTAAAGCTATGTACGGTACGTACGCTTACCTCCGCCACGCCTCCGGTAGGTATATTGTGCTACCGGTATGCTGCAAAACATTTGTTTGGCTAAGGATCCCCGAAGATTGCATCAGCGAAGAGACATGCTTATGAGGCACAATTCAAACTACAGGCTATCAGTTACGCGGCGTGGGAGCGATGGATGAGACTGCGAACACACCTTTACCAAGACTGGGAGGCAGCGCCGGGCGAGTTACACCACCGTATGTGAATGGATTGTGGATGCCTGGGCTAAGGTATCGGCGTTGACTGTAGTCAACGCGAAAGCCGGCATCATTGCTGAACAGCCACCCGGCAACGAGACTGACTCAGACGAGTACGAGAGGGAACCCGGTATGTTTGATGGCGAAATTGTCCAGCTGTTCAATTCAGATACAGAAGATGAGGACCTCGATGGATTTGTGACAAAAGATTGATTTAAAAAAAATAATAATAATGTGAGCGTTCCGTTACCTTGTTTTAGCATGCACAGAATAATACGGTGCGCCTTATGTATGGCTTAAGTACAGAAATAGACCCCGTAATTGAGACTGCGCCTTACAATCCTTGAGAACCTCAACATCTTCATTTCCGCCACCTCCAGCTCTGCTTCCTGTTGTCTCTTCAGTGCCACTATCTCTAATCCGTACATCATGGCTGGCCTCACCACTGTTTTATAGTAATTCTATTAGTATAAAAAAGTTCCATCGTTTTTGTAAAGTCTATCACCATCTGTCCCTCCAAGTTCCTTTCCTGGATGCCATACTTACCCATTACTTCTGCATCACCCCTGTTTGCTTCACCATCATGTCCATCTCTGTCTGGGATGCTCAGAACTACTTCGTCTAGCTCCTTTCAGAATTTCTCTTTCACCTCTAGGTCAGATCCTACCTGTGGGGCAATAAAGGTGAGTACACCCCAAAGTGAAATAGTCCAAATAAGGCCCAATTAGCCATTTTCCTTCCCTGGTGTCATGTGACTCATTACTGTTGCAAGTTTTCACGTGAGAATTGGGAGCAGGGGTGTTAAATTTGCCGTTATCAGTCTCACACTCTCTCATACTGGTCACAGGAAGTTCACTATGGCACCTCAATTGAGAGAACCTTCTGAGGATCTTGGGGGGGGGGGGGGGGGGGGAAATAATTTTTTCTTTACATAAAGATGACTTAGGCCAAACCTGTGCAAGGTACAGCCTGGGGGCCGCACCCTGCCTGTCCACAGTCTCTTGCAGTGTTCATGAAGGCAAAATAAAATGTAAACCAAATTATGTGGTGCTTTTAATTTGATGTGCCCGCATGTGGACAGTACAAGCGAGCAAGAGCTACGACTTATGTCTGCAATATTGGAGACGTTTTTGCTATGTTTAGGGACTTTTTCGACCCCTCTTGCAACTGAGAAGAATTGAGATTGGAATATGGTTACGTAAATTCTGCCTATTTAAACCTTTCATCTCTGTTTAATCAGGTCAGCCTGAAGTCTCCAAATGTCCTCTTGACGTTACCCCTCCACATAGGGAATGTTTCTTTGGACAACAAGTTTCAACGTCGTCTGTCTTCTAACCTTGTTGAGGATTCAACATCTACCTCAGCTTCTGCCAACGCATCGTTTTCACCTTCTCTTGCCCCAAAACCTGCTCCTCGTCCTGCTCCTCGGTCCAGACTTTCAGATGCCAATACTCCAAGTGCTCCACCGCCTGAATGCCACCAAGGAGCTGAGGGTGGTACACCTATGAATGGCAGCCTTACCAACAAGCGGCACTCCCAACATGTGTCGCCAAGTGGATTTAGTTATGCTCCTGGCCTCTCTTTCTCTAACAGCCATCAGAATCGGTCAAGCACAAATCCTGAAGGAACTCCAGGCAGTGGTTCCACAAGGGCCCCAGCTCCTCCTTCCAGTTTGAACACTGCTAGCCCAGTGTTAACGCCAATTAGCCTTCCTCCAGACTACGAGAGCTCAGCATACCCACAAGGTTAGTTGTCATGTGTTCTTTCAGGCTGTTCTCACAGGTATAGACTCTGGTAACTCGAGTGATTGTATGAATTTAAGACCTCAGGGTTGGAGGTTCAAATACCACTGCGGACCAAAAATTAACATTGAGCCTGCAGAGATAATATTCTTCTTTTTTGACACTATTTGAGGATGATTTTTTTTTTCTCGCTGTTTCATTAGTTAACAAGGTGCCCCAATAGCCTAATGCTACGAATAAACAAAAAACAAAGCTTTTGATGTTTTTACTAGTTAGTTTGGAGGTCTAGATATGTCATTTTTATCAAAACAATAAAAAAAATTTTTTTTTTTTTAAAGAGCTATTCAGTCAGACAGCTTCCATTCTGACTTTTCTGTTGCATTCTTAATTGTAACCACCATTAATAAATTAATGTCCCAATAGCCTAATGCTTTAGTTAATTCTGTTGTTGTGCTACTGGAACACCTAACTATTACTTATTACCTGGGGGTGGGTGGATGTTGGTAAAACCTATGGACAGGGTTTTTTTTTTTTTTTTTTTTACATTATACACCAAAACCGTTCATCCCAAAAAATGTAAACCAAAAGACATTCAGTAAGTTGCATGGTTATAGGAGGCTGTATTAATTTGCATTGGATACAGATGACAACCACAAACAACCAAGTATTTACAAGCATTTTTTTTTTTATATATCCTGTCCTGACAGTGTAGGTGCCCTGAGAGTGTATCCTGCACTGGCTGCCACAAAAGATTATTTTGATAATTGACTAGTCACTGATTATTTTTGCGGTTAGTTGCATAATATGAGCTTACCGGTATGTAAAGTGCATTTTATCGCACCAGCAAGCAGCTACTCTTTTATAACCATCATTAGCTTTCAGCTTGAAGTGTTTAAGCTATGTGCCAAAGATAAGTAAGATAATTGTACATTCAACTTTTAATAAACTCTGCAGCTTGTACCAGCTTTCCTGACATGTTTATATATGATAGTGCAAATTAAAATGAAGGCGATACTCGGGTCTTGAACTTTTTTAGCTGTAAATTGTTTTGTGTACTTTTAAAAAAGAAACAAACTATGCACAATCATGTACAATTTTAACAAGGGAAGTAGGAATAACCTTTCACAGGTAAGATTTTTTTTTTCCCCCCCCTTTATTTTCAACTGTTCTGTATTAATAGCACATGCTTTGACGTTGACCAAAAAGTAAATGTCCTGAAAGTCGGTTGAGAAATGATCATTATTTTCAATATACGTACACTTTAGGGCTGTGCAATATGCGTATCGCAAAGACATGGAATTAATGAATATGTAGATGGTATTGTATGCTTTGTTGCATGCCTGTGGCATTTATTTGACCAATCAGATGCAACCTTAAATGCGCATTGCCATCCATCCCCCTAGATACTGGTCTCTTATTGGCTAGAATGGACCCATTCGCGTACAGTGAGAATCTCAGCAGCAGCGGGCAGAGAAGAATAGCAGGGAAAAAATAGCAGATGGCGTGAGAGGAGGAAATGAACGGGGACGAAAACAACAAACAACACTTGTCTATACTCTATCACAAGTCTGAAATATGGAGGAATACATATAGCCTGCTTATTTTACCACAATGAAAAAATTATTAGTTTCATTAGATAAAAATATCATTTCTGAACGGGCATGTTAAATATCGCAATAATATCGATGTCTCAATATTCAACACTGACATCGCATATCGAATGTTTTTTTCCAATATCGTGGATCCCGAATGCATTGCCTTTCATGGAAACGTTGCCCCCACCAACGTGGCCGCCACGTACACACGTCGCTTAGTCATTCTACTACAGTGCACTGGCATAGCTAGTCTTCTATTCATGTGTGTAGTTAATGTTACATCAAACACATAACCTGTGTGCAAGTCTAATGAAATCATTGTTAGCCTTAAGATAATGATAATGTTTCCAGCTTTAAACAAGTAGCTCAATAACAACGCTGCTAATGGTAGCCTTCATCAGAAATTGAATCAGCCACAACGTGCTTGCTTTTAGCAGCCCTTGTGTCTCTTTCGTGTCGCCATGAAAGGCAAGTTTGGCATCACAATTTCTCTTTGAGTATTTTTGGTTAAATGCTCAAACCTTTGCACAACATTGCTAACGCCGGTTAGCCATGGTACTGTTTTTTGCTTTATTTGTTTTTTTTTAATTGCACATTACCATTGGACAATTGTGTAGTGTCACCAGAAAGTATTCGCACTCCTTCACGTTTTCCACATTTTGCTATGTTACAGACTTATTCTAAAGCTGATTTGAGTATAGTTGTCTTTAAAAAAAATCTACATAAAATATCCCATAATGAAAAGGTAAAAACGTATTTTTACATTTGTGTAAATTTATAAAAACATTTAAACATTCAAACATAATAGATACACAAGTATTCATAGTCTTTGCTATGATACTCAAACTTAAGCTCAGGTGCATCTTATTTCCACTGATCATCCTTGAGATGCTTCTAAAACTTGAATGGAGTCCACCTGTGGTAAATTCAGTTAATTGAGCATCATTTGGAATGGCACACACCTGTCTATATAAGGTCTCATAGTTGGCAGTGCATATCAGAGCATGAACCAAGCAATAAAGTCTTAAGGAATTGTCTGCAGACCTCAGACTGGATTGTGTCAAGGCACAAATCTGGGGAAGGATACAAAAGAATTTCAGCAGCATTGAAGGTCCCGAAAAGCACTGTGGTCTCAATTATTTGGAAATGGAAGAAGTTTGGAACCACCAGGACCCTTCATAGATCTGGGCATCCGACCAAGGGAAGGGAGGCCCTTGGCCAGAGAGGTGAACAATAAGCCTCTGGTCACTAAAACAGAGCTCCAGTGTTCCCTTGCGGAGATAGGACAACCATCCAGAAGGTCAACCATTGCTAACGCACTCCACCAATCAGGCCTCCATGGTACAGTGGCCAGACTTGTCACTAAAAGGCACATGCCAGCCCGCTTGGAGTTTGGCAAAAGGCACCTTAAGGATTCTCAGACCTGCAGAAACAAAATTCTCTGGCGTGATGAAACCAAAATAGAACGTTTTGGCCTGAATTGCAAGCGTCATATCTGGAGAAGAGGAGGCACTGCTCATCACCTGGCTAACACCATCCCTACTGTGAAGGATGGTTGTGGCAGCATCATGCTGTGGGACTGTTTTTCTGCTGCAGGAACTGGGCAACTAGTCTGCATAGAAGGTAAGATGACAGCTGCCAAATATAGAGAAATTATTCAAGAGAATTTGCTCCTGAGTGCTCTGGAACTCAGATTAGGGCGTCGATTCACTTTCCAACACGACAATGACCCAAAGCACACAGTCAGGATAACAAAGGAGTGGCTTCGGGACCTGCCTGCGAATGTCCTGGAGTGGCCCAGCCAGAGCCCGGACTCGAATCCAATCGAACATCTCTGGAAAGACCTAAAAATAGCTGTCCACCGACACTGCCCATCCAACCTGACTGACCTTGAGAGGATCTGCAGAGAAGAATGGGAGAAAATGCGGCAAAACAGGTGTGCCAAGCTCGTAGAGATACCCAAGTAGACTTGAGGCTGTGATTGGTGCCAAAGGTGCTTCAACAAAATATTAAGTCAAGGGTGTGAATACTTATGTACCTATTATGTTTCCCCTCATGCATCATCTGTACAAATTATGGCTTTTTTGTTGACTTTGATGTGTTTCACCTAAAACAAAGTATTTAACAATTAAGAATAGAGGGCTGATATTTTAGACGGAGAGTTTCAACATATGGAACCATGATGCAATTTCTAAATTTTTAGACATAGGAGCTGCTAATTGACCATACGCAGGAGTCAAAATTTGAATATTTTGGCTCATTGACTCCCATTGTAAATCATATTTTTTTATATACTTTATACCTGATGTGTTATAATGCTTTTCCCCGGGATAATGGCATAAATTCAAGCCTTGCCCTTTGTACTGAAATGAAAAATCATTTGTGGTGTGTTTACACCGATAAGCCACCAGATGACGCTAGAGGTCAGGTCATTATTTTTCTTGCACAGACTTCACACACGGCTACGATTTCACACATTTTATGCCGCAAAAAATATGTTTGAGAGTTGGGATTGTTATAAGAGTTGTATGTTTCTGTACGCGTGTTCAACGGGACCATTCTGAGAACAAGTTTTATTTCCCAAAATACAAAGTATTGATGTGCAGATATGAATATTTTCTGTGTGCGTGTGAAAGTCAACATTCCTGGCCTAAGCTCTTCTGCAAATTCAAGTGTTATTTGAAATCCTGCGCTTCAATTTGTCTGTATTCGTGCCTGCGTGTGCACATGCGTGTGTTTGTGTGCATGCCTGGATCAAAGGAGGGTCTGTCCCAAATTCAAAAATTGTTGTTGATAATGTTTGATAATCCGCTAAAGCCCACAGTCATCTCTTTTGCTGGTGCATCTTCTCCTGCCACATTTTGTCCTTCCACTAGACTTTGCATTGATATGCTTGGACACAGCACTCTGCGAACAGCCAGCCTCCTTAGCTATGAACTTTTGTGGCTTAACCATCCTATGGAGGGTATCAATGATGGTCTTCTGGCCAGTTGTCAAGTCGGCAGTCTTCCCCATATTGAACCCAACTGAGACAATTGAACCAAACTGAAGCAATTTAATGACAGCTGGGGAAACCTGCGCAGGTGCTTTGAGTTTAGTAGATGATTAGTGTGTGACACCCAGTTTAAAACATTTATGGCCTGCAAGATTTGGGCTGATTTCTTCACAGTATTCTAATTTTTTGAATTCCTGATTTTGTGGTTGTTGTTTTTTTAGCTGGAAGCCCAAATTATGTAAAAAAAAATAAACAAATACGACTGGTTAGAGCGTCAGCCTCACAGTTCTGAGGTGCGGGGTTCAATCCCCGTCCCCGCCTGTGTGGAGTTTGCATGTTCTCCCCGTGCCTGCGTGGGTTTTCTCCGGGCACTCCGGTTTCCTCCCACATCCCAAAAACATGCATGAATTGGAGACTCTAAATTGCCCGTAGGCATGACTGTGAGTGCGAATGGTTGTTTGTTCCTATGTGCCCTGCGATTGGCTGGCAACCAGTTCAGGGTGTACCCCGCCTCCTGCCCGATGACAGCTGGGATAGGCTCCAGCACGCCCGCGACCCTAGTGAGGAGAAGCGGCTCAGAAAATGGATGGATGGATGGATGGGTTTAACTTGTTTGCGCTGAATCTATAATCTATGAAAATTTTAACTTTGAATGGAATTATGGAAATAAATGAACTTTTCCATGATATTCTATTTTTTTTGAAAGGGTCTGTATTTATGTAGGGCATATTTAGAGTTCTGGTCATAACACAATACCGCTTTTATTGTCCATAAAGGGCACCAAAAAAAATAAAATAACTATATCTGTGGATAAGTCTGATGCCACTGCACATTTTGAGGGGTTAAAAGTCCATCCATCCATCCATCCATCGATTTTCTACCACTTATCTGGGTCGGGTCACGGGGGCAGTAGCTTTAGCAGGGACGCCTAGACTTCCCTCTCCCCAGCCACTTCATCCAGCTCTTCCGGGGGGATCCCGAGGCGTTCCCAGGCCAGCCGAAGGATCTAGTCTCTCCAGCGTGTCCTGGGTCGTCCCCGGGGTCTCCTCCCGGTGGGACGTGCCCGGAACACCTCACCGGGGAGGCGTCCGGGAGGCATCCGAATCAAATGCCCCAGCCACCTCATCTGGCTCCTCTCGATGTGGAGGAGCAGCGGCTCGACTCTGAGATCTTCCCGGATGACCGAGCTTCTCACCCTATCTCTAAGGGAGAGCCCGGACACCCTGCGGAGGAAACTCATTATCCGGGATCTTGTTCTTTCGGTCACGACCCACAGCTCGTGACCATAGGTGAGGGTAGGAACATAGATCGACAGCTAAATCAAGAACTTCGCCTTTTGGCTTAGCTCCTTCTTTACCACAACGGATCGATACAAAGTCCGCATCACTGCAGATGCTGCACCGATCCGCCTGTCGATCTCCCGTTCCATTCTTCCCTCACTCGTGAACAAGACCCCAAGATACTTGAACTCCTCCACTTGGGGCAGGAATTCATCCCCGACCTGGAGAGGGCACGCCACCCTTTTCCGACTGAGGACCATGGTCTCAGATTTGGGGGTGCTGATTCTCATCCCAGCCGCTTCACACTCGGCTGCGAACTGCTCCAGTGAGAGTTGGAGGTCACGGCTTGATGAAGCGAACAGAACCACATCATCTGCAAAAAGCAGAGATGCAATACTGAGGCCACCAAACCGGACCCCCTCTACGCCTCGGCTGCACCTTGAAATTCTGTCCATAAAAATTAGGAACAGAATCGGTGACAAAGGGCAGCCTTGGCGGAGTCCAACCCTCACCGGGAACGAGTCCGACTTACTGCCGGATATGCGGACCAAACTCTGACTCCGGTCGTACAGGGACCGAACAGCCCGTATCAGGGGGTTCGGTACCCCATACTCCCGAAGCACCCCCCACAGGACCCCCCGAGGGACACGGTCGAACGCCTTCTCCAAGTCCACAAAACACATGTAGACTGGTTGGGCGAACTCCCATGCACCATCGATGACCCTGCCGTGGGTGGAGAGCTGGTCCACTGTTCCACAGCCAGGACGAAAACCACACTGTTCCTCCTGGATCTGAGATTCGACTTCCCGACGGACCCTCCTCTCCAATGAAAGCCTCTCCAAGGCTACAATGAAATCTCAAGACGATCAATTAATTGTGGTGCTTCCTGGTCTCAGAAAGCTTGGTCTCAGACATATGGCATGTGGGTAGTCCAGATCTTAGCTCCAAACGCCACTGTTTACATATACTGTCGATCAAGGAATGAGGATGACAGAGGAGCGAGGCAGGGGGAGGTAGGAATGATTGGGGGAAATGAGACAATCGTTCCTCGATGACATCATTTCACGGAGACATCTACTGAAGATGACATCACGTTGACGTGTCACAAATGAACCGTTTGTGTTGCTAAATAATTACTATCAGGACAAACTAATTAACTGCCTATGTGATTTTGTTTTCCAGAGGCTCCGCCTTCCTACGATGAAAGTTGTAACACATAAACGGAGTGGAGGAACAGGAAACATACGAGCGTGACAACATCAAATGGTGGACGGCGCGGCAATTCCTGCTTAGAAATGAATCGGATTTGTTTTCTTGAAGAAAATGTCGTATTTTGAATGTAATTTGCAGGTTGATTGTTTCTCCTAATAAATATATTTTAAATTAGAACAGGTCATTATAATGCAGTTTTAAATTGGAATATTAAAAGTGAAATGGTTTTGTGTACCGTTGGTGTCAAGAGTTGACCTTTTCAATGTCTTGATCTGACTTTTAATTACCGTATTGTATTCTTCCGGATAGAGGAAGGCAATATCTCGATACCCAACTGTAATTTTTCTCAAGTCATAAATGCTCTGTGTAGAAAAGCTGATTCGTAGCTGAGCCATAATGTGTAATCATTAATCACCACGTTAAGTAACACAAAATTGTTTTCATTTTGAATTGCACTAACCCAATAAAACATTCTTCCACAAACTTTCTGTTGAATATTTCTTGCACGTATTTTTCCACAGAAATCGGTTATGCTCCCATTAACATAGAATTGGGTTGATCTATGACTGTTTTGCAATGTTAAATATTGAATATTGAAGCATCTCCTGGTGTAGCAGCAGTTGCAGTGTGGTCATCGTGCACTGTAAAATTTAATATTTTGACACTACTAAAAAACAGTAGGAAACCCCTTGCTTCAAAATTCAGATACACACACACACACACACCACATCCCAAAAATAAGCGTTTACATTACTTAAGTATTAGCAAACCTTAGAACGTGTGAAGTGGATGAAACAAAGATAATCAAATATTGAAGGGAACACCATAAGCTTGATTTTGCAAAGAATGTACTCCACCTATTTGCATGGCAAAATTAAAAACAACAAGTCCAAATCCATCTTTGCCACTGAACGTGCTATCCGGGCCAGCTGGCAGGAGCCCCTGGTTCTGTGTGCATACCAGAAAGTCCACCAGGACTACCTCATCAGTCCAGTCCTCATGTTTGGATGAGAGCAATGCGTGTTTACACTTGCGCACCAAACCAGCACCCATTTTTATTATGTATTTACATTTCATCATGTTTTCATTCAAAATTAGGAAAAGTAATCGAAATCAAATGGAATTATATTAGTTATATTACTTTTTTTTATATTACTTTGAAAAGTGAAATAGTTTAACATTGCACCTTGTAATCGTAACCAACTACATTTTAAAGTAATTTTTTTTTCACCAGCGCCTACATGGGCACACATGGAGATGCACACCGTCAATGCTGGTTTCATTTTTTTGTAATTTGATCTCAAATTTCACATACTTGATATCATTTCGCTCCTGTGAAGAGCGCTTAAGAAGATGGATTCCTTTCCTTTGGCCATGACTACCGTGCAGTTTTGGTGTCCCTCGACCTTGCTAAATCAATCATGACACACACCTGATATTATTCGGTGTGTGTCTATTTGCATATAAAGCCGCAAAATATATATATATATATATATTAAAAAAAAGAAAAAAACTGTCACGTGCTTCTATTGCGGGCGGGAGCGGAAATGCACTTCCGCCTTCCTGCCTGAACTCCAGCCCGGTTGTATTTATTCGAAACCGTTCCCACTTTGCTCCTTTGACGAGAAGAGTGCGGTGACTTCTCCGAATGCCCATTATTTTTTTTTAAACAAAAAAAACTCTTCAAAGTTGTTTTTAGCACAATATGCGACAGTTGAAGGTATTTCCGGTCGCAGATGTTTCGAGCGAGTGAGTCGCGGTGCAACTTTCCGAACGGTTCAATTCACGAACATCCGTTTTGATCAATACTTGACTTGAAAATTGTGTATAGTTATAGTTAGTTTTTTAATGACCCATCAGTTTGAGTTTCTTTGGGAGACTCATGGACCACAACGGAGCCGAGGACCGTCCCAGGCCAGACGGGGCACCCTTTAATAATTTTGGCACGGCGGTCGGGAACAGGCTCAAGCATCACGACAGGTCAATAGTAAAAGCCACTCCGTTTCACATCGTCAGTGATGTCGGATTTAACCGCAGCAGCGCACGACCTGGTAGCTCTTCGGTAAAAAGATTGGCATCTCCCGGCAGCCTGCTACTAGGCACATCGGGACAACTGCATGCTCAACTTATTCAGAAGGAAGTGACTGATGCAGCGTCGGTGGGAACCTCAGACGCCCCAACATCCAGAACAACCATTGATCAAGCCAGATCAATTGAAGAAACTCGTACAAGTACACGTGGGGATGAGGTAAGAACCTACGAATGTGCTTTCATGGAAAGTATCAATGTTCTCATAAGAATGTGTTCTGGGATACTGGTCAACCACTGATCTGTTTATTTCACTTGTCCCCCCTGCAAGAGAGTACAATAATATGTTCCAGTCTCGTGATAATCTGGTCCAGTAACTGTTATACGTGTATAAATGAACTGCGGCAAAATAATAGTAGATGCAATACAGCAACAAAAATATTACTTGCCTTGTTCACTCTGTTTTCTTCCTAGGCATAGCAAACTAGGAAGAGTGGAGAGGGGATGCCTGAGCATGAGTCAATTTCACTTATTGTAGTTTTTGACATTATTAATTGTCATACAAGTGTAAAAATAAGTGAACCACTGTCGAGTAACACTGCTGCTTTGCTAGAATGGGGGACATTTGAAAAAAAAAAACAACCTTTTAACTCATTCCCTGCCAATGTCGTCCAAAGACGTCATTCAGAGTCCATCAATTCACTTATTGTAGTTTTTGACATTCTTGTCATACAATTGTAAAAATAAGTGAACCACTGTCGAGTAACACTGCCGCTTTGCTAGAATGGGGGACATTTGAAAAAAAAAAACTTTTTAACTCATTCCCTGCCAATGTCGTCCAAAGACGTCATTCAGAGTCCATCTATTCCCTGCCAATGCCATCTAAAGATTTCAATGGCGTTTGTTTTAACGGGGATGGTCTTGTGCAGTTTGTGTGTGATCGTCAAGTCTCTGGATAACTGCAATGAGGATTGGCGCCCTGTAGAGGGCAACAATGCGTTGAGACAATGAGAAGAGGCAAACATAATGGCAGAAAAGAGAGAAGACAAACTGAAACAAATCTAAAAAAATAAATTAAAAAAAAGCTTTCGGTACTAGAAATTTATTGCGCCGAGGCAAGAAAAATATTCCTGCGACCAACAGGAGTGACGCCTTAGATCATGTGGGGGAATAAACGATGACGCTCCGAGCCGATCGCTTTGTTGCAAAGCTATCTCGCAAAATGCCAGGCTATATGGCGACATCCTCCCGGCCGCTCGCCAGCTGATCGTCTCCCGACCAGGATTTGAGTAAATGGGATCCGGAATCGTCATGAGTGAACTCCGTCTGGATAGCCAGCCGAGCTTCATCACGAGCTTCCCCCGACGAAGACGAAGGTAACTTGTTTCCAGCTCACGTTGGCTGCATTTAGCGAGCAAACACGCTCCTTCAACCCTTGTTACATAAAAACACAATTTAGTCCCACTAGTTCACATTATAATGCTAATGCAATCCTAATGCTAATTTTCGGCCGATACCGATCACACCAATCAGATCGGTGTAAATTCGATTCGCTAGTAATGGTATGTATTTTTTTAAAACTTACAGATTATGCATCCAGCAGACCTTCGACTCCCATTCCAGTACGTAGTGCAACCAAAAAAGGTAATTGACAGCTTTTTTTACCCCCTCCACGTCCCACGACAGCAATTTCACCAATGTGTTTTTATAGTAATATAGGTATATTTCTAAACTGCACAGGTTGTGCTTCAAGCAGAAGTAGACTGGTTTCAAGGAGAATGACAACCACACAAGATCCCATTTACTGCGACCAAAGATATATATATGTGCTTGTAAATAAATATTTCTGTCAAAAGTACTTTCTCAGTGTTGTTTTATGTTCAGATGTTTGAGATTGTTGAGAAGAAAAAACATATTGGTGTCAAAAGTCGTTCTTCTGCTTGATGTGTTTGCGTTCACAAAAATGCTGTTTTCTCAGTTTTTCCCTCCCTGTCAGAACGGGTATTTGAGAGAAATTTTTTTCCCCTGTATATTCATGATGTAATGTGTTAAGTTTCAGTGATTATTTCGTATTTAGCATCTTTATACTCTATTTCATATAAGCCCCTTTAAGAAATTATTAGTATAATTGCATTCATGACATTAAAATATTTACTTAGCGCTGATATTTCAACAGTGCACAATACAATCTTTTTTTAGTTATGTAAAAGCATTGATCCCCAAACTTTTCAGCGTCACTGACATTTTTGGTTGTTTATACCACAGAGATAAATAACCACGGTATATACTGTACAATATCTATGATTTACACACACCAACCGTATGCAGTATTCCGACAAGCGTTATGACAGTAAGGACACAGTGCCGTAAAGTGTCATGGTGTTGGTAAACGTCTTACTTCTATGATGGGTCAGAATCAAAATCAGAATCATCTTTATTTGCCAAGTATGTCCAAAAAACACAAGGAATTTGTCTCCGGTAGTTGGAGCCGCTCGAGTACGACAACAGACAGTCAATTAACAGAGAACACTTTGGAGACAGAAATACATTGACAAGAAGAAAAAAACAGTCACTGAGCAATAAAGGGTTAATAGTTATCTGGTAATGCCGGTAAAAAAAATTTTTGGACAATTTTGCAAAAGATGCAGAGTCCTCTAGCACTTAGAGCAGTTCGAATGACTAATATTGCAATAGTCCGGTGCAATGACCATTGTGTAAAGGGCGCCGAGACTTCAAGCGAATAGTGCGATAATCTGGGACAATGTTGATTGTGCAAATGTTGGAGATACTCCTCAGTCAGTGTGCAAATGGAGCAGATGCTACTCTGCCATAAGTGGCCAGTATTGGTCAACAACAGATATGCAAATAGTGCAGCGTGGCGAGACTACTACAGTGAGTGAAGGAGCAACACAAAATTGGCCCCACAGAAATGTGACAACGAACTCAAGTCAGAAAATTGCCAGGATGTTTTAATGGAATTGTAGGTTAGGTGTTTAAGAAGTTGATTGCAAGTGGGAAGAAGCTGTTGGAATGTCTGCTAGTTCTAGTTTGCATTGGTCGGTAGCGTCCACCTGAGTGAAGGAGCCGGAAGAGCTAGTGGCCAGGATGTGGAGGGTCCAAGAGGATTTTGCACGCTCTTGTTTTAGTTAGCAGCGTGCAAGTCCTCAAGGGTGGGTAAAGTGGTACCGACAGTCTTTTCAGCAGTTTTGATTGTCTGTTGCAGTCGCCGTTTGTCCTTTTTTGTAGCAGCACCAAACCAGACTGTGATTCGATGACCGCTGTGTAGAACTGTCTCAGCAGCTCCGGTGGCAGGCCGTGCTTTCTCAGAAGCCGCAGGAAGTACATCCTCTGCTGGGCCTTTTTGAGGACGGAGTTGATCGCCCACTTCAGGTCCTGAGAGACTGTAATTCCCAGTCACTTGAAGGTCTCGACGGTTGACACAAGGCAGCTGGACAACGTGAGGGGCAGCTGTGGCGAAGGATGCCTCCTGAAGTCCACGATCATCTCTACAGTCTTGAGCGTGTTCAGCTCCAGGTTGTGTCGGCTGCACCACAGCTCCAGCCGCTCCACTTCCTGTCGATATGCAGACTCGTCACCGTCCTTGATGAGGCCGATGACAGTGGTGTCATCTGCAAACTTCAGGAGTTTGACAGCCGGGTGCGTCTAAAGCACTAATCTGGTGATGTTGTGTAACGTTTCGATGGCCTTGTTCCGTGCTGGCATTCTGTGGTCCTGCTGCCGCTGATATGAATCTATTAACGCAAGTAGCAATCAGGGTTAGCTAACAGCTTGAGGCTCACCCCGATTCGTTCCCCTTTATCCAGTTAAGCGTATGCTGGTCATGGTTTTTTCTTGCGTCATCACATCCTGTCTTGGACAGGTTGTTTTGGTGATGAGTTTTCCGAACCGAAAATGGCCCAATTGTGCATTTTCGGTGGCCGAAAACCTTCGTTGACTTAGAAATTTGTACATGGGCCCGCGTCGACCGGTCGGTGGTGGCTTGACACATTGGCCCCAGGCCACCGTTAATGTTGAACCATGTTAATTCTTCTGTTCCCATTAGGGGCCGATTGGTATCGGCTGAAAAATATCGGATTTATTCATTTTCTGAATTTTTAATGGTCATAAAATGACACAATAATCCAGAACTAGAAGGATCTTTCCAAATGGCACAGCATTCACTTAGTTTTATATTAAAGAATGTAACATTTCAGTTTTTTTTTTTTTTAGAAGTGTGATATTAAGAGAGTGACACAGTCTATGCGTCTGCACTCTGCGGCACAGGGCTTCGTGGGCGGCGTTTTACACTATATTAGCTCACAGCTGTTGATGCTAATATTAGCTTCTAACTAGCCTGATGGCACACCAAGATGATCTTTGTCAGAAATTTGAATTAGCTAGAACGTGCTTGCCTATTTTAGATGCTCGTGCATGACTGTCGCTTTCCCATGAAAGGCATGTTCTGTCTCGCAGGTTTTGCATCGCATTCCTCTTCACTATTTTTGGTAAAATGCTCACATTTCGAGCTCAATTGCTAACGCCGGTTAGCCGTAGTTTTTCCGGGTACGTCACATGGCTAACCTGGATGACCAAATACTGCACGTGTGTCACCAGAAAGATGCTGATGAGCACCTCTGCGTATGCGTCTCATGGCCATAAGGCAGACAACAGGTGAACATGTCGAGCAGAGAGAGGATTCAATCACTTTTGAGAAAAAAATAAAGCTTAAAAAAACAACAACGACGTTGACTATTAAAATAATTTTCAATGATTTTGATAGTCGACGTAGTCGTACGACTCGTGACTGGTCGGCTAATCTTGGCAGTCCTACTCTGAACGTGTTCAAACCCGTCTACTGTAAATTTGGTCTGTTTAACTTTGTCTCCAAAACATCAAACCTCGGCTGTCCCTCTGAAAAGCGCATGTGTAATGAATTCTATCCAACCCAGTCATGCCTAAAGAGAACTCTCAACATCTTCAATTCCATCACCTCCAGTTCTGCTTCCTGTTGTCTCTTCAGTTCCACTAGCTCTTAAGCCGTACATCATGGGCAGCCTCACCACGGCTTTATAAACATTTCCCTTCATCTTAGCAGAGACTCTTCAATCGCATAACCTTCCCAACACTTTCCTCCACCCATTCCAATCTGCTTGGATGCGTTTCTTCACCTCCTTACCACACTCACCATTGCTCTGGGCCAGGGATAGGCAACTGAAATGCCATTGCGTCATGGCGGTTTAGTTATGCCTCGATCAGACTACAGCATTTTAGCCCCGATATTGGCGCGATTAGCTGTTGCGGGCGATTTCCCAGATCAGGCCTGACATATTATGTCAGGAATGACAAAACTTCTTGTAGTGTGACATAATCCGATAGCCCTACGACGGCAAAATGAAAAGTCCAGCATGTTTTTTGGGATACCTTCCATGTAGTGTGACATCAATGACAACTCTCCGACAGCGCACCTTGACGTCGACCAATAAGGATTGCGTATTGTGACCAGTAGTTATGACTTCCCTCGGAGGGACGCTACAGCTGTGAACCCATATAAATGAAAGATTACCTCATATACTGTAATTACATACAGTATACACAACACATTGATGAATAGCCAGTTTTGAAATCAGAAGCCTATATAAAAAAAAAAAAAATTCAACGATTATATTTCTTTCCAAAGGGGGATTGGTAACAAAAAAATGCTTGCACATATCTCAATGGTATTACACCTGAACACAATGAGCAATTTTGATTTGATTTCGCGGGCCTCATAAAATGATGTGGCGGGCCGGATCTGGCCCCCGGGCCACCAGTTTGACACCTGCGCTTTAGAGCATAACTGGACAGAACGGCAGCTTGTTTACATACAAACGTTAGTGCTAGGTCTAGCTTGCTAGGCTACATAACGCTTTGTTGTCTGCCTGCGAGCTGTATTGTACTAAAAGTACTTCAACATATCTCAAGCTCTTCTTGAATGGACAGCCCACTCTTGATCACCGGTAACGACACCAAGCTTTTCCTCTTTTTGTTAATTTCTTCTCATCTGGTCCGCGGGTACTATTCTGCCCATCACTGAAGTTTTTTTTGTCATTTATACGTATAGACTCTTATTTTGAAACTCATGCTTTTATTTTGACGCAAGTGCAATAGAAGCGGAAGTGCTGTTAGACGTGACGTGACATGCACGAAGCTGAGCGAGAGAAAACAGTTCTGGATGTAAATTTAAAAAGATTTCTAAATAGGTTGGTTTATAAAAGGTACATACAATTTATACATGTACCATGCTCTCTAAGTTGCAACTGTAAATGAAAACACTGATTGATAATATTGTTGAAAATACAAATTTTTATGACATTTGAGATTTGCCCCATTTTATTTGAAACAAGATTGGCAACAAGATAATAATTGATAAATGTGAAAATTATTTATATTATTATTATAAATGTGGATATACTGGTCCTGCCCACTTTGAGATCAAATTGGGTTGGATGTGGCCCGCGAACTAAAATGAGTTTGAAACCCCTGCTCGACATTTTTCTTTTTGTTTTATGTTGTGGATGCAAAATGTTCCATTATTGTCACTTTTTTTGTCTTCTTTCCTTGAATGTAGTGAACTTTGACCGAGTACAGTTTTAAAAATTTATTTTATTTTTTTTTGTAAAGGTGTTGTATGCATTAGTAAATAAAATATAAAGGTATGTTCACTGTTGTCTTCTTTCTAAAGCCTGCAGGGAGGAAAACAACGTTGGACCTGACAGACATGCGCACTTCTGATTCACCTGACGTCACCGAGATTTGTGTTAAAAATGGTGAAAAAAGTTCCCTTCACTTCCACTAAAACTAATTCAGGTTGTTTTTTTTTTTTTTTTTTTTTTTCCCATACACGAAAAAAAAGAAACTCATCCCAAAGGAGACAAATTTAGCTTTTGACAGACATGGACATTTCTAACTCATCAGTTTACACAGTGTGTCTGCATTCTGATAATATACTAATACATACATGGATCTGTGATTTTTAGTATTTTAAACTTGATTCAGCGTCGTCAGACATGTTTTTGTTTGGAAGAGAAATTGTAACTTACAAAAGGTAGTACATCATGAGTCAGAAACGGAAGGAGAAAATCCCTATCTGTAGTAGTTCGTCTGGGATGTAGCGTTAATGCAACTGAGCTACTGTACCGGTATTAGAACTTATATAACACTTATTATAATCCAACGTACAGTATCACAAGTTTTCATTCCTTGTCCGTGCTAATGACCATCAAATTGTACTTAAACAGTCATTCAATATTATTTTTGTTTAATCAAGGATTTTTCTGATTTATGGTCACATTGTGTCATTTCAGATATCTTATTGGTAACAGTTTTTACCTATCAATTTTACCCACTTTCGAACTTTGAGCAGGGTACTAGACAACATTTATGCAATTATAGTAGCAATAACATTTTAGGTAATGCATCAGCAGTGTTTTTCTCATGGATGATTTTTCTTCATAGCTGTAAAGAAGAAGAAAAGGAAGATGGGACTCTACAACTTTGTCCCAAAAAAGAAGGCAAAGCCCCTGAAACACCCGGTAAAGGTAAGTTCGTGTACACCGATAAATAGCATAAGGCTTTTGTGTCCTAAAAGGGTTATTCTTCTCAAATCTTGTTCACGAGGTAGAAACCGCACTACCCAAATTTGTTTCCAGGAATGTTTTGATATGTGATCAATCGAACTCCACATGATTGGCAGTACTCGTTTGATTCAAATATAAACCCATCCCTGCGTTGATGCAAAACCTTGAAAATTGTATTTCAGTTTCTTAATTCTGATAAACTAGATAAAAGTAACTTTACATAACCAGGTTTAGCTGTTTATTTCACAAATTGGTATAAAGTCTTAATTGCTAGGTGCATAAGGGCACTCAATGAGACAAAAGGAGTGGCCATAACAGTCAATTCATTGCCTATGGAACTTATCAGGTTTTGGGTCGCAGGGAGCTGAAGCCGATCGATCCCAGGTTACATCGGAACTGCTCGGCAGTCAATCATAGGGCACATACAGTATAGAGACAGACAACCATTTGCACTCAGATTCATATCGTTGCTCTGTGGGAAGTGAAGAAATATTATTTACATGGAAGTCAGGCAAGTGACACTTTACGCCATCAGAGACCTGTTCAGTCATTCTCAATATATTAATTGTGGTAAATGGATGACACTTATATTGCACTTTATCTACACTATCACAGTATCCACAGCGCTTTACACAGCCTCACAGTCACCCATTCACGCACACATTCATACACCAATGGGCGACTGCTGCCATGCAAGGCGCTGCCAGGCCCACTGGGAGCAAATTAGGGTTCAGTGTTCTTGCCCAAGGACACGTCGACATGGGGACAGTCGGAACCGGGATTCGAAACCAGCTACCCTTCAGTCACTGGACGACCCGCTCTACCTCTTCATTCGCTTGACTTGGGAGCAGGCAGCTTGGCTTTAGTTCCCACTCAATAACTGATTATTTATTTATATATATATTTATATATATATATATTTAATTTACAGTGCTTCCGAGTAAGCAGGAAAAAGAGGTTTTTCGGTTTTCCTGCTTTCACCATTTTGCCCCACCTGTACCGTCAACCTTCCTGCAATACTGTGCGCTTTCCCACAATACCACGATAATTACTGCATCGTGAGATTAATACCGTGATAAAAGCGAACCAAGATATAGCAAACGTTTGAGTGCGCTTGACCGAACAAGCCGAGCTCAAGTTTGTCACGGGGAAGCAAAAGTTTTAGGGCACTTGCCCGAAGCATGCTATATTGAATCGTAATCCCACTGAATCAAACTCAATATAATTGTTCCACTTTAAAATATACCATCCTTGAATCGGATCGCACCCATAGATCTCAATACGTATCAAATCGTCTTTTATTGGAAAGGTGCACACCCCTAATGTGAACCCTTGAGAATTTTTTTTATTGCGTCGTAAATTGATCATAAAATGTAGTCTAATCTTCATCTAAATCACAAGAATAAACAAGCAGAGTCTGCTCAAACTTAATACCACACAAACAATTGTGTTTCAAGTGTTTATTGAAAATAACATTTCAGCATCAACTTTCAAAAGACAGGGAGGAAAAAGTAAGTGAACCTCTCTGCTACGGAATCTCCAAGAGCTAATCAGAGTCAGGTGTGTGCCAATCAAGTCCTGTTGCTTCTCTGCCAACGAGTGGCTGACCTGTAAAGGTGACTGCAAGAGTACGGCGCAGAATGCTCAATGAGGTAAAAGAAGAACCATAGAGTGTCAGGTGAACACTCAGAAATCACTGGGATGTGCCAACATCTCTGTTCACAAAGCTATCATATGTAAAATATGTGGTGGGGACGATGCTTTACTCAAAGGCACCTCAACAGTAGCCAGCAAGCAGACGAGCATCTCTCCAACAATTAGTTGCAATTTTTATTTATTTTTTTTAATTTTTTTTTACATTTTAGTCCATAGTGGGATGCAAACCTGTGCCCTCTGACTCCAAAACTCAAGTCCTTACAGACTAAACTACTGCTGCCCCAATGTGAGCATGAATGGTTGTCTGTCTGTATACAGTATGTGCCTAGAGTGGAGTATTGCCTTTTACCCAAAGTCACCTGAGATAGGCTCCACTTACTTGTGACACTGAATAGGATTTGGAGTAGAAAATGGATGGATGAATATTTTATATATATATATATTTTTTTTAACCCAATATGCTAATCAACATATGTTTTCAATCAGAAATATGATTCTCAGAACACCGTCCAGATGAGCTGTGTTGGAGTAGATGGGATTATATCTGTGATTAAAAAATATGGAGAAGGCTCAAGTACAAGAAGTGAATCTTTCAGGGAAGCACAATTTGGAGAAGCAAGTCATGTTGAATACGCAGAGCTGAATTTGGACTGTCTTGATCTAAAAGGCCAGGAAGAGCTACTTTTACCACACTCCACAGGTAACTCTTACATCTCACTGACGAATGACATTTTTTCCACAATTCCACAAACACTTTTATACCCATTTAAACTATATCTCTGCATTTTGAAAAGCAGTTGCTGAGGTGACAGAATCAGACTTTGCTGAAGAGTTACCATTGTGCTGCTGTCGTATCGAGACTCCTCCCAGATTGTCTGAACAGGATAAGACCTGTATGGCTATGGAGAACACAAATGGAATGGTAAAAACACAACTTTAGAGAAACCCTTTGGGGTCTCGGGGGTGATATTTCCATCCTGCCCAAAACTAATCATTTATTACTGTCATGAATCCATCCACACCTTATTCAATTATATACCATTATATTTTATGATTTAATTGAATTAGCAATACCACAGATCATTTACAAAGGGCACAATAACACACCCAGCCACAGTATTCAAAGGCTATTTGTCATGAGAGAGAGTTGATCTTGCCCAAGCTGGGATCATGCATCTAACTGGAGACTGTTTTTCAACTTAATATTTCCTTTAAGGTTTTCTGAGTGAAGAAACATTTTCAACGCACACTTTTTATTTTTTTTTATTTTTATTTTTTGCTTCGTAGCTACGTCTGACGTTTGTAGCAAAACAAAACTCATGAAAATCGCTGAAAAATTCAATGAGGTAGGATTTATTTTTTATTTTGTTTTTTTATTATTACTTTTTAAATGTGCTCATGTCCAAAAGTCTCAATAGAAATTAACGGAATGGAGGGGTGGGACCATCGCGGGGTTCCCGGTTCAAGATGGCGGGCACTTTGCACGTAGCACCAATTCTTTCTCTAAATCCATGCTCGATCTAGTGTTTTATATGATATCTATGGTGTTAACCATAGTTAATCATTCCCACTGACCGTGGCCAGGGGAGATGATTCCTCCGATGTTGAGTGAGAGGTGGGCAGCAAGGAAGGCACGGGAACAAATACGCTGCAGGGATGGGCTCTATTTGCCGCACTGTACTGCACATTGGTTCCTTACAGAGGACACCTATCTCCCTGGAGCCACCGATCTTCACTACAGGGAAGGTTAGTAAAGTACAGTGACTTGGTGGCAGAGTGCAGGGAAAGTGGATGGACCGTGGAGCTCTACCCTGTGGATATGGGAGCAAGAGGATTTGTTGGAGTGAAAACATCACATCCACTCAAAGACCTGAGACTGTGGCGAGCCAGATTCCATAGAGGAGCAAGAGAAATATCAAAGGAGGCAGGAAAGGCAAGCTTCTGGCTCTGGCTGGGGAGGCTCGACAAGACATGAAGAGCAGATATAAGCCGAAGGTTAGCTACAAGGTGTGGCATGGAGAACACCCTGTTCACTGCCCCGCCACCAAGAGATGTTGCACGATAAGGGTCAAGGGTCAAGGAATGGTGATCCCCTGCTGATGACCCTGTAGCTCCTTGTAATGACGGCTGAGTTGGACTCAAAGTCTCAATTTCGCTATGGGGCGCACCAGCCGAGGAGGCGCAGTTTCTGTTTACTCCCACAACTTACAAAAGGAAGCGGAACAAGAAAAGGACGACTCTGATCGACTTTTGACAGGAACATTGCTGCCATATTAGATGGGAGAAATACGCACACAGCCGATCACCGAAATCGTTGGGAAATTTATCACGATCTTCGATCTCGATCATGTAATCGCCAAGCCCTAACTCTTTAAAAAAAAAAAAAAAAAATTAGTTTTGTCTTTTTTTTTTTAAACTCTAAATCTGATAATACAGATATTGACATACTCAAAATGACTATTGTCCCATTTCAGGCGACTTCATTAAGTTTCCGAAGCTGAAGATGGTTGAATTTTCTCAGTCCTATTACAATACCAAAACTCATGACAGTCTAAAAGCATGTTTAAATGCATGTCAACTGTTTACCCCTGCAGAGAATTTGTATTTTGAAGGTGTAGGTTACATTTTCATATAATATTTCTTAGGAAAAAAATCTATTTATATACAGACACGAGTACTTGAACTCCTCCACTTGAGGCAGGATCTATGGTCTAACCTGGAGAGGGCACTCTACCCTTTTCTGGTTGAGGACCATGGTCTCAGATTTGGAGGTGTTGATTCTCAGCCCAAACGCTTCACACTGCATTGAAACGCTTTAACTAGTGTTGAATGATCACAGCTTCATAATGCCAACAGAACCACATTATCTGCAAAAAGTGGAGATTAAAACTGAGGCCTCCAAACTGGGTCCCCTTGTTGCTTTGGCTGCACCTAGAAAATCAGTCCATAAAGTTGATGGAGAAAGGCAGAGCCTCACTAAAAACCAAACTAACTTACTGCTGGCAGTGCCGCGAAAACTCTTGACACCGGCCATACAGGTAAAGAACAGCCTTTGTCAGGGCCTCTGGTACACCATACTCCCGGAGAAACCGACGCAAAACTATGGTCCACTAGTCTACAAAACACTTTAGACTGGTTGGGCAAACTCCTATGCACCCTCCATGACCCTGCTGAGGGTGTAGGCCTGATCCACTGTTCCACGGCCAGAATGAAAACCACACTGCTCCTCCTGAATCTTGAGATTCCACTTACCGGCAGACCCTCCTATCCAGAACTCCTGAATGTACCTTAGAGAGGCTGAGGAGTGTGAGCCCCCCACCCCACCCATCCATCCATGGGGGCCTGCCACCGAGGGGCTTTTTAACCTCCTGGGTAATCGCAACCTCAAAGATAGGACAGCTCTGCTTCCTCAGCCTCACTAAACTCCTCCCTTGCACGAGTTTTTGCCTCAGCGGGCACCAAAGCTGCATTCCACTTGGTCTACCAGTACCCATCAGCTTCCTCCAGAGTCCCAAAGGTGTAGGTAGGCTACCCTTTCGCCTACCTTGTGTGACGTTACCACCGTTCAGCTGCCGCTTTTACACCTCAAACTCATCCATAAAGATGCCATCTCTCTCAGCATCACTGTAGCATCATTCAGGTGTGCAAAAGTATTTGTCCCTTCATCGAAAAAGATCCACAGTTGTGCAATATAGCGTGTCTCACATTCCAATCCTTGAATTGCTAAATGACATCATGGATCTGTCGTCTTTGTTTTTGCACATCTGCTGTGTCAACCCGGTTGAAATACCTGTAGAACTGTTTTGAGGGTTGCTCCCAATTCATGCAAATGAGCCATTTGAGACAGATCCATAGTAATGTTGTCATAAAATTACCATGGACAGAGCTGAATACTAAAATTCATATTGTGCAAGGAACATGCAATCTTTATTTTACAAGATAATATTTGAGTATATTTTAACTTCCAACAGTTTGGGTCATGAATGACATTTTATTCTTTTTCCAGCTGAATCGTTGTCAGAGGCTAGTGATGAAGCATGAAATGATGAGACCTTCCACCGCGGTCCATTTGCTGGTTCTGTGTGAGAGGCACAGGGCCAGCATGGTTAAACACCAGTGCTGCCCTGGCTGTGGGCTCTTCTGTAGTGTGGTGAGAGGAATCCCAAGCATCACACTTACACTATCACTGCCTCACATCTTAACTCAAAAATATGGAATATATTTCACATGAATATTTTGATGTTGGTCCTGCTGATACCTCCGCCTTTGCTGATTTTCCCTTAGGGTACCTTCATGGAGTGCCAGCCCTATGGTAGCATTTCCCATCGCTTTCACAAGGACTGTGCCTCTATTTTGAAGGATCATAGGTTTTGCCCCCATTGTGGAGAGGATGCCAGTGGGGCAAAAGAGGTCACAGTACACACACCCTCCCTCCAAAGATCAAACACAGGGCCATCACTTCCCGCTGTACCACCAAGACCTGTTACACAGATACTCAAGGCTAAAAAGACTTGCGAGCCACAAAGGAGTAGAGAGCTGAATTTCAGCAGGTAAGATAAGATATTTATTTATTTAGTTGTAATCATCTAATACAATGAACAATACAAAATACAAAGGACATTAAGAGCTCACTTCCTTTGTATATGTTTGATTGCTACAGTGGCACTGCAGGCGGAATTCCTAATGAATCACTAGAGAGTATACTGATGGGACTAGATGATGAAAAGTAAGGTTACATTTGAAATATTTCTTGATTGTGGAAATAAGCGCTGCATTGGAAAGTAGCTTGCACTTCAACATAAATAATTTGACCTTTTTTTTTGTAGCCTGAAACCAACAAAAGTAAATTACCCTACCAGGCAGCTATACATTTCTGCAAAAGAAGGAGAGCTCCAGAGGGTCATTCATCTCTTGGGTAACTTAAATGTTTCTTTTGTCCCTTGTCTTATAAGCGACACAAACTGCTTTGAGTTAACAAAGTGTACTTTTAGCGCCATTATGACTACAGTCACCTACCAACTTTGTCTACTGCAGTTGATGGAAAGGATCCCAACTTTCTGATGGATGCCCAAAACAAACGCACGCCCCTACATGCTGCTGCTACTGAAGGGCATAAGGAAATATGCCATATGCTAATCCAGGTGAGGCAAAGTTTCAAAGCTTTACTCAGTTTGCAAAATCCATCAGTCGACAATTTGAGAAACATTATTTTGCCTTTGTTTTGGATTACTAAATAGGGCATCTTTTGAATGCAGTTATTCCCCCCAAATTGATTTAGAAATTTATTATTTTCACGACCATAAGGCGCACCGTAATAAAAGTCGCAGTCTCAGTTACGGGGTCCATTTCTGTATTTAACACCTACATAAGGCGCACTGCATTATTGGGCGCAGGCATGGTAAAACATGCACTAGCTTAAAACATACGGTAGCATGCACTCACGCTAAAACAATGTTTTTAAAAAGGCAGCGGGAGCAAAACTGAGTTCGGTTGTACTTTATTGAAGTATTTAACAATGTACTCGCGTTATTTTTTTAATCAATCCTCATCCACGAATCCATTAAAGTCCTCGTCTTCTGTATCCAAAATGAACAGTTGGGCAAGTTCTCCATCAAACACGCCAGGTTCCCTCTCGTCATTGTCGGAGTCAGTCTCGTTGCCATGCGGCTCCTCAAAAATGATGCCGGCTTTTACGAAAGCTCGAACAACAGTGCAACCAGACACGTTAGCCCAAGCATCCACAATCCATTCACAAATTGGAGGGTGGAAGCGATATCTGGCTGTCCCTCTGATGAGTTCATTTAAAAAACCTGGTCACTCCTAGAGAGAACCTCAACATCTTTATTTCAGCCACTTCCACTTCAGCTTCTACCTCCGCTCCTGTAGGTCACCCTATGTTCCTGCGTCTTCTGGAAGAAAGTGTTCACAACAACGATTTCCATCCTTTTTGCCTAGTCTACCACCATCTGTCCCTCCAAGTAACTTTCCTGGATGACAACCTTACCCATCACTTCTTCATCACCCCTGTTTCCTTCACAAACATGTCCATTATAATATGCACCAATCACGACTCTCTCTCTCTGTCTCGGATGCTCAGAACTACTTCGCCTAGCTCCTTCCAGACTTTCTCTTTCACCTCTAGGTCACAGCCTTCCTGAGGGGCATAGCCACTAATCACATTATACATAACCCCCTCATTTCAAGTTTCAGCCTCATCACTTGATCCGATACTTTTTTCATCTCCAAGACATTCTTAGCTAACGCTTCCTTTAAAATAACCCCTACTCCATTTCTCTTCCCATCTACACCCCGGTAAAATAATTTGAACCCTGCCCCTAAACTTCTATCCTTACCGCCTTTCCACCTGCTCTCCTGGACACACAATATATCAACCTTTCTCCTAATCATCATGTCAACCGAGCTTTTCCTGTCATAGTCCCAACATTTGAAGTCCCCACATTCAGTTCTAGGCTCTGTGCTTTCCGCTTCCCTTTCTGCCCAAGAACCCACTTTCCACCTCTCCTTCGTCTTTGACCCACAGTAGCTGAGTTTCTACCGGCGCCCGACAGGTTAACGGCGCCGGTGGCAGACTTTGTTAACCCGGGCCACGACCGAGCCGGTATGGAATTCTTTGGATGAACGCTCATATTTGCAAATATTGAAGCCGGATGCCCTTCCTGGCGCAACCTTCTCCATTTATCCGGCTCGGGACCGGCCTACAGTTTGCACTGGCCGGTATCCCCCATAGGGCTGCATTTATGTGGCATGCTCTTAACCTAGAATTGTCTGCCATTTGTGTGTCTGGATTCTGTGGTCACTGACCTAAAGGGTACAGCAAAAGAAATGTCTGTGGTTTGATTTAGAGGCACCGACGACAATGTTTTAGATGATGACTTTGTTTGTTTGTTAGTTTTTCTGCTTTGTGCACCTCAATTTTCCGTGGTCCGGCTCAAATGTGTTAATTTTGTGTCCTTGGAAATTAATTACAAAGTTTTGTAGAAGTATTTGATAAGTTGAAGAGAAAAACTGCTGCTAAAGAAGTGTACAAACTATGTTAATACATGTTGAGGTTATGAGCTACAGTATGTGTGTGTTTGTAGGCTGGAGCCAACCTGGAAATGTTTGATGAAGAGCAGAGAACACCCCTGATGGCAGCTTGTGAAAATAACCATTTAGAGACTGTAAAGTACCTGATTCGGGCTGGAGCAGCTATTAACCACAAGGTTAGTTCTTACACAAATAAACACACACGCAGACACACACTCCAGAGGATGGTTGTTGACTTAATTTTCATCCTGAGCCTCAGCATTTTGGTTATGCTCAACTGACCATTTTTAGCAGTAAGAATGTAACTAGTACTGTATGTCAAATGAAACCTTATGATGATTAACATAAATGGACATCAGTTTCCCTTGACCGGATGGGGGTCACCGGGGCCCTCCTCTGGAGCCAGGCCTGGACGTGGGGCTCGAAGGCGAGTGCCTGGTGGCTGGGCCTGCACCTATGTGGCCTGGCACACCCCAAAAGTGTAATGTGGGTCCCCCTTCCCATGGGCTCACCACCTGTGGGAGGGGCCATACGGGTCTGGTGCAGTGTGAGCTGAGCGGTCGCCGAAGGCAGGGACCTTGGCTGTTGGATATTACCGGCTACATAAGCCAGCTCGAGGGACGTAGAACGTCACCTTTCTGGCGGGGAAAGAGCCTGAGCTAGTGTGTGAGGTCGAGAAGTTCCGACTAGATATAGTCGGGCTCGCTTCCACATACGGCTTGGGCTCTGGTACCAGTCCTCTTGAGAGGGGTTGGACTCTCTTCCACTCTCGAGTTGCCCACGGTGAGAGGCGCCGAGCATGTGTGGGTATGAGTGCTGGGGAGCGTGCCCACTGGGGTCTCCGTTGTTCTGCTGGGGGAGTTCAATGCTCACGTGGGTAATGACAGTGCATAATGAACAGTAGGTTCAAGCATAAGGGTGTTCATACATGCACTTGGTACTTTGTGGTCATGTCATCGGACTTGCATGTCTTGGACACTCGGGTGAATAGAGGAGCGGAGCTGTCAACTGATCACCACCTGGTGGTGTGTTGGCTCCGATGGTGGGGGAAGATGCCGCTCTGAAATGGCAGGCCCAAACGTATTGTGAGGGTCTGCAGGGAACATCTGGCAGAATCCCCTGTCAGAAGAACTTTCAAATCCCACCTCCGGCAGAGCTTCACCCAAGTCCCGGGGGATACGGGAGACATTGAGTCCGAGTGGACCATGTTCTGCGGCTGACCAGAGCTGTGGCCGAAAGGGGGTCAGTGCCTGTCGTGGTGGCAACTCCCGAACCTGTTGGTGGACACCAGCGATAAAAGGCCCACTTTTGGCCTGTGGGACTCCTAAGGCAGTGGAATACAGCTTTGGTGGTCACTGAGGCAGAAACCCGCGTGTGGGAGGAGTTCGGAAAGGCCATGGAAAATGACTTCTGGACTGCTTTGAGGAAATTCTGGGCCACCATGCGGCGTACCAGGAGAGGGTAGCAGTGCACCATCAACACTGTGTTTAGTGGGGATGGGGCGCTGCTGACCTAGACTCGGGACTTTGTGAGTCGGTAGGGAAAATACTTCGAAGACCTACTCAATTCCAACGAGACGCCTTCTGAAAGGCTCTGGATGTTGTGTTGCTCTCCTGGTAGACACACCTCTGCAACATCGTGGACATCGGGGACAGTGCCTCTGGATTGGGAGGCTGGGATGGTGGGGGGACCGGAGTATCTTCTCTCATCCAGTGATTCCCAGTCAGTGTGCCGTGGCACATTAGTCTGCCATGAGTAATCTTCAGGTGTGGAGGGAAAATTATCAAATTTTACTCAACTGCTCAATAAAAGTATTCATTCACAAGAAATAATGTATCTTTGTTCCTCTATTCATGCCAGTGAGGCATAGTGACAGATGCAACAAATAAATGCTCTTCTATTAGATGGCAAGAAGTATATACAGTAATTACTGTGTACCTACTTTTTGTGACATTTTTGTTTGTTGGTGTGTCATAACATTTTCCAATTGTAAAATATGGGCCTTCGCTCCATAAAAGTTGGAAATTATAATCAGTCAGATCAAACCAACATTACAACATGAAAGAAATAATGGGAGCTAACTTACTGTAGTTGAATTACTTTATTGTAATTAAATTACTTCACTTACAACGAAACTTTAGAGCATGATTCAACAGAACGCAAGCATGTTTACGCACAACCGTTAGTGCTAGCACTAGCTTGCTAGGCTACATAACGTTTTGTTGTCTGCTCGCGAGCGTTATTGTATTAAAAGTACGTGAACATACCTAAAGCAAGCCTTAAATGAACGTAATCTCCCGAGCACCGGTGGCCACCAGCACACGTTTCCCCATTTTGTTTTTATAATACACACATCGCGATGTAACGAGTGTATCCGGTCGCATTTGAGTTGACAAGATAAAGCCCAGTGATCGTCAAAGACGGGATGCGGTGGCATCGGTATACAAGATTTTATTGCAGTAGTCTGACATAGTGCAATCGTGAAAGACCAAATTTGTCTTGTTGTCTGATCCACGCATTACATGTTGTCTGTCTCAGACGTGTTGTCTGTCCCACACCGCTGACATTTTTTTTTTCATACTCTTGGTTGTCAGATATTTACAGTACTACGTCAAAAGACAAGGGTAAAAATAAACTAGCTTTTGAATTCAAATATACTGTACACGATGGCGACGCGGAGTAAATCTCTTTTGCGGATCATTAATCGGATCGGCGAATTACGCCATTAAAGCCGATCAGCATAAAATGGTAATTATCGGCCGATACCGATCAGGCTGATCAGATCGGTGTAAAGTCTACTTTGTATCGGTCCGTGGTGGTGAAGGAGTAGGGAACCCGAAAGGTGAAGCTCTCAATTTACTGGTCGATCTACGTTCCTACCCTCATCTATGGTCACGAGTTGTGGGTCGTGACCAAAAGAACAAGATCCCGGGTACAAGCGGCCGAAATGAGTTTTCTTCGCAGGGTGTCAGGGCTCTCCCTTAGAGACAGGATGAGAAGCTCGGTCATCCGAGAGGGGCTCAGAGTTGAGCCGGGCCGCTGCTCCTCCACATTGAGAGGAGTCAGATGAGGTGGCTCGGGCATCTGATTAGGATGCCTCCATGGTGAGGCGTTCCGGGCATGTCCCACCGGAAGGAGACCCCGGTGGCCACCCAGGACACGCTGGAGAGACTGTCTCCCAGCTGGCCTGGGAACGCCTTGGGATCTCCCCGGAAGAGCTGGATGAAGTGGCTGGAGAAAGGGACATCTGGGCTTTCCTCCTAAAGCTACTGCCCCCGCGACCCGACCTCGGATACGTGGAAGAAATGGATGTATGTCTTTATTTACGCATTATGCAAACGTTTGATTGATTTTGAGCCACAAATTGACCTGGCGATGCAATTTCTGAAGAACTTGTTTAAAATAATAATTTAAAAAATATATACATGATAGTAACCTAGATTTTCTTTGTCTTTCAAGGATGTTTGTTTATGCTGAAGTACTGAAGAAATGTATTGAAATGTAAAATAACAGGAAAAACTGAAGAAAAGCAGAATTGTAATGCTGAGTGAATATAAAGTATTATCGTTTCAAATGAGCTACCGTCTGATAGTTTTAAGTGTTTTAAGTTGAATATAAACTTTCAACTTAACAGTTTTAATAGGTTTCACAAAAATATGACCTTTACCATTTTGGAATTATATTTTTATGCATAAGTATATCATGCCTTAATTGAAAACACTGGAGAAAAAAAAAAGCATAATGCTCAAGAAATTGATTATTTCGACCCAGTAAACTTATCAGAATGCTCATGAAAAAATCCAGTAAACTTATATCAGAATGATAATGAAAAAATATAGAGAAGGAAAGGCCCAATTCAATATCCAAAGTATACCAAATCATGTGTCAAAAATGGTGGAGGCAGTGTATTTATGGATTCTCATGTTACAGGCTCACTAATGAATAAAACCATAAACTTAATAGACACCTTCCCCGGAGGAATCTTTGCCCACTCTTGAAAAAAATGTTTTAACTCTGTCATATTGGTGGGCTCTCAAGCATGAACTGCCCGTTTAAGGTCATATACTGTAACCACCTCATCTCAATTGGATTTACAGTGCCTTGAAAAAGTATTGGGTCACTTCTCAAATTTTTATATTTTTCAATAGTTGCCCTACTTTAAGATCATCAAACAAATGTAAATGTTAGACAAATATAACCCAAGTGAACTTAAAATGCTGTTTTTAAATGATTTCATTTATTAAGGAATACAAACTATTCAAAGTTACCTGGCCCTGTGTGAAAAAGTAATTTCCCCGCCTTGTTAAATCATGAATTAATTGTGGCTAATCACAAATTTTTCACTGATCACACCCAAGCCTGATTACCTCCAGGCCTGTTCAATCAAGAAATTACTAAAGCAGATTCTGTCCCGACAAAATCAGGTCGGACAAAAGATTAAAAAAGCTGTAACAAAATGACACAATCCAAAGAAATTCCAAAACCTTCGAGAAATAAAGTACCGTAATTTCTCGTGTATAATGCGCACCCATGTATAATAGGCACCCCTAAAGTTGACCAAAACTCTGTAAAACCCTTCTGCAATGCATGATTTTGCTTCTACCCATATGATCAAAACATGAAGTATTATCTGTATTTACAGTAGTCCCTCGTTATATCGCGGTTCACCTTTCGTGGCCTCGCTATATCGCGGATGTTTTTACGGTGCAATTTTGCATTGTGCTCAACCCGCATTGTGTCCTAATTGACTTTGCATATTCTTTACAGTGTGATTCTGCATGCTGTTTTTACAGCGTACAAACCAGCATTGTATTTTATGTCCTGATTGGCTACAGTACTGTAGACAAATTTGAATCCGTCTCCTCCGTGCCATGTCTCCTGTACAGCACAGAATGCGTTCGGATTGCAAAATTTAAATTGGTGTTCGGTTGCTAGCAGTGTGACTCTAAAGAGCCTCCTGTTTGCAAGTTTTCTCCCAGACATAACCAACAATGTCGACAAAACGTGCTGCACCGACAAGGGCACCTGCGGTCGCACCCAAAAGGAAAAGGAAGGTGCCAACTATCGAAGGCGGCATGTCTGTTTATAAGAATCTTCTCACCCAGAAGAAAAAAGAGCGGCAACAACTACCTATAACTCTGTTCTTCTCTCGGAAAAAGACATTGGTTTGACAAGGTTTGAACTTTGAGCGTGTTTAAACGAGAGAAATGTGAGAAAATGTTAATGGTGAGGTTTACAGCCTTAAAACACATGGGATTCTAATTAAACTGTCAAGCATTTCAGAAAAGCGTTATCATTAAACAAAACATGACCAAAAAGAAATTAATGATGGTTGTTGTTCAGTCATTTGTCGTATTTATAAATAAATAAATAAAAATAATAATACAATTTAATAACAAAAACGCCAATTCGGCCACAGTATGTAAACTTATGAGCACAACTGTCATATTGGAATGAAAGTGTAGGCTACACCTTTCTCATAACCTCTAGTTGGCGGTGGCATATGGCAATGAAAGTACAGCTTTTTCATAGCCTCTAGATGGCAGCATAGATTTATAATATGTGAACTTTTTTGTTTTTTTCATTTTCCCCTATACCCATGTATAATCTGCACTATTGACTATTTTTTTGCGGAAAAATGTTTATTATACATGAGAAATTACAGCAAATGATGAAATGAATGAATGAAAATTAAGTAATTGACATCAGTCTGGAAAGAGTTACAACAGCCATTTCTAAAGCTTTAGGATTCCAGCGAACCACAGGAACAGCCATTATCCTCACATGGAGAAAACATGGAACAGTGGTGAACTTTCCCAGGAGTGACTGGGTTACAAAGATTACCCAAGAGAACAGCAATGACTCATCCAGGAGGCCACAAAGGAACTCAGGACAACTTCTAAAGAATTGCAGGCTTCCCTTGCCTCAGTTAAGGTCAGTGTTCATGACACAACTATAAGGAAGAGACTGGGCAAAAATGGCATCCATGACAGTTCCAAGGCGAAAACCCCTGCTGACCAAAAAGAACATAACATAACATAATAATTACAACAACAAAAAAAACTGAATGATTACCCAATACTTTTGAGAGAATATTATATGGACTGATGAGATGAAAGTTGAGTTTTTTTTGGAAGATGTGTGTCTCATTACATCTGGCATAAATGTAGCACAGCATTTCAGAAAAAGAACATCCTACCAGCAGTCAAACATGGTGGTTGTAGTGTGATGGTCTTGCGATACTTTGCTCTTTCGGGACTTGGACAACTTGCTGTGATTATTGGAACCATGAATTCTGCTCTTTGACAGAAAATCCTGAAGGAGAATGTTCAGCCATCAGTTTGTGACCTCAAGCTGAAGCGCAGTTGGGTTCTGCAGCAGGACAACTATCCAAAACACACCAGCTAGTCAACATCTGAATGGCTTAAAAAAACTAAATGAAGGTTATGGAGTGGCCTTGTCAAAGTCAAGACTTTAATCCGATTTGAAATGCAGTGTTATGACCTAAAAAGGTTGTTCATGCTCGAAAACCCTCATTTTTTTTGCTAAATTCCCCAAAAATTTGCAAAGAAGAGTCGGCCAAAATATCTCCACAAGACTCCTTGCCAGATATATAATATATCATATATATGTCATATACGCTTGATTTCAGTTGTTGCTGCTGAGGATGGCTCAACCAGTTATTAGGTTTATTGTTTTTTCACACAGGGCCATTTAACAATGTTTTTTTTTTGTTTTGTTTTTTTCCCTTAATAAATAAAATCATTTAAAAACAGCATTTTAAGTTCACTTGGGCTATATTTGTTTGATATTTATCTTCGTTTGAGGATCTTAAAGTCATTAAAGTGGGGAAACTATGCAAAAATATAAGAATTTGAGAAGGGGGCCGATACTTCTTCATGGCACTGTCAGTCTGTACTTTGACTTGGCCATTCCAAAACCTTTTTATTTATTTATTAATTTTTTAACCCGTTCACAGGTGGACTTGCCGGTATGTTTTTGCTTGTTGTCCTCTTGTTTGACAAATGAGCACTTAAATTAACAAACTGATGGCCAGATGTTTGATTGTAGGTTTTTCCTGTGAGACAGCAGAATTCATTGTTCGATTCATCGCAGCACCAGCTGCATCATCATCCAGACCATCATCATGCCAGTGCCATGTTTAACAATGGGCATGATGTTGTTTTTATCAAATGTTATTTTTAAGCCAGATGTAATAGGCCACACAACTTTCAAAAATAAATGAATAAATAAAAATCAACTTTGGGCTTGTTAGTCCATAGAATATTTTTACAAAAGTCTTTGGGATCATCAATATGCTTGTTTTTTTTGGCAAATGTGAGATGAGCATCAGTGGTTTTTTTTGCCTTGGAACTTGCCCAGTGCCTTTCTTATAGTTGAGTCATGAACACTGACCTAACCTGAGGTCATTGAGGCCTGCACTTCTTTAGATTTTGTTTAGTGTTCTTGTGTCACCTCCTTGATGAGTGCTCGTTCCACTCCTGAAGCAGTTTTGGTGGCTGACCACTCCTGTGAAGGTTCACCACTGTTTGCAATTTTGTCCATTTCTGGATAATAGCTCTAACTGTGGTTTGCTAGAGTCCCAAAATCTTGGAAATGGCTATGTAACCTTTTGAAATCTCGTGGCCTACTTCCCTTTGTCTTCTGCTATTTAAGTGTTTTCAAGATTCAACAAATCTGGCGGTTCTCAGGCCTGGGTGTGGTCAGTAAAATAGAACTCTAACAGAAGTCGAATCGCAGATTCAGGAGGAGCAGTGTGGTTTTCATCCTGGCCATGGAACAGTGGACCAGCTCTACACCCTCGGCAGGGTCCTCAAGGGTGCATGGGAGTTCGCCCAACCAGTCTACATGTTTTTGTTTTGACTTGGAGAAGGCGTTCGACCGTGTCCCTCATGGAGTCCTGTGGGGGGTGCTTCGGGAGTATACGGTACCAAACCACCTGATACGGGCTGTTCGGTCCCTGTACGACCGGAGTCAGAGTTTGGTCCGCATTGCCGGCAGTAAGTTGGACTCATTTCTGATGAGGGTTGGACTCCGCCAAGGCTGCCCTTTGTCACCGATTCTGTTCATAACTTTTTTAGACAGAATTTCTAGGCACAGCTGAGGCGTAGAGGGGGTCCGGTTTGGTGCGCTCAGAATTGCATCTCTGCTTTTTGCAGATGATGTGGTTCTGTTGGCTTCATCAAGCCGTGATCTCCAACTCTCACTGCAGCGGTTCGCAGCCGAGTGTGAAGCGGCTGGGATGAAAATCAGCACCTCCAAATCTGAGCCCATGGTCCTCAGTCGGATAAGGGTGGAGTGCCCTCTCCGGGTCGGGGATGAGATCCTGCCCCAAGTGGAGGAGTTCAAGTATCTTGGGGTCTTGTTCACGAGTGAGGGAAGAATGGAACAGGAGATCGACAGGCGGATCGGTGCAGCATCTGCAGTGATGCGGACTTTGTATCGATCCGTTGTGGTGAAGAAGGAGCTAAGCCGAAAGTCGAAGCTCTGGATTTACCGGTCGATCTACGTTCCTACCCTCACCTATGGTCACGAGCTGTGGGTCGTGACCAAAAGATCAAGATCCCAGATACAAGCGGCCGAAATGAGTTTCCTCTGCAGGGTGTCCGGGCTCTCCCTTAGAGAGAGGGTGAGAAGCTCGGTCATCCGGGAGGGGCTCAGAGTAGAGCCGCTGCTCCTCCGCATTGAGAGGAGCCAGATGAGGTGGCTGGGGCATCTGTTTAGGATGCCTCCCAGACGCCTCCCTGGTGCGGTGTTCCGGGCACGTCAGGAGACCCTGGGGACGACCCAGGACACGCTGGAGAGACTACGTCTCTCGGCTTGCCTGGGAACGCCTCAGGATCCCCTTGGAAGAGCTAGAGGAAGTGGCTGGGGAGAGGGAAGTCTGGGCTTCCCTGCTGAGGCTGCTGCCCCCGCGACCCGACCTCGGATAAGCGGAAGACAATGGATGGATGGATAGTTGATCAAGCCATAAATAGTCCTTATTTTTCTACATTCAGTTTTCCCATCCAAACAATTTCAGTCCTGTAATCGCTCCGCTTCCAGACATTTTGTGAATGCAAAACCTGTTTGATTGGATTTTGAAAAATAACCTTTCCAAGGTGTTGAAAGTAGCCCCAGTCAAAGTGGTTGTTATAACCATGTTCAATAGATTTGTAATTTTTCTGATCAAATGTCCTTCCACTTCTCCCATTTTGTTTACTGTCAATCTTACTTTCACCTTAGGATGTAATGGGTTTCACCTGCCTGCATCTGGCATCCAAACTGGGACATTATGACATTGTACAACATCTGCTCTCCAGGACATCCAAGTACATCAACTGTCAGGTAGAAACATTGTACTGCATTTAATAACCACTGAGCAATAACCAGTAACCACTTGAAAATACTCAGCTCTCTATTCTATTGACCGTACATCTCAACGGTAATTAGTGATATTTGTGTATGAGTGTGTATGAGGTTTACATGAGTAGTGTAACGTGCATGAGCAGGATGAAGGTGGATGGACTCCCATCACCTGGGCAATAGAGCACAAGCACAAGGAGGTGTTCTACCTATTGCAGGTCAAAGGGGCTGACGTCAACATCAGAGACAAGGTAATTTGAGACACCGTTGATATTTGCAGTTCTACCACACTTCTCTCACATATCAAATACCCTATCACAGTGACTTATTCAAAATGAGACATTTACACAAAATGGACAGTTACCTATTATGTTCCCTTCTCGAAACATTTTCTTTTAGCTTTCAAGAGCCAGTTAAGCACAACGACTACAACCTCAGCTGTACAAAATCACACAGATGTGGCAGTATGTTAAGGTTTTTTGTTTTTTTTTTAATCCTAAATGCAATACTCAAATGTAAATAACACTGCAGACTATTACTATATTATAATAGGGAATAATTGTGTGTTTTTGATCTTTTATTTTTATCTTCAACGCTGCTAATCATGAGTAGATACCAAAATAATTTTCATTGTTCCTGTACAGTGACCATAATGTTCTTTTTAAAACTCAAGTGATGGCAAATACGTCGGTTCCTAGGTTTGTGGGTAGCTCGACCTCACTTACACTTGAATAAAATGAGGTTTTTTCCCCCCCCTTCATGCTCTTGATGAACAACATGATTGCTGCAGCAGAATTAACCCGGAAGTCTACAGAAACATTTTGTCTGGCAATTTGAAGTAATTGATTCGGAGTTTCTCAAGATAATAACCTAAAACACATTGTCAAAACGACAAAGTTCATTTGGGGGAAAAAGGGAAAGTTTTAGGCTGGCCAAATCAATCTCCAGAGTGAAACCCTATTGTGCATGTGTTTTAGATGCTAAAGATGAGACTAAAGGGAATAACAAAACAAACAACAACTGAAAGAGGCAGTGGCGGAAGCCTGTAAAAACATCACAAAAGATGTCAATGGGTCACTAGTTGTATGCAAAAACTAAAAGATTTGCACCTAAATATTTCGTCATCTCGTCAAATGAGCAGTGCAGAAAACGTGCAAAGAATGAGTTCAGTTTCACTTCAGTTTAGTTCTGAATTGTTGAGATACACCGTTAAAACTGTTTTCACCATCTCAGTTGTACAGATTAATTTGGGGTTGGGCTAAAAACAAGCCAAAAGTATGGACTTGGTCTTGGGTATACTTTCTGGGTATGAGTTGGCCCTCCTCCATTATGTAAGTACTGAGTGCTTTTATTCCATCAGGGGCTATCTGTTTGCAATTGCTACTAGTTACTTTGGCTACACTGGCTTAAAAGAACAAAAAAAAAAAATGACTACAACAATAAAATACAGCAACACAGTACGCAAAAATCAATAATAGATTAGTTAAAACCAAACCAGTTATAATGGATATGCCTGTTTAAAATATTGAAATTGGAGCCCAGGTTGAACAATATAAAATTAATACCACATTAACAATAAAATACAGCGACACAGTACACAAGAATCAATAATAGATTAGTTAAATCCAAACCAGTTACAATGGATGTGCCTGTTAAAATATTGAAATCGGAGCCCAGACAAAAAAAAAGAACCCAAAAGGTAAAGTATGGAATACAGTACAGTGTTCCCTCGTTTTTCTCGGTTAATGGGGACCAGAACCCCCCGCGAAAGGTGAAAAACCGCAAAGTAGGACTTATACACTAATGAACAATTATTATACAGTAATGAACATTCATCAACATTGCCTTCTGAGAGAGGCGAAGAGGCTTGTGTTGGTGGCGGGGGTTTGGCCTTTGTCCTGATCATATTAGTGTCCAAACTCACTGTCTTTTCCCTGCAGTCACCAATCCACAATGCCAATGCAGCTTCCATTTTCACAATTCTCTTATGACGCGGAATTACCACACGTTTGGCTTCCTTATTGAAGCAGTTTTGCGGATGTTTGCTTCCTCTTTCTTGATGTACCACACTGTAGATTCATTCACGCCATAATGGCGTGCCACAGATGCATAACTTCTGCCCTCTTTGATCAAATCTAAACGTTTCACTTTTTCGCTGATGGTCATCATCATCATCTTCCTCTTGGGCGCCCCGGGGGAAGCTTTTGCAGGGGCACAGCGCTTAGGCGGCATTGTTGACGTGAACTGCATTGACTTTATATGTAATCACGCCACATGAACTGTCCAATTTGCGTCTGGTGTGAACGCAGCATTAGAGTGCACCACAATTCCGTCAACGGTTCGCTGAATTTAAACAAAACTGACTGATGTGAGTGATTTGGGTAATAAGGCTGTGACAGAGCCTAATGCAAATAATTACAAACACTTATGATGCCCATAATTTGAATACACACAGAAGAAACACTACGGTAGACTTTTTGCAATTGTTTTGCAAACCACGTAAAGGAGCGTAGAAATGCATTTCATAAACTCGATCTTGTAAATCTTTCCCTCAATAAGGCAGTGATGCATAACATATATGTAAGATAAGATTTTAAAAAAACAACCCAAAAAAACAAAGGGAACATGCGTGGAAATTATAATAATATAACATAATGCATACAGGTTGGGTTAGCCAGGTCTTTTGTTCCTCATGCAACATCTTGCTGCAGCAAAACAAAACTAATTGGCGGCTAAAAAGAGGTTACCCCAGCACTGCAATGTTCTCGGTCAGTTACCGTTGGATGCTCAGGAAGTTGTGAGCTGCCATGGTGAAGCAGCCACAAGTTGTCCTCCCAACATTCTCCTCTTCTCACGGACTACATGAAGTCTGGCCAACATTCAAGGGGAAAACGTGTTTGTAGTTTGGATTTGAAATACATTTTTTATTATACCAGTCCTAGAGCTTTTCTTACACACTAAGTGCATTTCACTTACAGCCCCAATTCCAATGAAGTTGGGACGTTATGTTAAACATAAATAAAAACAATACAATGATTTGCAAATCATGTTCGACCTATATTTAATTGAATACAGTACAAAGACAAGATATTTAATGTTCAAACTGATCAACTTTATTGTTTTTAGGAAATAATCTTTAACTTGGAATTTTATGGCTGCAACACGTTCCAAAAAAGATGGGACAGGGTCATGTTAACCTGTGTTACATCACCTTTTCTTTTAACAACATTCAATAAACGTTTGGGAACTGAGGACACTAATTGTTGACGCTTTGTAGGTGGAATTCTTTCCCATTCTTGCTTGATGTACAGCTTCAGCTGTTCAACAGTCCGGGGTGTCCGTTGTCGCATTTTACGCTTCATAATGCGCCACACATTTTCAGTGGGAGACAGGTCTGGACTGCAGGCAGGCTGAGTCTAGTACCCGCACTCTTTTACTACGAAGCCACGCTGTTGTAACACGTGCAGAATGTGGTTTGGCATTGTCTTGCTGAAATAAGCAGGGGCGTCCATGAAAAAGACATTGCTTGGATGACAGCACGTTTCTCCAAAACCTGTATGTACCTTTCAGCATTAATGGTGCCTTCACAGACGTGTAAGTTACCCATGCCATTGGCACTAACACAGCCCCATACCATCACAGATGCTGGCTTTTGAACTTTGCATCCATAACAGTCCGGATGGTTCTTTTCCTCTTTGGCCCGGAGGACACGACGTCCACAATTTCCAAAAACAATTTGAAATGTGGACCCTTCGGACCACAGAACACTTTTCCACTTTGCATCAGTCCATCTTAGATGAGCTCGGGCCCAGAGTCGTCGGCGGCGTTTCTGGGTGTTGTTGATAAATGGCTTTTGCTTTGCATAGTACAGTTTCAAGTTGCACTTACGGATGTAGTGCCGAACTGTATTTAGTGACATTGGTTTTCTGAAGTGTTCCTGAGCCCATGTGGTGATATCCTTTACACATTGATGTCGGTTTTTGATGCAGTGCCGCTAGAGGGATCGAAGGTCACGGGCATTAAATGTTAGTTTTTGGCCTTGCCGCTTACATGCAGTGATTTCTCCAGATTCTGTTAACCTTTTGATGATATTATGGACCGTAGATGATGAAATCACTAAATTCCTTGCAATTGTACGTTGAGGAACATTGTCCTTAAACTGTCGACTATTTTCTCACGCAGTTGTTCACAAAGAGGTGAACCTCGCCCCATCTTTGCTTGTGAATGACTGAGCAATTCAGGGAAGCTCCCTTTCTACCCAATCATGGCACCCACCTGTTCCCAATGAGCCTGTTCACCTGTGGGATGTTCCAAACAGGTGTTTGATGAGCATTCCTGAACTTTCTCAGTCTTTTTTGCCACCTGTCCCAGCTTTTTTGGAACGTGTTGCAGCCATAAAATTCTAAGTTAATGATTATTTGCTAAAAACAATAGTTTATCAGTTTTAACATTAAATATCTTCTCTTTGTAGTGTATTCCATTAAATATAGGTTGCAAATCATTGTATTCTGTTTTATTTGTTTAACACAATATCCCAACTTCATTGGAATTGGGGTTGTAGATTGATTTGTATCTTACTCTGATTTTCATGGATAGATTATGTGATAGATGTGAATAATGTCCCTTATGCAGGAACAGAACATCTGCTTGCATTGGGCAGCTTTATCGGGGTGTGCTGATGTCACACAGGCTCTGTTGGATGCACAGTGTGACCAAAATGCTGTGAATGTTCACGGAGACCTGCCAATTCATGTGGCTGCCAGAGAAAACCATCTGGACTGTGTGACGTGAGTATACTTACTTTATAGCTTTATTTTGGTATGTACAGTGCTGTGAAAAAGTATTGGCCTCCTTCTCAAATTCTTATATTTTTGCAAAGCTTCCCCACTTTAATTTTTAAGGTCAAAAAAATGTAAATCAGACATATATAACCCACGTGAACTTAAAATGCTGTTTTTAACTGATTTCACTTAAGGGATAACTAAACGTCACCCGGCCCTGTGTGAAAAAGTAATTACCCCCCTTGTTAAATCATGAAATAATTGTAGCTAATCACAATTTTCACACCCAAGCCTGATTACCTCCAGAGCCGTTCAATTAAGAAATTACTTAAACAGAATCTGTCCCGACAAAATCAAGTTGGAAAAAAGATCCACGATCCAAAGAAATCGTTGAGAAATAAAGTAATTGACATCAGTCTGAAAAGGGTTACAAAAGCCATTTCTGAAGCTTTAGGATTCCAGTGAGCCACAGGGAGAACCATTATCCTCACAGGGAGAAAACATGGAACAGTGGTTAACCTTCCTAGGAGTGGCTGAGCAGCAAAGATTACCCCAAGAGAACAGCAATGACTGATCCAGGAGGCCACAAAGGAACTTGGGAGAACTTCTAAAGAACTGCAGGCCTCCCTTTGCCTCAGTTAAGGTCAGTGTTCATGACAACAACAAGGAAGAGACTGGGCAAAAATGGCACCCATGGCAGAGTTCCATGGCGAAAACCACTGCTGACCAAAAACAACATAGAGCCTTGTGTTACTCTTGCAAAAAAAACCATCTGAATGATTCTCAAGACTTTTGGGAGAATATTCTATGGACTGACGAGATGAAAGTTAAGCTTTTTTGGAATGTGTTTGTCTTGCATCTGGTGAAAATGTGGCACAGCATTTAAAAAAAAAACAACAACATCATACCAACGGTCAAACATGGTGGTGGTAGTGTGACGGTCTTGGGGTGCTTTGCTCCTTCAGCACTTGAACAACTTATTGTGATTTAATGGAACCATGAATTCTGCTCTTGAACAGAAAATCCTGAAGGAGAATGTTCAGCCATCACTTTGTGACTTCAAACTGAAGCGCACTTGGATTATGCAGCAGGATAACGATACAAAACACACCAGCAAGTCAACTTGTGAATGGCTTAAAAAAACTAAATGTTTTGGCTTGGCCTAGTCAAAGTCCAGACTTGAATCCGATTGAAATGCACTGGCCGTTCATGCTTGAAAACCCTCCATATTTGCTGAATTAAAATAATTCTGCATGGAGGAGTTGGTCAAATATCTCCAGAGAGATGTGAAAGACTCATTGCCAGTTCTAGAAAAAGCTTGATTTCAGTTGTTGCTGCTGAGGATAGCCCAACCAGTTATTAGGTTTAGAGGGCCATTACATTTTCCACACAGGGACAGGTAACTTTGACCAGTTTATTTTCCTTAATAAATGAAATCACTATTTAACAACAGCATTTTATTTGTCTGATATTTGCATGTATTTGATTATCTTAAGCAAAGTGGGGAAACTATGCAAAAATATAATAATTTGAGGGGCACTGTTTTCCCCAAACTGGACCTGACTTTTAGGTTAAGCGGGAAATAATTATGTGAGGACTGTATTGGAAGTTATTTATAACAACTTACTCTCAGGTGAATGCAACAAAGAGGAGCCAACTCATTTTGGTATTCGATTGATATTTTCACCCAGGCATTTTGTGCATTACGGATTGAAAGCATCAAAATCTGTAGAGTTCTTAGATTCCAGTTTCATTTGCAGGTTGTTTTTGTGTAATGGAGTTAACCTGAATCAGAAGAACAGGGAAGGACAAACTGCTTTAGACTGTTGCATTAAGGGCTCAAAGGTATGGGTGGCCCTTCACGCAAGCAAAAAGCTGATTGATACAAGGAGGAACTGGGATTGTCTTGGCGAGCAGGTGCTCATAAGGTAGGTAGATGTGTGTGCATGTGGAAATGAAAAACAAATATGATGATATGACCTTGATTCTATTTTGACTCTGCAGTCAAATGGTTCACAAAATCCACACTTGTATTTATATCACGGTTTTGTGGTCCCAGTTTTCGGTTGAGATAATGTGGTTGCACGAGTATGCACGCCGAGTAACTGGGAATGTAGGTGTTCTCACATTCATTCTCATGTTAAATGGGAGTCATCACACACCTGCCACTGTGTAAGGTGCTTCTTCCGTCCCACTTCTCCTCACTAGGGTCACGGGTATGCTGGAGCCTATCCCAGCTATCTTTGGCCGAGAGGTGGGGTACACCCTGAACGGGTCGCCACCCAGTCGCAGGGCATATATGAACAAACAACCATTCACACTCACACCTACGGGCAATTTAGAGTCTTCAATAAACCTACCAGGCATGATTTTTGGGATGTGGGAGGAAACTGGAGTACCCGGAGAAAACCCACGCAGGCACGGGTGAACATGCAAACTCCACACAGGTGAGGCCGGATTTGAACCCGGGTCCTCAGAACTGTGAGGCAGATGTGCTAACCAGTCATCCCCATGACAAACATGATTTTGCACTTGCTGGGGAAGTCCTTGTTTGCAAGCACAAAGTTCAAAGATTTCTTGTAGTTGTTTAGCAAGTTTGCACACATCTCAGGCAGCATGATGTTGAAACATTTCTGAAGTGTTTTTAAGCAAATTGTTATAACTGCTCCACTGCTTAGTGGCCAAATAATAAAAATAATGAAGCTGTTGAACTCTGGATGAGTTAAAACAATAGCAGTTCATCTTAGGTAGCCAGATATCCATCCATTTTCTACCGCTTATCCGCGGTCGGGTCGCGGGGGCAGTAGCTTTAGCAGGGACGCTCAGACTTCCCTCTCCCCAGCCACTTCATCCAGCTCTTTCGGTGGGATCCCGAGGCGTTCCCAGGCAAGTCGAGCGACGTGGTCTCTCTAGCGTGTCCTGGGTCGTCCCCAAGGTCTCCTCCCGGTGGGACGTGCCCGGAACACCTCACCAGGGAGGCGTCCGGGAGGCATGCTAATCAGATGCCCCAGCCACCTCATCTGGCTCTTCTTGATGTGGAGGAGCTGCGGCTCTACTCTGAGATCCTCCCGGATGACCGAGCTTCTCACCCTATCTCTGAGGGAGAGCCCGGACACCCTGCGGAGGAAACTCATTTTGGCCGCTTGTATCCGGGATCTTGTTCTTTCGGTCACGACCCACAGCTCGTGATCATAGGTGAGGGTAGGAACGTAGATCGACCGATAAATTGAGAGCTTCGCCTTTCGGCTAACTAGCTAAAACAAAAATGTCAGTTCACCCCTACCTCAAAAAGTACAGAAAACACATGGGTTACAAACATTTTTACAAGATGCGGCCGGTTGGCAGAAGAGGAAGATTGGTGTGACCTCTCTGCCATTAGTACAGGTCTACTTTTAAAGGGGCTGAGCCTCTGAGGCCACCAATCAGGAGAGCCGATGTCCGTCCACCAACCAACCCAGATCCCCAAATGGGAAACACCTGCACAGGCCTTCGGCCAAACCAAAACCTGCGACCTCAGTCGTAACAATTACCTCCATGAAAGCAGACAAATATTGTCTTTGTGTTATAAGCAAAACAAGTCATTCATGGACATCAGCTTGGATTGAGGAGACCTGAACAACATTTTCGCAATGTTTCGAATCAAACACTAACCAGTCTTTCTGAAATTCAGCGTGCCAGGTCCCAATTTGAAATCCTTCCATGCCCACCAAAACCTTAATTCACAATTCTGAGACAAGGATCAATAATTCCCAGATGTATCATGTTCATAACCAGAATAAAATGATGTCAACATGGGGATATCAAATGCCACTTCCCTCTATTCGCTGTTGTCCACCTCACTCTTTCTGAACTTTATGTATGTTGTTAATCCATCAACATCATTAACAAATTAAAATCAATGAATTAAAATTGAAGTGCAAATACTGAAATGTAAGGCCTGTATTCTGACAAGCGAACTGAACACAAAAAAGTTCACGATATTAAACCCAATATCAACATAAAGTCGGCTTAACGGGTCAAAAATGATTTAATTATTCACTTTGTCAAGTTTACATTTTACTTCATGAGACGGGGTATTAAAATTCTCATAAATTTTGATCTGACACAGCTATTTTCTCTATCTCTTTCTGTTAAATTATACTGTAAACCCCCGCAATGCACGGGGGTTTGGGGCCAAGCCCTGCCACGAATAGCGAGTAATTGACCCCCTCCCCTAAAAATGTATTGTTAGGTATATATTAGATAGTTTAAACCCTAAATACACCACAAACTATGAGCTCAAAACACTCCAATATCATTTCAAATTCAGGATAATTAGATTTTTTTTTCTAAAGCAAGCCATTGCGTGTGTGTGCTTGTGTATCGCCTTCACAACCTGCAAAAATACCAACTGTCAAGCAATAAGACCTCCATTGTTTGTTAGCTTGAACCTTTTAATTGCCACTCAGCAGAGAAAAAAACACATTCGTGCAGAAAAGACTGTAACTTGTGTTAACAACCCAGGCTAAACTCAACAACATACAGAGGTCTCTCAATGAAGACATATCACTTCAACATACAGTACTTCATTGGCACCAATTAATGCTTTCCTCTTAGCAAGGGCATTGGCGCCATCTTGCACCAATTTATGGCGTTACAGAAAGATCACAAAAATAGACCAAGAGCTTCTTTTTTCAGCTGTGGCTAGGTTCCACAGAGAAGGATGTGAATTACTGAATAGCACATTGTGATTAGGCGGGAGTTAACAGTATTCACCATAAAATGTACTTGTACAATGTTCATTTTTAAGTGGATGAAAAAAAAAAGTAAGTGGGAAAACTAATCAAAATTAGCCAGTGATCAAATAAATATGTGAATTATATGCATAATTTACCATATGTACCGTATATGTTTGGCTGAAGTTGTGGAGTTTCCATTCTGATACAGATTAAATGTGAATAGTATCGCATGTATTTTCTTAATGATATATCCTGTAACCTGCTTAACTTTTGTCTCTGTTAGGGACATTTCTCGTGGGTATGAGGCAGTTCCAATAAACTGCGTTAATGGTGTTGACAACGAGCCATATCCTGGAAACTTTAAATACATACCAGACAACTGTGTCACTTCCCCAGTGAACATTGACAAGGACATAACTCACCTTCAGGTAAGAGTTCAGCACTAAATAATCAGAAACAGAATACTCTTTATTTGCCAAGTATGTCCAAAAAACACACAAGGAATTTGTCTCCGGTAGTTGGAGCCGCTCTAGTACGACAACAGACAGTCAATTGACAGAGAATACTTTGGAGACATAAAGACATCGACAAAAAACAGTCACTGAGCAATAAAGGGTTGCTAGTTATCTGTAATGCCGGTACATTTTTTATTTTTTATTTTTGACAATTGTGCAAAAGATGCAGAGTCCGCTAGCACTTGGAGCAGTTCGAATTTGCACAATGTTGATTGTGCAAATGTTGCAGATACTCCTCAGTCAGTGTGCAAATGGAGCAGATGCTACTCTGGCATGAGTGGCCAGTAATGGTCAACAACAACAGATATGCAAATAGTGCAGCATGGCGAGACTACTACAGTGAGTGCACGAGTAATGTATAATTGGCCCCACAGAAATGTGACAACAAACTCAAGTCCAAAAATTGCCAGCGTGTTGTAATGGAATTGTAGGTTAGGTGTTTAAGAAGTTGATCGCAAGAGGGAAGAAGCTGTTGGAATGTCTGCTAGTTGTAGTTTGCATTGATCGGTAGCGCCTACCTGAGGGAAGGAGCTGGAAGAGCCGGTGACCGGGATGTCGAGGGTCCGAGAGGATTTTGCACGCTCTTGTCTTAGTTCTGGGGGCGTGCAAGTCCTCAAGGGTGGGTAGGGGGGTACCAACAATCCTTTCAGCAGTTTTGATTGTCCGTTGCAGTCGGAGTTTGTCCTTTTTTGTAGCAGCACCAAACCACACAGTGATGGAAGAACACAGGACTTATTCGATGACCGCTGTGTAGAACTGCCTCAGCAGCTCTTGTGGCAGGCCGTGCTTTCTTAGAAGCCGCAGGAAGTACATCCTCTGCTGGGCCTTTTTGAGGACAGAGTTGATCGCCCACTTCAGGTCCTGAGAGACTGTAATTCCCAGGAACTTGAAGGTCTCGACGGTTGACACAAGGCAGCTGGACAACGTGAGGGGCAGCTGTGGCGAAGGATGCCTCCTGAAGTCCACGATCATCTCTACAGTCTTGAGCGTGTTCAACTCCAGGTTGTGTCGGCCGCCCCACAGCTCCATCCGCACCACTTCCTGTCGATATGCAGATTCGTCACCATCCTTGATGATACCGATGACAGTGGTGTCATCTGCAAACTTGAGGAGTTTGACAGCCGGGTGCGCTAAGGTGCAGTCGTTCGTGTAGAGAGAGAAGAGCAGCGGAGAGAGGACACAACCTTGAGGCGCCCCAGTGCTGATGCTGCGTGTGGGTGAGGTGGCCTCCCCCAGCCTCACCTGCTGTGTCCTGCCCGTCAGGAAGCTGTAAATCCACTGGCAGATGGAAGGTGAGACGCTGAGCTGGAGAAGCTTGGATGAAAGGAGTTCAGGGATGATGGTGTTGAACGCTGAGCTGAAGTCCACGAACAGGATCCTCGCGTAGGTCCCTGCACTGTCGAGGTGTTCAAGGATGAAGTGCAGTCCATTGTTGACAGCAACATCCGCAGACCCGTTTGCTCGGTAGGGAAACTGCAAACATTTGCCCAGGCCCCACGAGTCCAGCCAAGAGACATGTGAATACCCACTTCCCACCCTATTACTATGGTTACCAGGTCCTCAACTGACAACCATTGTCTCTGAACTGTGACCATGTGTGGTGGTGTGTCAAGCACTAAAATTGGGGGGACTGGTGGGGGTAAGGCGAGACGTGTGGCCAGAAGCGCGTGTAAAGTAATTGTCTGGAGTGTTTTCAGTACAATGAGTGCATATGTTTGATTTTGAATAGCCCATTTTATGCATACTATATTGCGTAATGTGTGATCTATGGAGTACTTTCAACTGAATTAGCTGTAAATTAGTGTGTTTTGTCATTGAGACAATTTATGAATTAGTGTTGAGACTCCTCTTTGTCTGCTGTTACAGAATTTATAGACAGAATATATCTAAACAGTTGCGAGTAAATTCTGACACAAATCATCTCGGCAATCCAGATTGAAAATTTTACTTAATACGTAATATTCTGTGCAGAATGTACGCGACTTGTGACAATATTTTGAACCATTACGTTTTTTCTTTATCATTATGGGTTATTTGGGGGGCATGTTCACCTGACATACCATATTTGTTTGGATATTTGTGCCGAATGGTGCAACTCATGGTAATGCCTGATCTATGGTCAGAGTGATGGAATCGTGGATGCAAGCAAAGTCCCTTATTTTCAGATCACCCATGAGACGAAGGAAACAGACATACAATTACATTGTTTCTATTGTTCATATAATGGCTCTTTAATTGTTTCATTTAGCACTGCAGTTGCACAGATGACTGCTCATCCAGCACCTGCACGTGTGGTCAGCTCAGTCTGCAATGTTGGTATGATAGTGTAAGTATGACACGTAAAAAGTTTCCTCAGTTTTATAGTGTACATCCTTCTGAGATTATATCAACAGTAGCAATTATTAAAAGAAAAAAAAACAAAAACTTCTGTGTATATGCAGGAGGGCCGCCTGTTGCCGGACTTTTGTCAACAGGATCCACCAGTGCTTTTTGAGTGTAACCATGCCTGCTCATGCTGGAGGACCTGCAAGAATCGAGTTGTTCAAAATGGATTGAGGTAAGACAATCTAAAATGCTTTCAAGCAATTGGCTTGTGGAGGGGAACCGTTTTGGTATTGGTACTTTTTTAATGGTTCTGGATTTACAATTCCCTTTCATTGAATCGTACAGGATATCTCAATAAATGTCCTTGAAGTAGCTGGGCTCAAAGGTCGTAACTACCTTTCTTCCAGTACCAATTGCAATATCAGTCAGTAATTGTTTAGTTGGAATAACACTACTGGATATCTCAATCTAAATATAGGCAATACTCAGCAATGGGGGCGGGAATCTCTCAGCGCCTCACAATTTGATTTGATTGCATATCACAGGGCTGCGATTCTATTTGATTATGGATGCATATTTTTTCAGATAATTATTAGGGTTTTTTTTTCTTATTGTGTTGACTGATTATTTATTTATTTATTTATTATTTTTTTTTTTTTTAAACCTGTCCTGTTCAGCTGCATGGTCTTGCAGAATGGTGGATCTGTATGCCTTTGTGCTAGAGCAGTTTTGCTGTGCAACAGGAGAGTTTGAAATACTCCCTCTGCTTGTTTTTAATTTTTTTAAATTATTATTCTGATGTTTTATTAAAAATGCAGCCGGACAGAGAAGGGTTTAGGGGACAGACAGAGGGATAGAGTGGACAAGGGGACAAGGGGTGAGAACCACAGCAGGACAATAGTGAGACAGTCTAGATATTTGAACACAAGTAACATTACAACAGTGCTCTGTAGATTGGGGTGATTACATGCAATCACTAACCAAGAGAACAAGATAAGAGAGGACAGAAAAGGGCAGGACAGGATGTGGGAAAATGAGCAAGCCAGTGCCATTGACGAGTGGTGCGGTGGGATTCTTTTTTTTATTTTTTATAGTCTAAACACCTGTAAGAACCTGTGAGTTATGTTAGTATTTAATATCATGGAAAAGTTTATTTCCATAATTCCATTCGAAAAGTAAACTTTAATAGATTATAGATTCAGGGCCCACAATTTAAACAATTTCACGTATTTGTTTATTTTTACATAATTTGGGCTTCCAGCTCATCAAACCAACAAAATCAAGAATTTAAAAAATTAGAATACTGTGACGAAATCAGGCCAAATTTTGCAGGCCATAAGTGTTTTAAACTGACTGTCACACACTAATCATCCACTAAACTCAAAGCACCTGCACAGGTTTCCTCATGTCATTAAATTTCTTCAGTTCAGTTCAATTGTCTTAGTTGTGTTCAATATGGGGAAGACTGCAGACTCGACAACTGACCAGAAGACCATCATTGTTACCCTCCATAGGATGGGTAAGCCACAAATGTTCATAGCCAAGGAGGCTGGCTGTTCACAGAGTGCTGTGTCCCATCATATCAATGGAAAACCTAGTGGAAGGACAAAATGTGGCAGGAGAAGATGCCCCAGCAAAGTAGATGACCGTGGGCTTCAGGGCATTATCAAACAGAGAAGATTCAAGAATCAAGCATAGATCCAGAAAGAGTGAAATGAAGTGGGATTCACAGCTTAAAAAAGCACCACATTCAGAGGCATGCGGGAGATGGGCTACAACTGTCGGGTTCCTCGGGTCAAACCACTTCTGAGCGTCTCAACTGGGCCAAGGAGAAGAAGGACTGGACTGTTGGCCAGTGGTCAACAGAGAAGCACAGAGTTCCCTCTTCCCAGGCAACCAGTTCTTCTGGGAGGATCCCGAGGCGTTCCCAGGCCAGCTTGGAGACATAGTCTCTCCAGCATGTCCTGGTAAATAGCCAGTGTAAATAGTGTAAATAGCCAGACAAAACGCTTTTGTAGATTTCAGAATTCATTCCGCTGCTACCATCATGAGTTACATCATCAATAAAGACTAGTAAGCCCGTTCCAGAAGCAGCCATGCAAACCCAAGCAATGCCATTACGTTAATCTCGGTCTCATCAGTCCAGAAAACTTTGTTCCAAAACCTTTGTGTCTCATTTCTGTACTACTTTGCAAAATCCAATCTGGCCTTCTGATTCTTTTTGCTGATGAGTGGTTTGCATCTTGTCGTATGGCCTGTATACTTCTTCTCTCAAAGTCTTCTTCGAACAGTGGATTGTGATACCTTCCGCCCTGCTCTGTGGAGGTTGGCAAACTATTTGTTCTAGCAATTTAAAGAAAAATGCATGCAAACTATTCGAGAGAAGCTTCATCATGCAACAAGACAATGACCCAAAACACACAACAAAGGACTTCATAAGGGGGGAAAAAAGTGGACTGGAAAAATCAATCACCGGACCTTAACCCAATAGAGCATGCATTTTACCGCCTGAAGGGAGAACCCCCCCAGAAACAAACAAGAACTGCAGTAAAGGCCTGGAAAAGCATTTCAAATCAAAAATGCAACAGTCTGGTGAAGTCAATGGGTTGCAGACTTGATGCAGTAATTGCAAGTAAGGGTTATGCCACCAAATATTAAATGTTATTCACTTGAAGTTAATTTAATCGTGTGTTCCAATACCTTGCTCACTTGAAAAGTGGGTGGCTTCAAACAACAGGTGCTCTGTCCTGAGTTGTTTAACACATCTAGATGTAAATACCATGAAATGAAAGCTGGAATTCTGAACTTTTGTTTCATAATTATCTTTTGATCAGAAACTCAAATGTCTTTTATATACAACAAAAACAAAGGAATTTACCTTGCCGTTCCAATTCCTTTGGAAGGGACTGTGTCTCACACAGCGGCTGAAATAAGTACAGTCGGCAATAAAGTATTTAGTCAGCCACCAATTGTGCAAGTTCTCCCACTTAAAAAGATGAGAGAGGCCTGTAATTTTCATCGTAGGTATACTTGCTACCTATGAGAGACAAAATGAGAAGAAAAAAAATCCAGAAAATCACAGTTTGATTTTTAATGAATTTGTTAGCAAATTATGGTGAAAAATAAGTATTTGGTCACCTACAAACAAGCAAGATTTCTGGCTCTCACAGACCTGTAACTTCTTTAAGAGGCTCCTCTGTCTGTATTAATGGCACCTGCTTGAACTCGTTATCAGTATAAAAGAGACCTGTCCACAACCTCAAACAGTCAAACTCCACGATGGCCAAGACCAAAGAGCTGTCAAAGGACACCAGGAAAAAATTGTAGACCTGCACCAGGCTGGGAAGATTGAATCTGCAATAGGTATGCAGCTTGGTGTGAAGAAATGATGTGTGGGAGGAATTATTAGAAAATGGAAGACATACAAGACCACTGATGATCTCCCTCGATCTGGGGCTCCACGCAAGATCTCACCCCGTGGGGTCATAATGATCACAAGAACGGTGAGCATAAATCCAAGAATCATACGGGGGGACCTAGTAAATGACCTGCAGAGAGCTGGGACCAAAGTAACAAAGGCTACCATCTGGTGAAATTTTCAGGTCAATAGCACCTTTGGAAGTATGTTTAGTGAGAAAAATGGTGACGTGTTAAATACTTATTTCATCCGCTATATATGTGTATATTTATTTTTTTCATTAGGTTTTATATCACAGTCGACACATCACTACCATCAATGTGAAAGATTGCACCCGCATTCATGTTACAAAAACTGAGATGCTCATTCCGTGATGTGATGTTTCTCACATGATACATTTTGACCCCCTTAAACATGAATTCATTGTGCTAGCGAGAGGAGCTCAGAGCCGGATTTGCATGGATGTAATATAAGTGAGAGTTATATTGTCCTTATTGGATAGCTAATAAAATGCCTCCTGTCGTGGAATAATACAGTATGAACTTAAGAATCATTTTCAGTGGGTTTTGCATGTGACTGCTCCCTGATAATGTTGAATTAAAACTGGTTGAATGATGAAATTATGTGACTTTTTTGTTCCTAGGATCCGACTCCAGCTCTTCAGAACCGAGAAAATGGGCTGGGGAGTGAGAGTCATGCAGGATGTCTCTCAAGGGACATTTCTTTGCGAGTGAGGAAAATCTTTCAAAATTAACACAATGAATTTGGTGTCTTAATTTTTTAAATGCATATAAAGTGCCCTTTCCAATTTTCCGAGGTACGTCGGTGAGCTCATCACTGACACAGAAGCCAATAAAAGAGAGAATGACTCTTTCCTCTTTACACTTGACAATAAGGTAGGTTGACAATGGTTCCACTTTCCAACTACACAATTTTGTCATACCATGAGTACCCCCTGACTCATAGGCAGGCATGTGTACACACAGAGATCAGAAGGGGCTTGGGTCCCTGGTCTTTTTCCAGGGTTGAGAGTTTTTTTTAATTTTTTTAAATAAATAAGTTTCTCTCTTACAGATACATAACTGCTTTGACGCAACTTCACTGTCAAATAAATATAAATAAAAAAATGGGATACCAAATACAGCCCCAATTCCAATGAAGAAGAAGAAGAATCATCTTTTATTGTCATGAACATGCATGCATGCACGCACACGAAATTTGTTCTCTGCATTTAACCCATCACAGTGAACACATACACATGTTAGTGGAACACACTGGAGCAGGGGGCAGCTGAAGCGCCCGGGGAGCATTTCGGGGTATCAGTGTCTTGCTCAAGGACACCACAGCCGTGAGTCCGGGGGATGTTGGCGAATGGTCCAGTCGGGGTTTTGAACCTAGGTCCCCCACGGTGGCAGGCGATGATCTTAACCATTGGGCCACGGCTGAAGTTGGGACGTTGTGTTAAACATAAATAAAAACAGAATACAATGATTTGCAAATCATGTTCAACCTATATTTAATTGACTACACTACAAAGACAATATATTTAATGTTTAAACTGATAAACTTTATTGTTTTTAGCAAATAATCATTAACTTAGAATTTTATGGCTGCAACACGTTCCAAAAAGGATGGGACAGGCTCATGTTTACCACTGTGTTACATCACCTTTTCTTTTAACAACATTCAATAAACGTTTGGGAACTGAGGACACTAATTATTGAAGCTTTGTAGGTGGAATTCTTTGCGATTCTTGCTTGATGTACAGCTTCAGCTTTTCAACAGCTCTCCGTTGTCGTATTTTGCACTTCATAATGCGCCACACATTTTCAATGGGAGACAGGTCTGGACTGCAGGCAGGCCAGTCGAGTACCCGCACTCTTTTACTACGAAGCCACGCTGTTGTAACACGTGCAGAATGTGGTTTGGCATTGTCTTGCTGAAATAAGCAGCGGCTTCCATGAAAAAGACGTTGCTTGGATGGCAGCATGTTTCCAAAACCTGTATGTAACTTTCAGCATTAATGGTGCCTTCACAGATGTGTGAGTTACCCATGCCATTGGCACTAACACAGCCTCATACCATCACAGATACTGGCTTTTGAACTTTGGGTCCATAACAGTCTGGATGGTTCTTTTCCTCTTTGGCCCAGAGGAGATGACGTCCAAAATTTTCTAAAACAATTTGAAATGTGGACTCGTTGGACCACACAACACTTTTCAACTTTCCATCAGTCCATCTTAGATGAGCTCGGGACCAGAGAAGCCGGCGGGGTTTCTGGGTGTTGTTGATAAATGGCTTTTGCTTTGCATAGTAGAGTTTCAAGTTGCACTTATGGATGTAGCGCTGAACTGTATTTACTGACATTGGTTTTCTGAAGTGTTCTTGAGCCCATGTGGTGATATCCTTTACACATTGATGTCGGTTTTTGATGCAGTGCCGCCTGAGGGATCGAAGGTCACGGGCATTCAATGTTAGTTTTTGGCCTTGCCGCTTACATGCAGTGATTTCTCCAGATTCTCAGAACCTTTTGATTATATTATGGACCATAGATGATGAAATCCCTAAATTCCTTGCAATTGTACGTTGAGGAACATTGTCCTTAAACCGTTCGACTATTTTCTCACGCACTTGTTCACAAAGAGGTGAACCTCGCCCCATCTTTGCTTGTGAATGACTGAGCAATTCAGAGAAGCTCCTTTTCTACCCAATCATGGCACCCACCTGTTCCCAATTAGCTTGTTCACCTGTGGGATGTTCCAAACAGGTGTTTGATGAGCATTCCTCAACTTTCTCAGTCTTTTTTGCCACCTGTCCCAGGCTTTTTTGGAACATGTTGCAGCCATAACATTCTAAGTTAATGATTATTTGCTAAAAACAATAAAGTTTATCAGTTTGAACATGAAACAAGTATGTCCAAAAAACACACAAGGAATTTGTCTCCGGTAGTTGGAGCCGCTCTAGTACGAAAACAGACAGAGAACACTTTTGAGACATAAAGACATTGACAAAAAAAAAAAACAGTCACTGAGCAGTAAAGGGTTGCTAGTTATCTGGTAATGCCGGTACATTTATTTATTTTTGACAATTGTGCAAAAAGATGCAGAGTCCTCTAGCACTTAGAGCAGTTCGAATGACTAATATTGCAATAGTCCGGTGCAATGACCATTGTGCAAAGGGCGCAGAGACTTCAAGCGAGTAGTGCGATAATCTTGTTTGCCTTTATACTCGAGCGCAACCCACATGCGCAGTTTTAAAAGTGCAGTTCTCCCCCAAGTCGCTACGCCTAATATTGGGGTGGAGGGTGGAGTTTCCTCTGCATTTTTTTGAGCCATTTCCAGTAGCCGTTTTTACTTTCTGTAACAAGGACCAAAGTAACAACAATGGCGACCGTGAAACAGAGCCTGCTAGAACAAATGGACCTAGAAGACCAGATCATACGTTTAATTATCGATCGAGAAGACGGCGGCGTAGGTGCTTTGTGGAACCGGGAGGAACGCTGATTACATAATCACATCTTGTGACTAAAACGAACCCATCACAAGAGATCATCTCCGCGTATACCCAGTGAATGGTAGAACAAATTGTCTTTATGAGTGTAAGGTGACTGAAATAAATAGGCACGTCAGAGATGTCATTATTTATTGAGGAATAAATTACAAGATTTGCCCTTTTTCCTCACTTAAGCTCCTGCCCCCAAAATGTCTGTGCAAGTTAATACGTTTTGATGAATCTCAACGTAACGCAACTGATTGAATTAAAATTATTTTATTTCATTTCCTTTATTTCAACATTAATTCTCTTCTTCTTTTTAACTCAAACCAAAAAAAACTATTGACTTGAAAATACAACCCCAAGGGCAAGATACTGAACCCTACTTTGCTCCCAGTGGGCCTGGCAGCGCCTTGCATGGCAGCAGTCGCCCATTGGTGTGTGACTGTGAGGCTTTGTAAAGCGCTTTGGGCACTGTAATAGTATAGATAAAGTGCTATATAAGTGCAGTCCATTTACCATTTTAAAATATATTGTAAAGCTGACTGGGAGCCAGTGTAAAGACTTTAGAATTGGAGTAATATGCTCTGACCTATTTGTTCTGGTCAGCTGCAGCATTCTGAATGAGCTGCAGCTTTTTAATGCTCTTTTGGGGGAGTTCAGGAAGAAGAGCATTACAATAGTTGTCTACTTGAGATAAAAGCATGGATGAGCTTCTCCTGGTCTGCTCGGCACATGCAAGCCTTCACTCTGGATATGTTCTTCAGATGGTAGAAGGCAGTTTTAGTAATTGATTTGATATGACTGTTGAAAGTCAGGTCGGAATCTATCAGTACACCAAGGTTTCGGACTTGGTGTTTGGTTTTCAAAGAGAGTGACTCCAGGTATTTACTAATAGCAATCCTCTTTTCTTTCTTGCCAAAAACAATTATCTCAGTTTTGTTGTGGTTTAATTGAAGAGAGTTTTGGCTCAACCAGTTTTTTATCCGTTTTAGACAGTGACACAACACCTCAATTGAACTACAGTCATCTGGAGACACTTTTAGATATAACTGTATGTCATCTGCATTGCTATGATAGTCAGAATTAAAGTTTTGAAGAATGTGACCCAAGGGTAGCATATACAGGCTGAACAGGAGGGCTCCAAGAACTGACCCCTGAGGGACCCCATAGGTTATTGCCATTTGATGAGATTAAACCCTTCCACTGGTTACAAAATAACTCCTTTCCTCTAGGTAGGACCTGAACCATTTTAATGACTGTTCCATTTAGTCCTACCCACGTTTCCAACCTGTTCAACAGTATATTATGATCTACCGTATCAAAAGCCGCACTGAGATCCAACAAGACCAGAATTGACACCTTTCTGAGTCAGTATTCAACCTTATATCATTTAGCACTTTGATAAGAGCAGATTCTGAACTGTAATGAGTTCAGAAACCCTGATTGAAATTTGTCAAAAAGTCCATTTAAGTTCAAGAAATTGCTGAGTTGATTAAAAATAAGTTTCTCAACAATCTTGGCTATGAAAGGGAGATTTGAGATGGGTCTATAGCTTGCTAACATGGAAGCGTCCAGCGTTCTATTTTTTAGAAGAGGCTTAATGGCAGCTACTTTAAGAGATTTAGGAAACTGGGCTGACTAAAGTGAGCAATTACTTACTGAAAATCAGTGAGCACAGACTTCACAATAGCTTTGAAAAAGTCAGATGGTATTGAGTCAAGACAGCTCGTTGATGGTTTCAGCTGCTGAACCGTTTTCTCGACATTTTTTTGGTCAACTATCAAATTCTGACATGGTAATAGAGTTTTTCCTGGGTGGCTTCCAATGTAGTATAGTTTTGTTGATTTGTGCTGATATTTAACCTGATGGTTAATTGTCCATCATACTAATGCAAGCTAAGCAAATAAATGATAACTTCTATAATATATTTAACAATTGTACAACCCAAATTCCAATGAAGTTGGGACGTTGTGTTAAACATAAATAAAAAAAGAATACAATGATTTGCAAATCATGTTCAACCTATATTTAATTTAATACACTACAAAGACAAGATATTGAATGTTCAAACTGATAAACTTTGTTTTTAGCAAATAATCATTAACTTGGAATTTTATGGCTGCAACACGTTCCAAAAAAAGCTGGGACAGGTGGCAAAAAAGACTGAGAAAGTTGAGGAATGCTCATCAAACACCTGTTTGGAACATCCCACAGGTGAACAGGCTAATTGGGAACAGGTGGGTGCCATGATTGGGTAGAAAAGGAGCTTCCCTGAATTGCTCAGTCATTCACAAGCAAAGATGGGGCGAGGTGTTCACCTCTTTGTGAGCAAATGCATGAGAAAATAGTCGAACAGTTTAAGGACAATGTTCCTCAACGTACAATTGCAAGGAATTTAGGTATTTAATCATCTACGGTCCATAATATCATCAAAAGGTTAATAGAATCTGGAGAAATCACTGCATGTAAGCGGCAAGGCCAAAAACTAACATTGATGCCCGTGACCTTCGATCCCTCAGGCGGCACTGCATCAAAAACCGACATCAATATGAAAAGGATATCACCACATGGGCTCAGGAACACTTCAGAAAACCAATGTCAGTAAATACAGTTCGGCGCTACATCCGTAAGTGTAACTTGAAACTGTACTATGCAAAGCAAAAGCCATTTATCAACAACACCCAGAAACGGTGCCGGTTTCTCTGGTCCCGAGCTCATCTAAGATGGACTGATGCAAAGTGGAAACGTGTTTTGTGGTCCGACAAGTCCACATTTCAAATAGTTTTATGAAATTGTGGACGTCGTGTCCTCCGGGCCAAAGAGGAAAAGAACCATCCGGACTGTTATGGACGCAAAGTTCAAAAGCCAGCATCTATGATGGTATAGGGCTGTGTTAGTGCCAATGGCATGGGTAACTTACACATCTCTGAAGGCACCATTAATGCTGAAAGGTACATACAGCTTTTGGAGAAACATGCTGCCATCCAAGCAACGTCAAACACAGCAAACAGCGTGCGAGTATTGTTGAAGTTCTTACTGATGATTTCAGAAGTGTTGCCGTCTAGGCCTGACAAACTATCGTTTAAAATTACAAAGACTATGTCTGTAGAGGTCGTAGTCAATTTGTAGTTGTTTTTCTCCACTTACGTTCTATTTTCCTGCACTTTGATTTAGAGGTCTTTACCATCATTGTGCTCCTCCACAGTGTTCTCAGTTGCCTCAAGATTGTCTTAGTTTTAATAGTCATTTAATAATGACATTTGAGATTTTCCAGGTGAAATTATCCAAAAGTTCATCAACTGTCTCCGCATTCACAGTTTGTGGCACAGCTATGGTCTCCATACAGTTAGTGGCGGTACTCTCATTTATGTACCTTTTTCTTCATGGACATAGAGGTTGTCTGAACGTTTGGGATAATTTGTAATTCAAAGAATATACAAAAATGGTCAGAAATAGCCATATCCTAATGTTAACTGATAGAATTTCAACATCCTTAGAGATGACCAGGTTCAAGATGTGATCTTGAGTGTGGGTTGGACTCTTAATATGTTCAGAGAGGTCAAATGTGTCCAGTATAGCATAGAGTTCTTTCGATCCTCCCCACCCAGATTTGCAGATAAGATTCTTCATGGGTGAAGGAGGGCCTTTCGCATCTTAGTGGACGTAGGTTTCAGGCGAGGGCGGTTGGGAGGAAGATCGTGGCGTGGTGTGCGTTGGATTCCAATATTGACTAGGTTTTACATGATTAGGATTTTTTTGGGGCCGATCAGCGATTTAAAAAAATTATAATAATAAATGAAAAAATAAATAAAAGCGATATCCGATCCGATCACAAGATGGAGAAATGTGTCTATTTAAATGACCTGTTCATTTACTGTATGTACTTGTGTACTTAATTGCTCAAAAAATTATATTTCCATACACACATTTAATTTATGCCAGTGAGGCATAGTGACAGACAGAACAAATGAATAGGTATTCTGTTAGATGGCAGGAAGTACATAAAGTAATTAATGTATCCACTTTTTGTGACATTTTTGTTTGTTGGTGTGCCGTGAGATGTTTCAATTGTAAAATATGTGCCTTGGCGCCATAAAGGTTGGAAATCACTGCTCTAGTCAGGTCAAACGAACATTAAAACATGACAGAAATAATCGGTGATAACTTGCTGTTATTAAATTACTTCACCCACACCGAGCATGATTCGACAGAAGGGCAGCATGTTTACGCACAACCGTTAGTGCTAGCACTAGCTTGCAAGCCTACATAAGGTTTTGTTGCCTGCTTGCGAGCCGTATCGTATTAAAAGTACGTGAACATACCTCAAGCAAGCCTTAAACGAACGTCCTCTCATGAGCACCGGTGACCACCAATGCACGTTTCCCCCCATTTTGTTCTTATAATACAGTTGGCACTCTTGTTGTCATCGCCACGGTAACGAGTGTATCTGTTCGCAGTTGAGTTGAGAAGATAAAGCCCAATGATCGTAAAAAACGGGATGCGGTGGTATCGGAATACAAGATTTTGTTGTAGTAGTCTGACATAGTGCAATCGTGAAAGAGCAAATTTGTCTTGTTGTCAGTCTCAGATGTGTTGTCTGTCCCACACCGCCGACGTTTTTTTTTTTTTTTTTTTTTTAAATAAATTTGTTGGCTGTCAGATATTTACAGTATTACGTCAAAAGACACGCGACAAGGCAAAAAATAAACTAGCTTTTGGATTTAAATATACTGTGCACGATGGCGACGCGGCGGCACGGTGGACGACTGGTTAGAGCGTCAGCCTCACAGTTCTGAGGACCCGGGTTCAATCCCCGGCCCCGCCTGTGTGGAGTTTGCATGTTCTCCCCGTGCCTGCGTGGGTTTTCTCCGGGTACTCCGGTTTCCTCCCACATCCCAAAAACATGCATGAATTGGAGACTCTAAATTGCCCGTAGACATGACTGTGAGTGCGAATGGTTGTTTGTCCCTATGTGCCCTGCGATTGGCTGGCAACCAGTTCAGGGTGTACCCCGACTCCTGCCCGATGACAGGTGGGATAGGCTCCAGCACGCCCGCGACCCTAGTGAGGAGAAGCGGCTCAGAAAATGGATGGATGGATGGACGATGGCGACGCGAAGTAAATGTCTTTTGAGGAGCCGATCAGAATTTTGAGATAAATTTTGGGGTTGCGCATCATACACGACAAATTACGGTAAGTGGAAAGCCAATCATACCACCATAAATTTGCCTCGATCAGGTGCTCCTTGCAAGATTTCTGAGAGAGGAGTGCAAAGAATAACCAGAAGAGTTGTCCAAGAGCCAAGGACCACCTTTGGAAAGGTTCAAAAAGACCTGGAATTAGCAGGTACAAGAAAAGCAGTGAATCATGCACTCCGCCGCCATGGCCTGTCTGCAAGCTCACCACGCAAGACCCCATTGCTGGAAAAAAATAAGCATCGCAAAGCTCGTTGAAATTTTGCTGAGCATTTGGACAGGCCAGTTAAATACTGGGAGAATATAGTCTGGTCTGATGAGAGCAAAATTGAACTGCTTGGAGGAGAAATGGCAGTGCACATCACCCTAAAAACACCATACCAATAGTGAAGTTCGTAGGTGGGAACATGATGGTGTGAGGCTGCTTTTCAGCAAATGCTACTTGTAAACCTCGCATTGAAGGAAAGATGAATGGCCAAGTGTACCGAGACGTTCTTGACAAAAATCTGCTGCCATTTACAAGGATGATGAAAATGAAACAAGGGTGGTCATTTCAGCAGGATAATGATCCAAAGCATACTGTAACGGAAACTCTCAATCGGTTTCAAAGAAAAAAAATAAAGCTGCTAGAATGGCCCAGCCAATCGCCTGACTTGAATCCAATCAAGAATCTGTGGAAAGAACTGCAACTCAAGGTCCATAAAAGAAGCCAACGGAACCTTCAAAATTTTGAAGACTGCTTATCTGGAGGAATGGGACAAAATCACACCAGAGCAATGCATGCAACTAGTTTCTCCATACAGGAGGCATCTTGAAGCTGTCATCATTCATTTCTGATCTTATTTGTTCTACTTTCTTTTTATGTATGGATTACTTGGATTACTCCAAACATCTGGTGAATGTCAGTAGCACCTTTAGAAATATATTTAGTGAAAAAAATTACAATACCGTTGTTGTTCAATACTTTTCAGCCACTGTATATTTGAGCCTGTATCCATAATTTTGACCCTTTGTGGATTACAGAAAATCTCATATGAATTCAAGCTTGCACAGCCATTTTTTTAAAACTCATTGATGAGGTACACTGTATAAAACAGTCCCACTTGAAAAAGAATGGTTCAAATAAATAAATATGGCCAAAAGACCAAAATTAATCTTACTTTGCCCGTTGATGAATGTACTGGACATTACTGTATGTAAACTTTATGATGTAGTCGGCATTTGCAGAGTAAAAATGCAACCTGATCCTTTCAATTGATGAGCACTTAAGTTTTACTGCGGTCTCTAATCATCCAAATAATACAGACATTGAGAATAGGCGCGCATTTCGGACGGCTGATGTTGATATTATTCTTGCATTTTTAACACAAATTATTTTCTCTTTCCAATGTTCCACATCTGAAAGTACGTTGCAAATAGCAATGCTAGGGTACGTTACGATTCACAATGGTAGTTAAAAACAACTTAACCTGCGAGTCCAGTTGATGTTGAGATGGCTCAGTGATAACACAACCATATTGGGACACAGAAAACCAAATCAAATCTCGGTCACGGACAGTAACTACCAGGAGAGTCAAGCCAAGACACTATATCCCCATTCCAACTGAATATGTATGGGTGACTGCCTTTGAGTTAATGTTTTTCCCTGCAGTACCAATGTTCCACCAATAGGGGTGCTAATACACTGTGAAGAGAGTTTGAATACAGTAGAATGGAGGTATATGTCTGTACGGAAGGTGGCTTGTGGCGTAGATATGTGTCGACCTATTTTTGAAGGTGATTTAGCGGGTAAGATTTTTTTTTTTTTTAATTTCACAGCCCTAATTGAGATCAAGTTAAGATTGTTGTCTTTGTCATCCTATGCAGGTAGATGACATACACTGCATCGATGCAAGACTTTTTGGTAACATCGGCCGCTTCATTAACCATCTTTGTGAGCCCAACCTGTTGGCCGTGAAGGTATTCACCATGCACCAGGATTTACGGTTCCCAAGGATTGCTTTCTTCTCCAGCAGAACCATTAAAGCTGGAGACCAGATCGGGTCAGTGATATAACTGTCTGTTGATACCTACTGACCTGGTACTGTGTGCAGTCTTGAAATAGTACTGAAATGAACTATGTGAAATGTTTTTCATCTATTTTGAATTGTTTGCGCTTTAGATCTTAGGTAGGGACTGTTGAAATAATGAGAGCATCACATATTTCATTAACTCTCCATCAGGTTTGACTATGGTGATCACTACTGGATGGTGAAGAGTAAATATTTTAGCTGTGAGTGTGGCTCACCCATGTGTCGCTACTACTCTGGAAGATAGACATCGATGACCACATTGAAGTCCAGCCGGAGATTCTCCTCTCGCTTTCTGTATATATTACATGTACTATCACATTATTAAACACTTTTTTTTCCACATTCAGCTGTGTATTTGACTTTTCAGTTACAAACAAAAAAACACCCAGACTCACCCCTCATTATTCTTGGCGACTTTAACAAAGCTAAACTCAACTACGAACTCCCTAAATACAAGCAGCACATTGACCGTCCTACCAGGGAAAATAAAATTTTCGACCACTGCTAACAACGCTAAATAACGCATACCGTGCTATACCTCGTGCAGCTCTGGGCTCGTCTGATCACTGCTTAATTCACTTAATACCGACATACAGGCAAAAACCTAAAAGCCTACGAAGCCTAAACTGGTGAAAACTGTGACGAAGTGGACCAATGAAGCAAAGATGGAACTTCAAAGCTGTTTAGACTGCACAGACTGGAGTGTCTTCAGCTAGCAGCCTGGATGAATATACGGACACTGTCACATCCTATATCAGTTTCTGTGAAGATGTGTGTGTACCAACAAAGTCATTTAACACATTCAATAACAACAAGCCGTGGTTCACTGTCAAACTTAAACAGCTTCGCCAAGCTAAGAAGGACTCGTATCAAAGCGGGGACAGGGCCCTGTATAATCGAGCTAGAAACCAGCTGACTAAAGAAATTAACATTGCAAAGAGGAACTATGCAGCAAAGTTGGAAAAGCAGATTCCGCTAACAACTCTAGATCAGTCTGGCATGCATTACAATCTCTAATCAATTACAAGCAACCCCCCCAACCCCAAGCTGAGAACAATAAAGGACTAGCCGATGACTTGAACACCTTCTATTGTAGATTTGAAAAGTGTGTCTTAATGTCTTTAACACAAAAGTGTTCTCTGTCAATTGACTGTCTGTTGTCGTACTAGAGCGGCTCCAACTACCGGAGACAAATTCCTTGTGTGTTTTTTGGACATATTTGTCAAATAAAGATGATTCTGATCTGAGACCTGGATGAAGTGGCTGGGGAAAGGGAAGTCTGGGCCTCCCTGCTAAAGCTACTGCCCCCGCGACCCGACCTCGGATAAGCGGCAGAAAATGGATGGATGGATGATTCTGATTCTGACTGGAGTGTCTTTGAAAATTCAACTGGCAGCCGCCTGGATGAATATACGGACACTGTTACATCCTATATCAGTTTCTGTGAAGTGGTGTGTGTACCAACAAAGTCGTTCAATAACAGCAAGCCGTGGTTCGCTGCCAAACTTAAGCAACTTCGCCAGGCTAAAGAGGACACATATCGAAGTGGGGATAGAGCCCTGTATAATTGCGATAGAAACCAGCTGATTTAAGAAATTAACATCGCCAAGAGAAAGTATGCAGTAAAGTTCGAAAAAACTGTTTCCGCTAACGACTCTAAATCAGTCTGGCACGCATTACAATCTCTAATCAATTACAAGTGACCCCCCCAACCCCAAGCTGAGAACAATAAAGGACTAGCCGACGACTTGAAAACCTTCTATTGCAGATTTGAAAAGTACACTTTCACACTACGCACCCACCCAGCCGCACCACCATTACACCTCGGACTCCACCTCTTGTGTGGACCATCCTCAAACAGGAGGTGAGACGCATCTTCAAACAACAAAAGATCAACAAAGCGGCAGGCCCCTTGTGTCCCCATCCTGCCTCAAAGTCTGCGCGGACCAGCTCACTCTAGTCTTCACACAGATGTTCAATAGATCTCTGGAACTGTGCGAAGTTCCATCCTGTTTCAAATGCTCCACCATCATCCCAGTCCCCAAGAAACCTGCAATCTCTGGTCTCAATGACTACAGGCCTGTCGCCCTGACATCTGTGGTCATGAAGTCCTTTGAACGCCTCGTGCTGGACAGCCGCAAGAGCGTCACATGTCCCCTGCTGGACCCCCTGCAGTTTGTCTTCCGAGCAAACAGGTTTGCGGATGACGCAGTCAACATGGGACTGCACTTCATCCTAGGACACCTCAACGGCGCGGGGACCAAGGATCCTGTTTGTGGACTTAAGCTCTGCGTTCAACACCATCATCCCCGAACTCCTCTCCTCCAAGCTTCTCCAGCTCAGCGTCTCGCCTGCCATCTGCCAGTGGATTTACAACTTCCTGACCGGCAGGACACAGCAGGTGAGGGAGGGTTGAAAGGATTTTCGTTACCCCCCTACCCACCCTTGAGGATTTGCACACTGCCAGAACTAAGACAACAGCATGCAAAATCCTCTTGGACCCTCCACATCCTTGTCACTATTGCATTGTTAGGCACTACCGAACAATGCAAACTAAAACAAGCAGACATTCCAACAGCTTCTTCCCTCTTCCCATTAACTTCTTAAACAATTAATTCCATTGAAACATGCTGCCAATTTTGTCTTGAGATTGTAGTCACATCTCTGTCAGGCCAGTTATACATTACTCGTGCACTCACTGTAGTAGTCTCGCCACCCTGCACTTCTTGCATATCTGTTGTTGACCAATACTGGCCAATTGTGCTTGAAAAGTATCTGCGCCATTTGCACAATTGACATTGTCCCAGATTACCGCACTACTAGTCACTATAACCTACATACATTTCTTGAAGTTTCTGCACCAGATTATTGTTCTATTAGTCATTTCAAACTGCTCTAATTGCTAGAGGACTCAGCATCATTTTGCAAAATTGTCAAAAAAATAATTGTACCGGCATTACCACATATATGTTTTTGTCACAAAAGTGTTCTCTGTCAATTGACTGTCTGTTGTTGTAGACTACCGGAGACAAATTCCTTCTGTATTTTTGACATACTTGGCAAATAAAGATGATTCTGATCCTGACATTCAAGTTTTATTACAGGGCTGAAGCATAAAAACAAACAAAAAAGAGAAAAATAAAAACAAACTCCAAAATGTTTTGTAAAATAAGAGCTTGCTTCATTATTCAATATTTGAAGCTACGACCTACAGTATCTTGTCCAGAATGGGCGTGATACAGGTGCATCTCTATAAATTAGAATCGTGTCAAAAACTTAATTTAGTTAGTTAGGTAGCGCAATTCAAAAAGTGAAACTGAGATTCACTCCACACACTCTTGAGTGAAATAGTTCACGAAGATGTATAATTTTGAGGATTGGAGCTTCCAGAAAACGAAACCCCAAAATTCACCAGTTCTTGAAACTAGAATATTATGTATAAAAATAAAAAAAAGACTTTTAATGTAGAAATTAGGCAGGAATTGGCCTTCTGAAAAGTACTTTCCCAAGAGTTTAATGAATCTAATGTATGAGTACTAAAGTAAATGGACCTTTCTACAATATTAGAATTTATTGAGATGTACCTGCACATCATATGTGAAGCAAAACGAGACAACGACCGGCAGAAACATAAAAGCAAGAATTCGAGCAGCAACGCAATTGACTATTGCCGTCGCAAGGGATTGACGTAATCACGTCTGCCAAGCGTTTCTCCCTCCCGCCTGAGGAGCGAGTCTTTCCGTAACATGGCGTCAGTTTTACTCGCACTCATGTTGACAATATCTGCGGAGCTTCTACAAGTGCTGTCGTACAACCATGGCAAGGTAATGAGTTCAACATTCGGTTTTATTTCAGCTTTCGTACAGGTGTCACGCTTTTTTTTTTTTTTTTTTATACGTGACCGTCTGTGCTTACAAAAGTTGGACACTTGCCGCCATATTGGATGTGGAAAAAAAAATAAATTATTAAAAATTATTTGTTTTGTCGCTTGCCGCTTTACACTCAAAACCGAATCTCATGTGAAACCAAGCCACAGTTGTTCGAAGCTAATCTGCGTCGGATTTGGTCTAATGGATTGGTCATTCAAAACCAAAAACGGACTCTGAACTCTGATTAGATTATGTCATACAATACTGGTTTTAATCGAGATTAAACCCCCACTTTGTGTTGTTCACAGGTTTTTAGTAGGATTGGGCTAGGTTTTGATACCCCAAAATCAGCATTATTCTGATCCCAGCAGTTAGGTGGCTTCGGGGTGGTTTTCAGGAACAAAATGGGATTTAAATTAACTTCTAACTGGTCAAATGAATAACATTTATCATGCAGTAGATAATTTATTTATTATTTATTTATTTTTTTAACTGATTTTCAAACCATACAGTTGAAATTATAGACTAGTTCACACTACAGACAGAGTACAATTAAAGTAGAAATTAAATAAACTTCTCAAAAGCTATAAAAATCAAGCAATGAAGTAGTCAATTAACACTAATTGGAAATATAATATTTACATAAACTTACACACATACACTGCTGCACTTCTGCTTTTTTTCGTTTTTTTTTTCTGTTTTGCAAGCATTGCATTATTAATAATGGATCATTGAAACATTTAGCGATTCAGAATCAATAATTTCTCCCACCACAAATATACCCAGTTTATAGAGTATCATTGTGGAATGGCTGTACAACCAAGGCCAGACCATGAGGCTAAAAAGTCATTTAAATGAAAAAATAATTTCGCTAGTAAATGTAAAATAAAGAAATAAAACTCAATTGTAGAATTTAGTGCATTCAAGTGAAGAAATGTACTGTTGTTTTATTAGACAGGAAAACATGGATTCCAGACTCAGCCCTCTTTCAAAGAGAAGTATTTCACCCAGACCCTCGACCACTTCAACTTGAATTCCATGGGGAATGGGACATACCTTCAGCGATACCTGATCACTGGTGAATTTTGACCAATGACGTTACAAACAACTCAGAAGGATTTGATCTTGATTTCTGTCATGCTTCCCTCTGTAGATAAATACTGGAAGATTGGATATGGTCCAATTTTTTTCTACACCGGCAATGAGGGGGACATTTGGCAATTTGCCCTTAACTCTGGATTTCTTATGGAACTGGCTGCTCTGCAGGAAGCCTTGGTCATATTTGCTGAACATGTAAGAAGTGGTACATTATTATTTCTTTGTGTGACGAAAGCTAAAAAATAGTAAATGCATTCACCCACATCTATATATCCACGTGACAAGCATATGTAAGATTTGACCAACTTTGGAGGGGATTAAACTAACCCATATGGCTTAAATCACTGAATATAATAAATCTATGACAGAAACTGCTTCAGCGCTCTCAATGAGTCAGAGGTATCAAAACCATGAACTCATTGTGTTGACCTTTACTAGGTTTTGATCAAGAGCATTGTATAGCCTATCCTACAGTTAACAAATATACAATAGTTTTGCTGAAAATAATGGCTGTTTAACATGTATCAGCGCCTCAAAAAAAATGGTCACTTCACAGCCTTAATTGGAGATTAGGCACGCCCTCATAAGAACTCATTTTCTGCTCTGACAATTGTTTACCCCGGACCTCTACAATGACACACAATTCTGCTGTGCTCCAGTGCCTTGACACATTATCACTCGTCATTTCATCAAACTTGAAAGTGTTCAAGTGCTTGTTCTCCTTCTCACAGAGGTACTATGGCAAGTCTCTCCCCTTTGGAAATGACTCCTTCAACATCCCTGAGATTGGCCTGTTGACAGTGGAACAGGCACTTGCAGATTATGCCGTCATGATCAGCGTGTTGAAACGTCAGATGGCAGCCACGGATAGTCCTGTCGTTGTTTTTGGTGGAAGGTAAGATTAGCCTATATCGCGGTTCCCTTATTGCAGATTCAGTGCATCACAGATTTTTTTGGTGATCTTATACCTTTGGTTCAGTTAGCATTGGTGGCTATATGATTTTAACATGGTCGCAATGACACAGTGAGAGTTTCGTTCAAATTCAAATAAAAATAATCATTCAGATAAAGTCAAAAATACCAACCTAGCCCGACATACATTACAGCTAATGTAGGCAGACACTCATGACAGTATGGAACTGGTTGGGCCAACAAAATGGAACAAATGCAAATTTTTGACAACCTGTAGTTAAAAAGAGCACCGCAAGTATGGTGTTACATTTGTGCCACAATTACAATCAGGAATCGCACTGCAGGGCAAATTCCGATTGGCTGAAACTTCTATCAACTGCTAGTGGCCTCCGGGACGTTGTATATAATAAGATCGTACAATGCGATTGCATAGTAAACAGCCAATCAGAATTTGCCCTGCTGTTCGACTCCTGAATAGTTGACAATTGGTGGCACATTTGTAACACTGTCAGGAATCGGCAGGGTAAGGGCAGTGTTTTTCTTCATTTACTGCGGCACAAAACAAATATTAATAATTTTTGTTTTTGACATTCCGTTTTCTACCCAACTATTTTCGAACCTTTGTAGAAGCCTCAAAGTTGAATCTAACATGCATCTGTCTCATCATTTTCTCCAGTTATGGTGGAATGCTGTCTGTCTATATGAGAATAAAGTATCCAAACCTTGTGGCTGGAGCTCTTGCTGCTAGTGCTCCCATACTGTCAACTGCTGGGCTGGGCGAGCCTACGCAGTTTTTTAGAGATGTCACTGCTGTAAGTTGGATAAATACGCTCTTTTGTTTTGTGTGTGGCGGCACGGTGGACGACTGGTTAGAGCGTCTGCCTCACAGTTCTGAGGACCGGGGTTCAATCCCCGCCCCCGCCTGTGTGGAGTTTGCATGTTCTCCCCGTGGCTTTTCTCCGGGCACTCCGGTTTCTTCTCACATCCCCAAAACATGCATGGTAGGTTAATTGAAAACTCTAAATTAATAGTCGTTTGTTTCTATGTGCCCTGCGATTGGCTGGTGACCAGTTCAGGGCTATGTACTGTTTGCAGACTATTAATATTACAAGCAACTCCCAGTATTTTGTTAACATTACTTTTGTTTATTTTTGTTCAACAGGATTTTGAGAACATTTCTCCAGAATGCAGATGTGCTGTAGAAGGAGCTTTTCATCAGCTGAAGGAATTATGTGAATTGCAAGGTAAATTGTGTGATTTGTTCCCTGGCTCACTCTAATAATTGGTGTTTTAGGCTTTAAATGCAAAATTCTATATTTTTTCTCTTGTTAACTTTATTAGATTACAGTAAAATTCAGTCCGCATTCTCCCTGTGTAAGCGTCCATCATCTGCTCAGGACATCCACCACCTAAATGGCTTGCTGAGGAACGCATTTACGCTGATGGCCATGTTAGATTATCCTTACAGCACTCATTTCATGGGCAACTTGCCTGCCAATCCTGTGAAGGTACGGCTTTGAGATTGTTATACATGGTGTTAGGGTTGTGATAATTGATTTATTTATTGAACAAAATTGGCTACAATGTTTCTCCACCATGTCAAGAAAAGCCTACTAGAACGTCTGAACTTTGGGGTTAATCAGAAGCACTTTCAATGGAGACAGTTGTGTGCTGACTCCATTTAAGTCATTCACTGCCAGTCCTCCACGTTAACATCGATATTTGAATTCAACAGCCGTCAATGGCAGTGAATTAAGACAAGTTTGAATGTGATTAATTCCGAACACAACCACATCCCCAGTTATAAGAGGATGCACACATCCATCCATTTTATACCGCTTATCAGAGGTCGGGTCACGGGGGCAGTCGCTTTAGCAGGGACGCCCAGACTTCCCTCTCCCGAGCCACTTCATCCAGCTCTTCCGGTGGGATCCCGAGGCGTTTCCAGGCCAGCCGAAAGACTTAGTCTCTTCAGCGTGTCCTGGGTCGTCCCCGGGGTCTCCTCCCGGTGGGAACAGGGATGTATAGCCTTTTAATTCCACTGTATTGGCACTGACTGATCTACTGATGTAATGATGTACGAGGTACCTCAAGTAAAAATATATTTTCAATTTTTTGTCAGGTTGGTTGTGAAACCATGCTCCGTGGAGCTGATCTGCTCGCTAACCTGAGGGATACTGCAGGTACGGTGATGACCAATACATCTGTCTGATTATCCTTATATATATTTCACCATAAATACGGATGTGGTCAGGAAGCAAATTAGCATCTATTCTAACAAGTATTTACACTCTCCATATTGATTTCTGTCTGTTGACCCTGTGGGAATGTCAAGTCCTTACGGGCTTAGCCACTGTCGCCAAATAAGACAAATGGTGGGAATAACTAGTATGCTAGCAATTGGGTTTAGACTGTTACAAGTAACATGTTACAAAGTAACGAAATTACTAGGGGTCTAACGGTTCATTCATTATATCGATGTATCGATTTATATTTCTACGATCCAATTGGATTCATCTGTCTTTGGCTCGTTAGTCTTCCGGACCAAAATATATTGATTTAAATCATTTTAAAAGGTAATAAATCGATTGTACCGATGCTAGGAAATAACGCGTTGGATTTACGCACGGCAGACTTTATATGGATGCGCATGTGTGCGTGTTCTTTAGCACTTTTAATGATAAAGACGGAAAGCGTTACTCGATTAACATTTCCTGTCCGTGACGTCGCAGGAATCATGGGAGTATCAAACTCTAGTTTTTTTTTGTCGCTCGATACTTTTATTTATCAATTCTTGTTTATTTCCTGCGCGAGACGACAACTTCGACTTCCGCATTGGGCGCTGTTTGCGCCAATCCAATTTAAGCGCTCGTGACGTTAAAGTCTAGTTCACCAATCAAACGACACAAGAAAGTCACATAACCTCACACAACGTCTTCTATTGGGCTTCCTGGGCATAGGTATTGACACTAGGTAAGCCAGTCCAGGTGACCGTCGCGCTGAAGGAATGTTGTTGTTACCATTAAGGCAACGGCACGGTACTCTTGTTTACATTTAGACGGACACAAACACCAGCTTTCATGTATTGTAGTATTTGTCTGGCACTGTATGCCCAAACGTGGATGTTTCAGCTCACTTGTAACTTTAGAAAACAGTGTGCAGTGAATTGCAGATGTTTTGTTGTAGTTTTGACTGTGCATACACGCGCACACACAGCAACATCAGAATTTGCACATTCACATTTTATTTTGTAATTTTTTTTATTTGTATTGATGTTCATGCTGTGGTTAAAAAAAAATCAGAAGTTACTCATTATTTACTCAGTACTTCAGTAATTATTTTACTGTGTACCTTTTAGTCTTAAGTAATTTTTGGGGAGGACGACTTTTTCCTTGAGTCACATTATTGTCAAGTAACAGTACTCTTACTTAAGTACACCATTTGGCTACTCTACCCACCTCTGGAGCGGACATCCTCTATTGCTACTCTTACGTTGAAGCAACATTTTTGCTCATCAGATCAGCCAGTGTCGTATTTGTTGCACTGGTTTTTTGCATTGAGGTGCTGCGGGTCGTGGCCCTGGTTGTGGTCCCAGCGGAACCGCTTAGCACACGTAACATCGGAGACAAGAGTTGATCCGCTAGTACATCTTGTTTTAATTAGGAAACGCGCCTACAATTATCTAATTAGTTTACGAATGTTAAATGTATTAAGTGTCGGAGCAATATTAGGGATTATGTCACAACACAGAATGAACAAACTTCAAATTCTGAAATGGACAATAAAAACAGAAAAATATTGTACTTAATATTTTCCTGGAGAATAGGGGGAACCTTTGAAGTTGGTAATAGTGAGAAAATTAAGTGAAACAGACAATGATTTTAGTCAATTCTTTTCCAGAATGAGAGTGCTAAAAGAGGAGGATGCTATTCATGTGGCACAGCTTGAAGCGGGCATCAGGTGCAGGTGGAGATGGGCCTGGCTCAAGTTGGAGGCCAGAACAAAAAAGCAAAGAAATGAGGCAAATGTAATTTTAATCTTAAATTTGTACATCAACATGTACTTGAGCGGTGTAAGTAAGTTTGTCTGCGTGAAGAGATTTTTTTTAAATTTGTAAATATATATATGCCTTATTGTACACTTCAGAGTCTTCCAGATTTTTATTTTAACAAATTAAGCAAACATTCTCTGCGGGGCCCCGGGGGGGTGAGGAGGAGACAACTATTGCAATAATTAGCACAAGAGCAATGGATAACACAAAAATATTGTACAAACAGTTTAAAAGATTAAAGCGTAACAACCGTAATATAGCAGGAGCGGGAAGAAGAACCACAATGTAGCGGAGGATTACTGTATCTGCATTATTTGACGATAAATTGCAGGGACTCAAATGTTCCAGGGCTGGGACTCAATTTTTCCATGACATGTCTATGCAGGGACTCACAGTGCTCTATGGACCTGTGTCTCAGGTGGACTCTCAAACCCTACAAATGTTTTTACTGCATTAAAAAAAAAAAAATATTCAGACAGTCGTCATTTCATTCCTAATCAAAGTAGAGTTTGAAAATAGTTGCAAATGTGAAAGTGAATTACAGTGGTGGTACAGTGTATGGTTTGTGTTAAAAATGCTTAAACTGCTTTTATTCAGACCTCTCTATGTTTTACTCTACAGCGATTGTGTACAACTCAACTGGGTTGCTGACCTGTTTCGATCTGTACAGTTTGTACGTGGAGTGTGCTGATCCCACTGGCTGTGGACTCGGCTTTGACAGCCTGGCCTGGGACTACCAGGTATTCCAATCAATCGCTATGCAATATTTTGATTTGGATTACAGAGACCCAATTTTCCATCATCCAGTCATCCACCGTGCCGCCAAATTGAAAACAAATAAATGGAAATGTATTGAACGTATTTAAAAAGTTAAACTGCGGTTCAGTTTCTTGCGGGGGGCTGGGTTGGGGAGGATTGCGTGGTTTGGATGGGGAGTGTCCGGGTTATGGCCGTCTATCTTCTTGGCGGCCCGCGGCTTGGACTGCGGTGGGCATTTGGCTCGGGGTTCTTTATGGCCAGTTTCGGTGTCGGACCTGTGGGCTGGGGCGCGGTGTGTGTGGGGTGGCCCGGTTGACTGGGCACTCATTGGTTGGTGTTTCAGCTGGGGGTTGGGTTAGCGTTGTTGAGGTGGTTATTTGGGGCTGTTTCATTGCGTTGGGTGGTTTGTATGTGCGGGTTTTGGCTTGGCTTCCTGTTTTGGGCTTGTGGCCTTTTGTTTTGGGGGGTGCGCGCCGGGGCTCGGCATTTTGGTGCAGTGGGTGGCTTCACACAGGGGGCGGTGATTTTATTATTTTTTTAAAAATGTTACTTATTTTTAATGTATTTATTTATTTTATATTTATTTGTATTTGGATGGAGCCGGGTGCTGTGGGGCACTGCCTCCTTTCCTGATTTTCATCGTTGGGGCGCGGGGTTGGAATTTGGCGTGCTGTGGTACGTCATTTGTGTGGGCTTTGTCCCGGTTCATTGTGGTGTGGGGTTTTGGCTCTGTGTTGAGTTTTTCCTCTTTCTGTCGTCAGCGCTTGCGTTGGTTTGGGGACTGGAGTGGGCGCTGGGGACGGTCGGTGCCGGGGTGCGGCCGGCCGTTTGCTCTGTAGGCTGTTGGCATGGACATGTTCTGTGGTTTCGCTCGCCTGGTTAGCTGGGAGTTTGCTTCGCTGGGGCTCGGGACGCGTTGGGCGCTGCGCATTGTGGGGGCCTCCTTTGCGCGGGATGGTTTTGTTCTGGGTGTTGTGCTCGGGCGAGTGGTCCTTAATTTTGGCAAGGTTGGGGCGTGGTTTTGTTTGCCTCCGCTGCCGTTGGGCATGGGCGCGTCTTCTTGTGCGCTCTTCTTCGTTGGTTCACGAGGGTTTTTCGTTGGTTCTCGTCGCTTTTTCATTGGTTCTCGCCGCTTGGGCGGGCTGTGAGCGTCAGGATTTTTGGGTTTGGTCCGTTCCGGGGTGGCCGGTGCGTCAGTCCCGGTTGCGGTCGATTCTCGATGCCCAGCCCTACTCATGAGGGGCGCTTACCTCTGACTGTTTTTTTTTTTGAGTGATGGTTGGCTCCTGCGCTGGGCCCTGTTGGTGTCTGGCACCCCCCATGCTGTCCGGGGTGGCGGGGGCGATGATGGCGGTGGGCTCGCTGGGGGTTGTGGGGGTTGGTCCGGTGCCCTTGCCCCTCCCCATTGGGACTGGTCAGGGCGCTTCGGTCGGGCTTGGGACCTCCCTGGGTGGTCGGTGGCATCCCCTCGGTTGGGTCCCCTGGTGGACTGGCTCGCTGACTCGGGCGGGGGCCCCCCCCCTGTGTGTGGTGGCTCACCCTCCCTCGGTGCACCGGCACAACAACTCCGTACACCAATTGACTAACATGCACGTGATATATTGTTCATTCACTCAAAAGATTGACAGAAACTATAGACTTTAATTACTTGTGCTAGGATCACTAATAACAACACAGGTTATACTAACATATCAACTCACAGCTTCTTTCAGGTGTTTAGACACTAAAAAAGAATCCCACCGCGCCACTTCACAGTAACACTGCTTTGCTCATTTTCCCACATCCTGTCGTCTCCTTCTCTGTCCTCTCTTATCTGGTTCTCTTGGTTAGTTATTGCATGTCTTCACTGAGTGTCCCCACCCCCAATCTACAAATAACTGTTGTAATGTTACTTATGTTCAAATATCAAGACTGTCTCACTATTGTTCTGCTGTGGTTTTCACTCCTACTCCCCCTGTCCACTCTGTCTGCCCCCCCCTAAAACTCTTGTCTGTCCGGCTGCATTTTCAATAATCATCAGAATCATTAAACATTTTAAAATAAACAAGGAAGTATTTCAAACTCCCCTGTTGCACAGCAAAACTGTTCCAGCAAAAAGGAATACAGATCCACCTTTCTGCAAGACCATGCAGCTGAACAAGACAGGTTATTTAAAAAAAAAAAAAAAAGTTAAACTATACTTTTCGCATTCCACTACAGGAAGCCCATGTACCATTTTTCAGTGAATACAAGAAAAATTTGTGGTTTATACTCATGTTTGCAACATGAAATGAATTTGTCAGAAAAAGTATTTATGCACATTGACAAATCTCTTTTGCAGTTGATGGTCTGTATTTTGGGGAATACTTTGCAGTATATTATGCCATAGAAAATACTGATTGTGTAATGCCTAGATCAGACTACAGGATTTTAATTCACAGCCAACGATAGCCCTACGACGCCAAAATGAAAATTCTAGCATGTTTGATTTTTAGGATATCTTCCGTGTAGTGTGACATATCAACGACAACTCTCCGACAGCACACCTCGACGTTGGCCAATAGGATTTCATATTGTGACCGGCACTTTGCCTCCCGTGCTTGCAGTTGTCAACATACTTGGTCGCTGTCATCATTTATTCACAGACACGAACCAATGGTTACCGAAGCTTAAGAGGATGTTTCGACATGTGCCTACATAATATTATGTTGCTTGCTTGCTTGCGAGACGTATTAAAAGTATGTACCTGAAGCGCTTCTTGAATGGACAGCCCACTCCTTAGCACCGGTGACGACGTCACGCTTTTCCTCTTTGTTCTTTGTACAACACAATACAATACATTGGTGCGAGCCATTGTTGTTATCGTCACCATGGTAATGGGTGTATCTGTTCGCGTTGACCGGTGACACATTTTCTGGTTCCGCCTCTCCAACAGTGTTTTATTTGACAAGATAAAGCCCAGTGATCGTAAAAGATGGGCTTTGGTGCTATCGGAATAAATGTCGTCTAGTGTTGCCACTGTCTGACTGAGATATGGAAAGATTTTTATGGCAGTAGTCTAACATAGTGCAATCGTGAAACACCAAATTTGGTATTGTATTGTGGGTTAGCAAATGCTAAGGGTACTGCAGCCTCAAGAGGGCGCCAAAAATTGGGTGAAAATAAAAAAATAATAATAATTGGGGGATGGCGGAATTCACCGTCAATATAATTATATTGCAATGAAATGAGTGAAATGAATATAAACAAAGGGGAGCAAGGTGAATTATGTACAGCACTTTGAATTCATCTTACCTTGAGGCATTCTCTCTTTCTTGCTCTCTCTCTCTCTCTCTCTCTCTCTCTCTCTCTCTCCCTCTCCCTCCTTCCCCCTACCCCACCTACCCCGTTTTCCCCAGACCGTGCAGAGCGATCCATTCGAAGCCCCTCGGAATTAACAGCGTTAAGCACAACTCATCGCTCTCACAACCCCCCAACAGCAACAATAAACGCATAAAGTTGGTTCCAATATTAAAGGGCAATAAGAACATGCAAATACACGAATTGTGTACAGTTAGACTACACAGTTAAGACAGTGACAGCGTCATTTATTGTAGAGAAATTTGAAAAATGAATACTGTAATTTATCGTGTATAATGCACATTTTTTCCCCCAAACAATTGTCAAAAGTCAATAGTGTACGTTGTCAACGTTCACATTTTTTTAAATGTATGCCGCCATCTAGAGGTTATTAAAAAGTGGTACTCTTTCATTCCAGTATGCCACCGCCACCTATAGGTTATGAGAGAGGTGTACACTTTCATTCTAATATGCCACCGCCACCGAGTGGTTGCGAAAAAGGTGTAACCTACACTTTCATTCCAATATGACAGGAGTACATATGACTGCATATATGTATAGTTATGTTCATAAGTTTACATACCCTGGTAGAATTTGTGAAATGTTTTTTTTTATTATTTTTTTTGTTTTTTTTTTATAATTAATATGACTGAAGAACAAACCATCATTCATTTCTTTGTTTGGTTCAATGATAATGCTTTACTGAAATGCTTGACAGTTTAATTTGAATCCCATTAAATTGTTAAATGAATTGGTCAGCCTGGCCCTTCATGTTTTCCTTATAGAATTGTACCCGTCTTACCATTTCTGCCTGGGTAATCAAACATATGAGCACAACTGTGTGTTTTCTCATTTACTAAATAAAAGTAGCGCTGTGAATTTCAAAATAAGAGCAAGTAAATAAAGTAGGTGTTCAAACAAAGTGCTTAATTTCAGAATAATTCATTGAGAAAACTTCAATTAACTCAAAATACAGATGATACTTAATGTTTTGATCATATGGGTAGACTCAAAATCATGCATTGTAAAAAATGCGTTATACATTGGTAGAAGGGTTTTCCAGAATTTTGAGGTCAACTTTATGCACGAGAAATTACGGGAAATCAAAGGCTGGTACTTGATGTTATAGAAATTACACATTTGTGTGTTGTTTCTCTATTACTACTTAGATGTATTCACAATAACTGTGAGGATAAGCGATATGGAAAATGTATGAATGAATGAATATGTTTATTTTTGTAGATATTTCTCAAAATCCTTACTATAATTAAAATGCAGCTGCCAATGCACTAAAAGCACCTCATTGCTTGAGAGTCGAGACAAATGTTCGGAATAAAAATGTATTTTTTGTTCGGCAGGATCTGTATCTCTCTTATGCCGGAACAGTTTTACTGTGTCACGTTGGAGTTTTTAAGCTGCCGCTGTGGTTTCTTCGTATTATTATTGATATAATTGAATCAGAATCGATCAGTCGAACAGAACAAAGTTTCTAGAGGGGAGAGAGAAACAAAGACGAAAGACAAAGCACTAATTGTAAACAGGATGAGAAAAGTAAATCATTACATATCTACAACAATGAAACATTAGATATGAGTGTTGCATGGGTCTGTAGTGCTACACCCTGTGAGGGAAGGACAGGACAAGATTGAACAGGAGAAGAAGCATGCAGGACAAGGGTCGTGAACCCGGCTGTACAACTGAAGTGTGGTGGGGTTGACTATGTAAATTACAAACGTCTATAGGACGAGTGTGAGTGAGGGGATACCCAAGCAATTTGCATATTCATGTGTGATTTTTCGCAATAAGTGAGTGGCCCCACACCCAGCGAAAGAGTCCCAGGGGTGTGTTCCTGTGGACACATGCAAGTGAATTGACACCGTTTCGCATGCACAAAGACTGACAGAAGTGTCATGTAAATGCTGTGCCTGCACCGCGGAGGCTGAGGACCCCACCCAATCAATCGAGGGGCAGCATTGGGCCCAGGGGTCCACCCGAGAGCAGGCCGGTGGATTGGACATGTTCCACACCGAGGGACCCAGGGCCTTTGTTGGAAAGGAGGGCGGATAGGGGCACCCGGAATTAAATTTCTTGATAAACTGTCAAACTACTGGATGCAAAAATAAAATGAGACAAAAGGAATATGTTGCTTGGTCATTGAGTAAAGTCCAGATGAAATCCTCCATCACTGTCAATCTCTTTTAAGTGGGGAAGTTGTACATACAGTATTTGCAATCGGAATCATCTTTATTTGCCAAGTATGTCCAAATAAAAACACACAATAACTTCACAACTAACTTAACATTGAAAACATAAAACATAGATTCAAATGTAAAGAAATACCCAATTAATATTATTACAAATAATAATAGCAAATACTCCCTCCTCTGGCTGATTGGTACACTGCTCGTTGTCTGTTGGGGTAGGGGTGAATTTATTGATGTGACCCCAGAGAACTTATCACGTTATCACGTTATAAATAAATTAAAGGCAATATTAAAAACTATTACCATTTTTTTTTTTTATTGTAAGCTTATGCAGATCATTGATGCGGGGGGGGCCCCATAAAAAATCTCGCCTTGGGTGCCACATTAGCTTGGGCCTGAAACTGTGTGTGTTGGTATGTACTCGATTTCTGTATGTTGGGCACTGTATGGGCAATTTTGTCTTCAATGTCAACATGAACGTTTTCAGTGTGGGAAGAAACCGCAACACCAGCAGAAAACCAATGCAAGTGCAGGGACAACATGCCCACTCCACACAGGAGGATCAGATCCAAGATTAGATCCCAGAACCCATGACTAGAAGGCAGACATGGTAAACACATGCTCCACCCAGACAGCAAGAGGCCGCCCAAATGCTTAAGGACCTGGGACAGTTGTGTATGAATCCATCACCATCTGTCCTTCCAAATTTGTTTCCTTCACACCAAATTTGTTTCCTTCACACCAAACCCATAGATCACCCCCACCTCCCCCTCTCCTCCCTTCACAAACAGGCCCATTGAGGTCTGCTCCAATCTACACTCTTTCCCTTCTAGTACTACTCTTTTACCTCATCCAACTCACTCCAGAACTTCTTCAACTCTTATCCTATTTGTGGGACATAACCACTGACAAAATGTATCACTAAACCATTCTTGTTTCACCTTGATGACATTCTTTGCAGACTGTCCCTTCAACAAGTCACCCCTATGACATTCCTCTTCCTTTTTCAGACCATAAAAAGTTTTGACCCTTCTACGATGCGTCTTGCCTTGCTGCCCTTCCATCTGGTCTCCTGCATACATGAAATGTCAACCCATCTTCTCTGCATCATATCAGCTGGCTCTCTACCTTTGCCTGTCATTGTGCCTACATTTACCATTCCAACTTTGTCCAACACTCCTGCCTCTTCGTCTTTGACCAACAGTAGCCCAATTTCCTCTAGCACCTAGTAGGTCAACAGCACTGTTGGTCGCGATTGTTAAACCGGGCCCTGCTGGACCGATCCAAAATGGAAGTCCAAGTTTGTGATTTGCATATCTGGTTTGTACTATTGTTTATGTGGAATGCCCTTCCTGATGCAACCCTCGCCATTTAACAGGGTTTGGGACCGGCACTAGAAATACACTGACTTGTGGCAACTAATGGCTGGTTTACATATTAGATGAGATATTGTTCTGTATGTGACTTCTAAAATTATAGTTTTCTACGTTAATTTATGTTGCAGGCATGCACAGAAATAAATCTCTGCTACGAGAGCAACAACATCACAGACATGTTTCCAGCAATGACCTTCACTGAGAGAGAACGTCTGCGGTACTGCTCCAAACGCTGGGGTGTGATCCCGCGACCAGATTGGCTCAAAATTCAGTTCTGGGGTGATGGTGAGTGCTCAAAAATACACGTTATTTAGTATTCATGCCTAACTTGGTAAATTTGAAGAAATAAAATTTGTTCATGTTTAAATTATAAGCCGTTGTGTAGGCTTTGAGGAAGAAAAATGTATTCCATTTTGCAATAAGGCCTGTAATATAACAAAATGTGGAAAAAGTGAAGTGCTCTAAAAACAATTAGGATTCACTGTCATACAGTATGTCTATATACAGTAGACAGTAATCTCACTATATTGCAGTTCACTTATTGTGGAGTCAGCGCATCGCAGATTTTACATTTTTTGTATTGATCAGTGTAGTGCAGTTACTTGCACATCTCTGGTACAGTTAACATTATTGACAGTTTCTAATGTGGCTGCAAGAACTCACATAAGGACAACTGGGCTCTTTTTACAGAAAATAAAACCTTTCTTAGCAACTTCAGCCAATTCATTTGGTAAGTCACCAAGTTGCTTAGTGATTCAGTGAACATCACCGAAATGTCAATGTTAACACACTAGCCACGGTCAGTTGCAGGAAATAAGTCCATCTAAGATGGACTGATGCAAAGTGGAAAAGTGTTCTGTGGTTCGACGAGTCCACATTTAAAATTATTTTTGGAAATTGTGGACATTGTGTCCTCCGGGCCGAAGAGGAAAAGAAGCATCCGGACTTCAAAGTTCAGAAGTCAGCATCTGTGATGGTATTGGGCCCCGGTTAGTGCCAATGGCATGGGTAACTTACACATCTGTGAAGGCACCATTAATGCTGAAAGGTACATACAGGTTTTGGTGAAAGATGCTGCCATCCTAGCAATGTCTTTTTCATGGACGCCCCTTCTTATTTCAGCAAGACAATGCCAAACCACATTCTGCATGTATTACAGCAGCGTGGTTTGGTAGTAAACGAGTGCGAGTACTAGACTGGCCTGCCTGCAGTCCAGACCTGTCTACCATTGAAAATGTGCGGCGCATTATGAAGCGTAAAATACGACAAAAGAGACCGCGGACTCTTGAACAGCTGAAGCTGTACATCGAGCAAGAATGGGAAAGAATTCCACCTACAAAGCTTCAACAATTAGTGTCCTCAGTTCCCAAACGTTTATTGAATGTTGTTAAAAGAAAAGGTGATGTAACACCGTGGTAAACATGACCCTGTACCAGCTTTTTTGGAACGTGTTGCAGCCATAAAATTCTAGGTTAACGATTATTTGCTAAAAACAATAAGGTTTATCAGTTTGAATATTAAATATCTTGTCTTTGTAGTGTATTCAATTAAATATAGGTTGAACATGATTTGCAAATCATTGTATTCTGTTTTTATTTGTTCAACACAACGTCCCAATTTCATTGGAATTGTGGTTGTAGTATACGGATGTTAATGTTAAATGTATTAAGTGACGGAGCGATGTTAGGGATTATGTCATAACACAGAATGAACTAACTTCAAATTTAGAAATGGCCAATAAAAACAGAAAAATATTGTACTTATTTTCCTGGAGGATGCATTTGGGATAAGCCTTTGAAGTTGGTAATAGTGAAAAATGAGATGAAACAGACTGATTTTAGTCAGTTCTTTTCCAGAATGAGAGTGCTTAAAGAGGAGGATGCTATTCATGTGGCACAGCTTGAAGCAGGCATCAGGTGCAGGTGGAGATGGGCCTGGCTCACTTTGGAGGCCAAAACAAAAAATAAAATAAATGTGGCAAATTTAATTTTAATCATAAATTTGTACATCAACATGTACTCGAGCACAAATGTTTTTCTGCGTGAAGAAAATGTGTTTATTATTGCCTTATTGTATTCTTCAGTCTTCCAGATTGCTTAATTTGTTATAATAAAAAAAAAATTCTCTGCAAGGGCCAGGGGGATTCCCCCCCCCCAGACCCCACTTACAATGTTTTATTATTTTTTATTTTGTTTGACATTTTTCATGCCTTTGGTGTTTGCATGTCTGTGTGTTTGATTATTCTGTTTGGACTTGATTAGGAAAGCCACATACCTGTCTATATAAGGCCTTACAGTGTTGTGGCAAGGCACAGATCTGGCCAAGGTTACAACAATTCTGCTGTAGTTAAGGTTCCTTAGAGCACAGTGGCCTCCATAATCCTTAAATGGAAGACACTTGGGACGACCAGAACCCTTCGTAGAGCTGGCCGTCCGGCCAAACTGAGCAATCGGGGGAGAAGAGCCTTGGTGAGAGAGGTAAAGAAGAACTCAAAGGATCATTGTGGCGGAGCTCCAGAGATGCAGTCGGTTCTAGAAAGTTCTAGAAAGTCAACCATCACTGCAGCCCTCCACCAGTCAAGGCTTTATGGCAGAGTACCCTCCACCAGTCAAGGCTTTATGGCAGAGTACCCTGACGGAAGCCTCTCCTCAGTGCAAGACACATGAAAGCCCGCATGGAGTTTGCTTAAAAAAAACACCTGAAGTCTCCAAGATGGTGAGAAATAAGATTCTCTGGTCTGATGAGACCAAGATAGAACCTTTTGGCCTTAATTCTAAGCGGTACGTGTGGAGAAAACCAGGTACTGCTCATCACCTGTCCAATACAGTCCCAACAGTGAAGCATGGTGGTGGCAGCATCATGCTGTGGGGGTGTTTTTCAGCTGCAGGGACAGGGAGACTGGTTGCAATTGAAGAAATGATGAATGCGCCCAAGTACAGGGATATCCTGGATGAAAACCTTCTCCAGAGTGCTCAGAACCTCAGACTGGGCCAAAGGTTCACCTTCCAACAAGACAATGACGCTAAGCATTCAACTAAAATAACGAAGCAGTGGCTTCAGAACAACTCCATGACTGTTCTTGAATGGCCCAGCCAGAGTCCTGACTTAAACCCAATTGAGCATCTCTGGAGATAAAATGGCTGGCCACCAACGTTCACCATCCAACCTGACAGAACTGGAGAGGATCTGCAAGGACGAATGGCAGAGGATCCACAAATCCAGGTGTGAAAAACTTGGGTGCTTCTACTAAATACTGAGCAAAGGGTCTGAATACTTATGGCTGTGTGATATTTCAGTTTTTCTTTTTTAATAAATCTGCAAAAATTTCAACAATTCAGTTTTTTCTGTCAATATGGGGCGCTGTGTGTGCATTAATGAGGAACAAATTAACTTAAATGATTTTAGCAAATGGCTGCAATATAAAAAAAAAAGAGTGAACAATTGGAAGGGGGTACTTTACTATAATACTTTCCGTACCCACTGTAGCTAATGCAAACACTCAAAATATAGACATGAACAAATGCAAGTAAAGAGCAACATTTAGCTTGATTTTTGTACCACTACAGAGCTGTAGTTAAAACGACCACTGCAAAGAATTCTGTGAAGCAGCAGAATCTGTCGGCCCGACTTCCCGTGATGCTTTGCCCTTCCTACATCGCTGCGACCGTCAGTGTGATGCACAGTGCCTACTGGTTTAGCCATGAAATTTACCACGTCCGCAAGGGTTGATGTTCATGTCCCTCAAGCAGAGCACACCCGCACCTTTTAAATGCATGTGCTCGTGTCGCTCGTGTGTGGTTGGTGATCTTGAGTGGAGAAATGGAATACCTGCATGTTTTTAATGACATTAAATTGCGCATATAATTTTTTTAAATTTATATAAATACTACAATAAATTAAATTGTCGCTACTTGATGAATTTCATCTTTTGCGGGGGCGGGGTTTCAGGAATGTAACCCTTGTGGTAAATGACGGATTACTGTATATTTATTGAGAAGACAGATTAAAATTGAACTATAGTTTTCACACACAAACCATGGATGGACTCTATTTGTGATCTCGTCTCTACTTTTGTGCAGCCCTTTCCAGAGCTAGCAACATCATTTTCTCCAATGGTGATCTGGACCCATGGGCAAATGGAGGAGTAAGTGCTTAAAAAATGAGAAACTTAGGTGTATTTTACAGGCAAAGCTTCAGTCATGTTTTCTTTCAGGTGCGGAAGTCTTTGAGTTCATCATTGATAGCTATCAACATTGCTGGCGGAGCCCATCATCTCGATTTAAGGTACAGCGTGCTGCTGCCTTCTCAACTTCAAAATCATGCTTAAAAAAAATGTTAACATCACATTTATGAATCATCATATACAGAGGGTCGAATGATGCTGATCCGGCATCAGTAATTGAAGCCAGGAAGACTGAGGCAGACCTCATCACACAGTGGGTGGAGTTGGAGAGGAAACAAATACAACAATTGACCTGATAGTGTTAGTTTTGCTTTTTAGTACACATTTCTGACTGAGATTTTCAGTATCTGTTTACATGCTGCATTACGGTGTCATGTATGTGGCGGGCGTTACCTCTGATTTCAAATGGACAAAAAGAATTCCCCTGTAAAAGCCACTGATAGTACAGTAAGGTGGTGTATTTCTTTTTTTTTTTTTTTTTTTTTTTGGTTGTTTTTTTTATTTTTTATTACAGTATTACACAACTGTAAAGTGAATTAAAGGGGAACTAAACCCTAGATGTTAAAACTTCCTGTTGTATTTTAAGTATGCATATATTCTTTAGCTGATGCTGGTTACTTAAATTAACTTGAATTTGTGTTATGTCTCACCGAATTGCCGATCTGATGAATCGCAATATTCCATCAAAATTGAATTTCAAGCAGTGAATTTTTAACAGTTTGGACTGTTTTCCTTTTCCATCAAATGGAGTTTGGGATTTAAGCCAATTGGATAAACGGTACAGAAAATGGAGGGATGGATGTTTTCTTTTGGATTAAAATCTTTGGAGGTACTTTTGACTTTATTTCTCAACCACTGGGAACGAAGTGTTCATTTCCCATTTTTGAGTGAGACATTTTATCAAACAGTTAGTTTTTGTAAATTTTATCATTCATTTTATGTCTATTTGCTGCTTATTTTCTTTCTAATTCTATTCATTAAAGCCTTTAGAAAAAAAACATCTCAATTTCTTTTGTGATTAAAAGGTTAAATATCAGCGATACCAACATATTTGAATTCCTAAAAGGTTATTTCAGCTAAATAAAAACTAGAGGTTCGATGAATATTGCAAATAGCATTGGTGCACGTACACGTCCTTGTCTGCTTCCTCTTTGTCGAGTAAAACTTTGTGATGTGATCCTATTCGTGGTGACTGTTGTATAATGTTGCTATCCAATGTATAAATGAATCTCCAAAGCCAAATTTGCAAAGTACTGCAAACAGGAAAGCCCAGTTAACTTTATCGAAAGCTTTCACTGTGTCAAGTGACATGATGATTGCATTTAGGTTTTTACGCTATGACATGCTTATTAAATTTAATAGACGTCTGACATTATTTGTGGAACTTCTAACTTTTGATGAAGCCTGCCTGGCCATAGTCGATTATCGACGGGAGTACCTTTTCAAGTCTCGCTGTGAGGGCTTTCGAGATAATCTTGATATCTACATTAATCAGTGATAAGGACCAATAATTAGCCAGGAGAGTGGGGTCTTTGCCTGACTTTACTAGTAATTTCATTGAAGCTGTGTTTATGTGGCTACTTATTTGACCTTTATCGTTCATCTCCTTGACTGTTCTGAAAAATGAACAGAAATGTATAATGAATTCAACGAAGATTCCGTCCGGGCCAGGCGTTCGTTCCGATTGCATATTTTTTAATGCATTATGTAATTCTGTGATGGTTAAAGGACCATCAATTCTGTCTTTAATTTCTGTATTTCATTGAGGAGTGTTTAGGTCTTTAATAAGAGTTTCAATTTCTTTGTGATCTGAGTTGTTCAAAAATGCGCATAAGCTGCTATGAAAATTTTAAAATATTTTCTTTATTTCTAGCGGTGATTGTGTACAGCTGCCGTTTGAATCTTGAATTGCTGTAATTAATGTCTTGCACTGAAGTTGGTTCGCAAGACATTTATTATTGTACTCAAAGTTAGTGTATCAACTGTTGTAGAAAATCTGTTCTTTTTGATGTGTAATTGATGTTTTGCCTTTTGAAGTTTGTTTCTAAGCGTATGTCAAAATAATTGCATATTCTTCTGTGAGAGGTTTAATTTTTTTCCTCAATTTCATTTTCTAATTTTTGTTCTTTTTTCTTGTCTGAAGAGTATGATTTGATTCGACCTCTCATTACAGCTTTCTCGGTTTCCCACAACAGAGATTGGGATATGGTTGGGGAGTCGTTGAATTTCAAAAACTTGTCCCATTCTTTCCTCACAAAAGAATCAAAGTCCGGGTCCTTCAATAAGGATGTGTTGAAGCGCCATATTGGCGGGCTACCAGATTTAACAAAATTTTTAGATCGAGAGAAATTGGTGCGTGGTCACTGTTGATGATTGGATGTATTTTGGAGGAAATTCTTTGAGCTGCCGAATTGTTTGAGAGAAAACAAAATCGATTCTTGAGAAAGAGCGTTGAACCGACGAGAAAAATTTGTATTCTCTCTGTACGGTTCTTCAGCCGCCATATGTCAACAAGTCTAAAGTCGTCCATATACTGCTCTAATATATTGGCACATTGTGGCTGATTACTAATTTTGAGATTTGATTTAGCGTAAGGTTAAAGTCGCCTCCCCTGATAATTGTAGAATTGGATGACAAGTGTGAAAAAAAGGCTGGATTATCTTTATTAGGAGCGTATACATTGACAGTTGTGTAAAGTTTAATTATTGTAGCCTGTATAATTATGTATCGGCCTTCTGGAACTGCTCCTGTACTATTTGTTGTACAAAGTAGTCTCTTATCAACTGGTATTATATTTGTCTACTGTTATAGGAGACCGAGATAGCTTGTGTGAAATTAGAGTCAATGAGGCAATAAGGTGCGTTTCTTGTAATAGGAGGAGGTCTGTTTTAAATTGTGATATATTCCATAAGCTGTTTCTGCGTTTGGTGATCTCTTGGCAAAGCAAGTCCAGGGTAATTTGTAGTCGATTGAGAGGAGGATACTAGTCTCTATCTCTGTCGAATCAAGTATTTATTATTATTTTAATAGTACAAATAAATGCTTGTCTTTTCATTTAAGCCTACCTGTTTTTATTTTTGTTTGTTTTGTCCATTGTTGCCCCCAAAGAATGCATGCCAATCATCTAGAGAGATACAAAAATCTCTACACTGTATTTATTTTATTATTTGCATTGAAAAATGTCTATTTACTTTACTTTTTTCCTTAAGTACATTTACAAGTGTGTGCTTTTACTTAAGTAAGGGAGTGCTTGTGGTTGTTTTTTTTTGGACAAGTATCAGTAGTTGTACTTTAAAATGTTGAGTGTTTGGGGCAAGAATAGAAGCTTTCGGTGTTGGTAGTTAAATCATTTATTTTATGTCAGTTATTTAATAAACAATATTTCTTATCCATCATCCAGGTTTTTGTTTTAGTGGGGGACCCCCCCATGGTCCTTCTGGCCTGGGGACCTCAGGGGGTCTATAAACGCCCCACATACACTGCTTACCTTGGCAGCAAAGGTGTGCGTGTTTATTTTCGAGGGAACAGACAATGCGGATGTCCACACAGCTTTATCCGAAGCCCACCATTATCTGGGTTGATTTTCATTTGTGAAACCATATTCAACATTTACATTTTTGATTAGTCGTGTAGTTTTAATTACTACAATTATGACAAAACCAAAGTTTTCCATTCTTACATTGACATTGTTGAGTATTGCTTCTTCCTTACTGCATTCCCTACCCCTCCACAAATTGGTTGACTTGTAGCTTTAGCACGATTATGTATATTAAATAAAAAAAAAAAAAATCTTAAGTTCTGAAAATATTGCAAAAGTTAAGGTAACAGCACAACAGTATGCGGATGTTCAGGAGGAACAGGTTTAACTCTCTTGTGCTACTTGTGTACAATATAAGTCTCTTTGGCAGGAGTCATGTGGACCGGTGAATTCCAGAGCCTTTTCTGTCCAGGTGCTCTTTGAGAATGTGGTGAAATCACTTCCTTCTATCCAGCAGGGTGGAGACTCAGCGGTGTAAACCTGTTTCAGTGAGTCTCACTTCCCTGTTTTACAGCAAAGGACAACACAAGGCAACAAGAAGGTTTAATTCAGAAGTCAACTCTTCACACCAGAAGGTAAAAAGAAAGTCTTTATTTGTGGAATTAATATATTAACCCATCTTTGATTAATGTGTCCAGTCTGTCAACTATAGAGAGAACATGTTAATTATGCACAGAGTGTCACATGGACTATTGTTTTTTCTGGAGAATAAGAGAGTGCTGCATCAGTTTTTTCCCAAATTTAAGTTATGTAACTTTAACAAACACAAACAAAGACAGTGTGTGAATCTCTGATGATTGTGCCTATGACGTATTAATATATATGTATATCTACTACAACCCATCTATAGTTACGGTTTCCATTGCTGAGACTTTATTTTGTTGTTTATGTTTCAGAATCAGAATCATCTTTATTTGCCAAGTATGTCCAAAACACACAAGGAATTTGTCTCCGGTAGTTGGAGCCGCTCTAGTACAACAGACAGTCAATTTACAGAACACTTTGGAGACATAAAGACATTGACAAAAAACAAAAACAAACAACAATTGTGCAAAAAGATGCAGAGTCCTCAGTTCGAATGGCTAATATCGCAATAGTCCGGTGCAATGACCATTGTGCAAAGGGCACTGAGACTTCAAGGAGTGTATGCGGTTTAATGTGACGAGTAGTGCGATAATCTGGGACAATGGTTGTGCAAATGTTACAGATACTCCTCAATCAGTGCCATACTGATATCATATGCCGATACCATTTTTTCATCCGACAGTTTCCATCAAGCATTAGTGGTTGATTTAATTCCTTTGTTCTGTGTAATTTTTATGTTGTACAGCAGGGATCACCAATCTTTTTGAATCTGAGAGCTACACCATGAACTGGTCGCCAGCCAGTCACATGGCACATATAAGCAAACAACGATTCGCACTCACATTCACACCTACGGGCAATTTAGACTTGTCAATTAACCTACCATGCATGTTTTTGGGATGTGGGAGGAAACTGGAGTACCCGGAGAAAACCCATGCAGGCACGGGGACAACATGCAAAATCCACATAGGGGAGGCCAGATTTGAACCCCGGTCCTCAGACCTGTAAGGAAGATGTGCTAACCAGTCGACCAGTGCCACCGTGCTGTCGGATTCAATAATCATTCATTCATTCATTTACCGTACAGCTTATCCGTACTAGGGCCGCCGGCGTGCTGGAGCCTATCACCGCTGACTCTTTGGCGTATGGGGTACCAAACCCCCTGATACGGACTGTTCAGTCTCTGTATGACCAGTGTCAGAGTTTGGTCTGCATTGCTGGCGGTAAGTCGGACTCAGTTCCAGTGAGGGTGGGACTCCCCCAAGGCTGCCCTTTGTCACCGACTCTGTTCCTAACTTTTATGGACAGAATTTCTAGGCGCAGCGAAGGCGTAGAGGGGGTCCGGTTTAGTGGCCCCAGTATTGCATCTCTCTGCTTTTTGCAGATGTGGTTCTGTTGGCTTCATCAAGCCGTGATCTCCAACTCTCACTGGAGCGGTTTGCAGCGGAGTGCGAAGGGGCTGGGATGAAAATCAGCACCTCCAAATCTGAGACCATGGTCCTCTGTCGGAAAAGGTTCGAGTGCCCTCTCGAGGTCGGGGATGAGATCCTGCCCCAAGTGGAGAAATTCAAGTATCTTGGGGTCTTATTCATGAGTGAGGGAAGAATGGAACGGGAGAACGACAGGCGGATCGGTGCAGCGTCTGCAGTGATGCAGCTGTCCAGTCGGCCACCATGCCGCTCAATTTGCTCAAATTAGCCTTAATTATATTTATTTTTAATAATTATATTGTGTACCATGTGAAGGTACCATGAAGTTATCATGATCATGATTTCTCACAATAATTATCAACAATGATTTAAAAAGGGGGCGGAACGGAAGGGCGACTGGTTAGCACATCTGCCTCACAGTACTGAGGACCGAGGTTCAAATCCCGACCTCGCTTGTGTGGAGTTTGCCTGTTCTCCCTGTGCCTCGTGTGGGTTTTCTCCGGGCACTCTGCTTTCCCCCAACATCCCAAAAACATGTGTGGTAGGTTGATTGAAGACTCTAAATTGCCCGTAGGTGTGAATGTGTCTGCGAAAGGTTGTTTGTTTACAGGTGCCTTGCGATTGGCTGGCGACCAGTTCGGGGTGTACACAGCCTCTCACCCGAAAATAGCAGGGATAGGCTCAAGTACGCCCCGACCCTTGAGGATGAAGCGGTACAGAAAATTGATGGATGGATGGATTTTAAAGGGTAGGAAGCAAATAAATCTCAAGCTGCAACACTTTTTTTCTACAAGTCTCTAGTGTTTGCATTCAGGAAATTACAATGCCCCCTCAGTGGTGAGCTATTTTTTTAGAACAGGCCTGCGGGCTACTCATGTGGTCCTTGGGGGCGACCTGGTGCCTTAATAACTTCAGGTCCATTGAGGTGTCACTGTCACATTTTGAAATTGGTTGTTTTATTTTTTTTTTACTTTGCATGCTTAATAATATTTATGCTTCTTTGATGTAAAAACAAGTACAACATCCATCCAGCCATCCATTCATTCTCAACACCACTTATCCTGGTGAGGGTAGTGGGGCACTGGCGCCTACCCCAGCTGACTTTGGGCGAAAGGCGGACTACACTCTGAACTGGTCGCCGGTCAGTCGCAGGGCACATATAGACACGGACAACTATTCGCACTCACATTCACACCGTCACTGATTGGGAACTGAACCCACGCTGCCCGTACCAAATCAAGCGAATGTACCACTACTAAGTACAACATGTGTTATAAAATAGTACTCTCAATTGGCCTTCACTTGTGTTAATATTGAATGATATCAGTCTGTGCCCTGTGATTGGCTGGCGACCAGTCAATAGCATACCCTGCCTCTTGCCCAAAGTCAGTGAACACACACACACTTGTTAGTGGAACACACTGGAGCAGGGGGCAGCTGAAGCGCCCAGGGAGCAGTTCAGGGTATCAGTGTCTTGCTCAAGGACACCACAGCTGTGAGTCCGGGTTATGTTGACGGATGGTCCGGTCGGGGTCTTGAACCAATTATGTCAAAAACATGCAAATAATTTCTCTCGGGAAGTTGGAGCCGCTCTAGTATGACAACAGACATACATTTTGACAAAAAAATACTTTTGAGACATAAAAACACACTACGGAGAGTCACTGAGCAATGAAAGGTTGCCGGTAACGTGGTTATGCTTATAATTATTTATTTTTTTTACAATTGTGCAAATGTTGCAGAGTCCTCTGGCAATTTAGAGCAGTTTGAAATGACTAATAGAGCAATAATCTGAAAGTGTGCTTTTCAACTCTGCAGTAGAAGGTGTTCAACTCATCAGCCAGTCCTTTATTGTTCTCCGCTTGGGGGGATGGTTGCTTGTAGTTGGTTGCAATTGTAATCCCCGCCATACAGACAGAGTCATTAGCAGTAAACTGTTTTTCCATCTTTCCCGCATAATTTCTCTTTGCGATGTTAATTTCTTTTGTCAGCTGGTTTCTAGTGTGATTGTACAGGACTCTGTCCCCACTTCGACAGGCATCCTCTTTAGCGTGGCGAAGTTGCTGAAGTTTGGCAGTGAACCACAGCTTGTTGTTATTGAATGTGCGAAATGTCTGTTGGTACTTCACAGAAACTGATAGAGGATGTGACACTGTCCATATATTCGTTCAGGCTGCCAGTTAAATTTTCAAAGACACTCCAAATCTGTGGAGTGTAAACATTCTTGAAGTTCAATCTTTTCTTCATTGGTCCATTTCTTCACTGTTTTCACCACAGGCTTCGCACATTTACATTTGTGTCTGTATGTTGGCATTAAGTGAAGTAAGCAGTGATCAGACAAGCCCAGTGCTGCACGGGGGATATGTACGCACGGTATGCGTTATTTAGTGTGGTGTAGCAATGGTCTAGAATGTTGTTTTCCCTGGTGGGACAGTAAATGTGCTGCTTGTAATTAGAGGGTTCGTGGTTGAGTTTTGCTTTTTTAACTCCCCAAGAATAATGAGGGGTGAATCTGGGTGCTTTTTTCAAGTTCGTTTACTTTGTTCAGTGAGCATTAGCAGTGCGGCAAGGATGAATGAAACGAATTCGTGCAGTGAGTGGATTGACTTACAGTTCAAAAACAGCGACTTCCAAGTCCGTCCTGCAGTGTGTGTTAAGCTCCGTAACGTCGGTACACCATTTTTCGTTGATATGGAAGCATATTCCGCCACCTTTTGTTTTCCCTGAGAGCTCTTTGACATGGTCCACTCGGCATTGTTGGAAGCCCGGAACCATTACTGCATCATTGGGGATGTGTTGACATAGCCATGTCTCCTTGAAGCACAGGGCGGCAGAACGTCCAAAGTCTTTACTGGTTTTTATGAGAAGATGAAGCTCATCCATTTTGTTGGGTACAGAGCGTAGATTTGCGAGGTGAATCGACGGAAGCGGCATTAGGAATCCTCTCTTCCGGAGCTTGACATGCACTCCAGGTCACTTCCCTCTGTGGTGTCGCCTTTGCTCCCTCCATGCGCCATATTATGCAATGCAGCTTTGGTGGTCGCTGAAGCAAAAACTCAGGTATGGGAGGAGTTCGGTGAGGCCATGGAGAAAGACTTCCGGACAGCTTCGAGGAAATTCTGGTCCACCATCCGGCGTCTCAGGAGGTTGGAAGCAGTGCACCATCAACACTGTGTATAGTGGGGATGGGGCGCTGCTGACCTCGACTTGGGACGTTGTGAGTCGGTGGGGAGAATACTTTGAAGACCTCCTCAATTCCACCGACATGCCTTCCCATGAAGAAGCAGAGTCTGGGTTCTCTGAGGCGGGCTCTCCTATCTCTGGGGTTGAGGTCACCGAGGTGGTTAAAAAGCTCCTCGATGGCAAGGCCCCAGGGGTGGATGAGATTCGCCCCGGAATTCCTAAAGGCTCTGGATGTTGTGGGGCTGTCCTGGTTGACACGCCTCTGCAACATCGTTTGGACATCGGGAACAGTGCCTCTGGATTGGCAGACTGGGGTGGTGGTCCTCCTTTTTAAGAAGGGGGACCGGAGGGTGTGTTCCAACTACAGGGGGATCACACTCCTCAGCCTCCCTGATAAGGTCTATTCAGGGGTGCTGGAGAAGAGGGTCCGTCGGGAAGTCGAATCTCAGATCCAGGAGGAGCAGTGTGGCTTTCGTCCTGCCCGTGGAACAGTGGACCAGCTCTACACCCTCGGCAGGGTCCTCGAGGGTGCATGGTAGGCCTCAGGACCGGGGTTCAAGGCCCTCTGCATCTCTGCTTTTTGCAGATGATGTGGTCCTGTTGGCTTCATCAAGCCGTGATCTCCAACTCTCACTGGAGCAGTTCTCAGCCGAGTGTGAAGCGGCTGGGATGAGAATCAGCACCACCAAATCTGAGACCATGGTCCTCAGTCGGAAAAGGGTGGCGTGCCCTCTCCAGGTCGGGGATTAGATCCTGCCCCAAGTGGAGGAGTTCAAGTATCTTGGGGTCTTGTTCACAGGTGAGGGAAGAATGGAACGGAAATCGACAGGCGGATCGGTGCAGCGTCTGCAGTGATGCAGACTTTGTATCGGTCCGTTGTGGTAAAGAATGAGCTAAGCCGAAAGGCGAAGCTCTCAATTTACCGGTCGAGCTACGTTTCTACCCTCACCTATGGTCACGAGCTGTGGGTCGTAACCGAAAGAACAAGATCCCGGATACAAGCGGCCGAAATGGGTTTCCTTTAGAGATAGGGTGAGAAATTCGGTCATCCGGGAGGATCTCGGAGTCGAGCCTCTGCTCCTCCACATTGAGAGGAGCCAGATGAGGTGGCTGGGGCATCTGATTCGGATGCCTCCCTCTCTGGTGAGGTGTTCCGGGCACGTCCGACCGGGAGGAGACCCAAGGGACGACCCAGGACACGCTGGAGAGACTATGTCTTTCGGCTGGCCTGGGAACGCCACGGGATCCCCCTGGAAGAGCTGGATGAAGTGGCTGGGGAGAGGGAAGTCTGGGTGTCCCTGCTAAAGCTACTCCCCCCGTGGCCCGACCTCGGACAAGCGGTAGAAAATGGATGGATGGAGTTTATTTTATTTATTTATTTATTTTTATTTTTATTTTGTCCTGTTCGGCTGATAGGTCCAGCAGAATGGAAGATCCCTTTCATGCCGGAACAGTTTTACTGTGTTACAGTGGAGTTTTTAAGCTTTCGGTGTGGTTTCTTAGTATTATAATTGAAGTTTATTGAGAATCAGAGTCGATCAGTCAAACAGAACAAAGTTTCTAGAGGGGCGAGAGAAACAAAGACAAAAGACAAAGCACTAATTGTAAACCGGATGAGAAAAGTAAATCATTACATTATCTACAAAAACGAAACATTAAATATGAGTGTTGCATGGGGCTGTAGTGCTACACCCTGTGAGGGAAGGACAGGACAAGATAGAACAGGACAGGAGAAGAAGCATGCAGGACAAGGGTCGTGAACCCGGCTGTACAACTGAAGTCTGGTGGGATTAACTATGTAAATTATAAAAGTCTACAGGACGAGAATATACGTGAGTGGATACACAAGCGATTTGGATATTCATGAGTTATTTGTCGCAGTAAGAGCGTGGCGAGATGCTAGTCTGCTTCCTGCAGCAAGGTACTGTCCCCACTTCCCAGCTCAAGAGCTGCCCCCGCACTGTTTGCGCCCCTTTCACTCTGACATCTCTCCTTGCATGTATGCATCTGTGATCTAGTTCTCTTTGTGGTGTGAAACACAAACAAATACTGTGGCCCCTGCTCTTCGGTGGGCTAGGAACCCGAAATCGCTGGATCCATGCAGTGACAACACAAACTGGAGGTTGTATATAGGTTTAGCAACGTTCCGCCAAACTGTTGAAACAGACGCTGCCTGGAGCTGTCACCTTATCGTCGTGGAGGGATTTGTGTGTCCCAATGATCCCAGGAGCCAAGTTGTCTCGGGCTTTATGCCCCTGGCAGGGTCACGCATGGAAAACTTGTCGTAGGTGCGGGACCAGACAAAGCATGGCTCAAAGACCCCCTATGAAGATATACATGAGTGAATCTTGTTTTCCCTTACCTGGACGTGGGTCACTGGGCCCCCCCTCTGGAGCCAGGCCCAGAGGTGGGACTCGATCAAGCGCCTAGTGGCCGGGCCTGCACCCATGGCAAAAAAGGCATAGTGGGTTCCCCTTCCCATGGGCCAAGGGCGTCGGGTGCTTTGTGAGCTGGACGGCTGCCAAAGGTGGGAACCTTGGCGGTCCAATCCCCGGCTATAGAAGCTGGCTCTAGGGACGTGGAACCTCACCTTTCTGGCAGTGAAAGAGCCTAAACTGGTGTGCGAGATCAAGAAATTCCGACTGGACATAGTTGGGCTCACCTCAGCACACAGCTTGGGCTCCGGTACCAGTCTTCTCAAAAGGGGTTGGACTCTCTTCCACTCTGGAGTTACCCAAGGTGAGAGGCACCGAGCAGGTGTGGGCATACTGATTGTGCCCCAGCTCGGTGCCTGTACATTGGGGTTCATCCCAGTAGATGAGAAGGTAGGCTCCCTCTGCCCTCGGGTGGGGGGATGTATGCAGAATGTTGTTTGTGCCTAAGCACCAAACAGCAGCTCAGAGTGCCCACACTTTTTGGTGTTCTTGGAGGGGGTGCTGGAGAGCGCTACTGCTGGGGAATCCCTCGTTCTCTTGGGGGATTTCAATGCTCACGGGGGTAATGACAGTGTGACCTGGAAGGTCGTGATTGGGAAGAACACAACCCCCACCCCCCGATCAGAACCCGAGTGGTATTCTGTTATTGGACTTCTGCGCTCGTTACGGACTGTCCATAACGAACACCATGTTCAGACACAAGGGTGTCCACATGTGCACTTGGCAGCAGGACACCCTGCACCCTGCTGAAGATGATGATTGACTTTGTAGTCGTGTCATCGGACTTGTGGCCACATGTCTTGGAGACTCCGGTGAAGAGAGGGGCAGAGCTGTCAACTGATCACCACCTGGTAGTGAGTTGCTCCGATAGTGGGGGAGGATGCCGGTCTGACCTGGCAGACCCCAATGTATTATGAGGTTCTGCTGGGAGTGTTTGGCAGAGTCCCCTGTCAGAAGGAGTTTGAACTCCCACCTCTGAAGGAGCACTTTGCAGAACTTCGCCTACGTCTCGGGGGAGGCGAGGACATTAAGTCTGAGTGGACCATGTTCCACACCTCAATTGTTGAGCCAGCCGACCGGAGCTATGGCCGTAAGATGGCAGGTGCCTGTCGTGGCGGTAATCCCCAAAGCCGTTGTGGAGACTAGCAGTAAGGTATCACGCCAAACTGAAGAAGGAGCCTTATTGGGCCTTTTTGGCACGTGGGACTCCAAAGGCAGCTGATGGGTACCGGCTGGTCAAACGGAACACAGCTTTGGTGGTCGCTGAGGCAAAAACCTGGGCATGGGAGGAGTTCGGTGAGGCCATGGAAAATGACTTCCGGACGGCTTCGAGGAAATTGTGGTCCACTATCTGGCGTCTCAGGAGGGGGAAGCAGTGCACCAACAACACTGTGGATAGTGGGGATGGGGTCCTTCTGACCTCAACTCGGGAAGTTGTGAGTCGGTGGGCCGAATACTTCGATGACGACCTCAATTCTACCGACACGCCTTCCCATGAGAAAGCAGAGTGAGGCGGGTTCCCCTGTCTCTGTGGTTGAAATCACCGAGGGGGTGGGGAGGGGGGCCCCAGAGGTGGATGAGATCCGCCCGGAGTTCCTAAAGGCTCTGGATGTGTTAGGGCTGTTCTGGTTGACATGCCTCTGCAACATCACATGGACATCGAGGACAATGCCTCTGAATTGGCAGACCGGGGTGGTGGTTCCCCTTTTTAAGAAAGGTAATCAGAGGCTGTGTTGCAACTATCGGGGGATCACACCCCTAAGCCTCCCTGGTAAGGTCTTTTCAGGGGTTCTGGAGAGCAGGGTCCGTCAGAAAGTCGAATCTCAGATTCAGGAGGTGCACTGTTGTTTTCGTCCTAGCCATGGAACAGTGGACCAGCTCTACACCCTTAGCAGGATCCTCGAAGGTGCTTGGGAGTTTGCCCAACTGGTCTACATGTATTTTGTGGACTTGGAGAAGGCGTTCGACCATGTCCCTAGGGGGGTCTTGTGGGGGTGCTTTGGGAGTATGGAGAGCTGGAACCCTTGATAAGGGCTGTTCAGTCCCTGTATGACCGGTGTCAGAGTCTGGTCTGCATTCTTGGCAGTCAGTTGAATATGTTTCCAGTGAGTATTAGACTGTGCCAAGGCTGTCCTTTCTCACTGTCATTCTGTTCATTACCTTCATGGACAAAGTTTCTAGCCACAGCTGAGGTGTTGAAGCTATCCGGTTTGGTGACGTCAGTATTACATCTCTGATGTGGTTCTGATGGCTGCATAAAGCAGCGATCTTCAGCTCTCATCGGAGTGGTTTGCAGCAGAGTGTGAAGCAGCTTGGATGAAAATCAGCACCTCTACATTTGAGACCATGGTCGTCAGTTGGAAAAGGGTGCCGTGCCCTCTCTGGGTCACAGAAGAGATCCTGCCCCAAGTGGAGGAGTTCAAGTATCTTTGGGTCTTGCTACGAGTGAGGGAAGAATGGAGCAGGAGATTGACAGGCGGATCGGTGCAGCGTCTGAAGTGATGCAGCCTCCATATCAGCCTGTCGTGGTGAAGAAGGAGCTGAGCCGAAAGGCAAAGATCTCGATTTACCGATTGATCTACGTTCCTACCCTAACCTATGGTCACGAGCTGTGGGTCGTGACCAAAAGAACAAGGTCGCAAATACAAGTGGCCGCAGGGTGTCCGGGCTCTCCCTTAGAGATAGGGTGAGAACCTTGGTCATCTGGGAGGAGCTCAGACTCGAGCCACTGCTCTTCCGCATAGAGAGGAGCCAGATGAGGTGGCTTAGGCATCTGGTTAGGATGCCCCTGGACGCCTACCTGGTGAGGTGTTCCGGGCACGTCCCACCGGGAGGAGACCCCAGGGACGACCCAGGACACGCTGAAGAAACCTCTCCTGGCTTGCCTGGGAACGCCTCGGGATCCTCCCAGAGGAGCTGGATGAAATGGCTGGGGAGAGGGAAGCCTGGGCTTACCTGCTTAAGCTGATGCCACCCCAACCTTGGATAAGTGGAAGTAAATGGATGGATGCATGAATGGATGGATGAATGTTGAAACAGATTCCACTGCAATTTTGATGCTGAAATTTAGTCCTTGTTTGGTGAAACTATTGTGAGGCAAAGCAGACATGGGCCTTATATATGCACCCCCGCAGACTATCAAACACCACTACTGTTCGATCTGTGATTAGATGAGAGTGTCGGGGGCTGGGAGATGAACGAGTTTAGGTGGAACTTCCACTTAAACAGAAAACAACCTTCTGCCTTCCACTGTGGAAATAAGGTTGAATGGAAAACTAGTTTGATGTTTTTGCGTATGTTCACATCAACAATAACCGTTTATTGTCACATTTAAAGAGACGCTACAATATAATAAATATCATACATCCTGTAGACCAGGGGTCACGAACCGTTTTGAAACTAAGAGCTACCTCTTGGGTATTGATTGGGAAGGGCTACCAGATTGATGCACTCAAATTACTTAATAATAATTACATTATTTGTGTTTATATAGCGCCAAATCACAACAGAAGTGGTCTCAGGGAACTTTACAGATGGAGCAGGTCTAAAAACACACTCCTCACTTATTAAAATACCAACTTCTGTTATGTTATGTTCCATTTTGGCGCATGAAAAATGTACCTGTACCTGTTTCCTATGGATCTGCATTTTGCCTTTCCGATTTGTTGGTCATTCTCCACCTTAGTGCGGTTCCTAGTTGAACTGCTAAACAGTTGTACTGCATGTTCTTGTCTCTTGGTTCTGAGCTCCCTTTGACAATAATCGGAAGTGCCTGTGCTTCTAAATGCAGCTAAAAACTGCACCTCTCTCTCTTTGAGTCCAGCTCATGAAAAATGGGAGCAAAAACAAAAGTGTTGAGTTTATATTTTTGTTCAGTGTATATGTAAGAGTGAGAAATATATTGATATATATATTTAAAAAAAAAAAAAAAAACGCCCCAGAAAAAATTACCACTTTTTATTCAGGAAGAAAAAGGGCAGGGGCTCAAGCCCCGTTTGATGTCTATGTGTGCACATGCATGCATAGACTGGCATTTGACAGGACAGGAATTATTTCAGTGAGGCTGAACAAAGATTGCTACAATTCTTGATTCGTGGGGTAATTTTATGAAAATGTCATAGAAATGTAAACACACCGTGGAACATTTTTTGCTACAACACAAATAGTAGACTGCAAAGCACTAATGAAGCACATTATCCTCATTCAAGGGGTGAAAAGAAGGCTCTTGCTTGCTAAACTGTCACAGAACACAAAGAAGAACCATTTACACTCAACGAATAACGATAAATACAATTTGAAACGGTAATACTAACTGCTTGAAATGTTATCACAGTTTCAGCGGTAAGCCATTTCATAACTATTGTAACTATATAAAGTAATAAAAGATCATTAAAATGTATTTTTATTTCTAACTTTTAAAAACTAGTGACAACCTTCACTAAAGTTACGAGGGGGTTTAGTTTATGTCTACATGGTCGATTACATAAAATAGACCAAGGCAAAAGATGACAAAATGTTTCCTGACAAAATATAATTACAGGTATAGGATCCATTAAAAACATTAGTGTGCAACCGCTCACTTAATTTCGCCATCCATCCGCTGCTATACCAGTGCCCATCACTGCAATATATTAATTAAAGGATATAAGTGACCCTACCTCGGATAAGCGGAAGAAAATAGATGGATGGAAGTAGGGAATGTTAATTAATTGCTCTTTTTTTCCCCTCAACAGTCAGAATGCTTTATACAGAGTTACTGCAATTGTGGAATGAGTCAGTGCATGCAATGGATAACAAGGACTGGCAAGGAGCTCTGGAAAAGCTGGAACAGATCACTGAACCTACATCTCGTACTCTCTTCAATGCTGCATCAGCACACCTGTGTCTGGGACAGCTGGATTCCGCCCTTAAGGTGAATTGCATGCTTTGATATATAAGGTCTAGTACGAGAAAACCTGATTAGCAGACATGTAAAGGAAAGCCACAGTGCTGTGAAAAAGTATTGGCCCCCTTCTCAAATTCTTATATTTTAACATCGTCTCCCCACTTTAATGTTTAAGATCATAAAACAAATGTAAATATCAGACAAAGATAACCCAAGTAAACATAAAATACAGTTTTTAAATTGTGATTTTATTTATCAAGGTGGGGAAAAAAGATTCAAAACTACCTGGTCCTCTGGGAAAAAGTAATCCCTCCCCTTGTTAAAATCATTAATTAACTGTGGCTAATTGCATTTTTTGGAAAGGTGGGTTCTTTTTCACTGACCACACCCAAGCCTGATTACCTCTAGACCTGTTCAGTCAAGAAATCACTGAAATACAACCTGTCTGACAAAATGAACTTGGCCAAAATCTCTCAAAAAGCTGCAACAAAAATGCCACAATCCAAAGAAATTCAACAGAGGAGGAATAAAGTATTTGCCATCTATCAGTATTGAAGGGGTTACAAAGCCATTTCTAAAGTTTTAGGACTCCAGCGAACCTTGCTGAGAGCCATTATCCTCAAATGGAGAAAAGATGGAACAGTGGTGAACCTTCCCAGAGGTGGCCGGCCTACATAAATTACCTCAAGAACACAGAGACGACTCATCCAGGAGGTCCCAAAGGAACCTAGGACAACATCTAAATAACTGCAGACCTCCCTAGCCTCAGTCAAGGTGAGTGTTCATGGCTGACCAATGAGGAAGAGACTGCGCAAAAATGGCATACATGGCAGAGTTCCGAGGCAAAAAACACTGCTGACCAAAAAGAATATAAAGGCTCGTCTCACTTTTGCAAAAAAAATAAATAAATAAACATTTGAATGATGAGCAAGACTTTCAGGAGAATAATCTATGGACTGACAAGGAGAAATCTGAACTTTTTAGAATGTGTGTCTCCACAGAGATAAGAAAACTCATTGCCAGTTAAGTTATTGCTGCTGAAGGTGGGCCAACCAGTTATTAGGTTTAGGGGGCAATTACTTTTTCATACTGGGCCAGATAGCAAGGAATAGTTTTTTTCTTACTCAATAAAATCACCAATTAAAAACAGCATTTAATGTTAACTTGGGCTATCTTTGTCTTATAGTTACATTTGTTTCATGATATTAAATACTAAAGTGGAGAAACTATGCAACAACAACAACAAAAAAAAACTTTTTCACGTCACTGTATATGCTGTATAGGACATCTCGCCATGATGTCACACGTACTTCCAGGTTGCAAAAGTCTTAACCTGAACCTAAGAAGGGCTCCTATCAACTGATCCACCTTCTGCATATCCGGAATCTGGTTGTGGGAGTAGCAGCTAGAGCATCGAAGCCCAGACTTCCCTCTCCCCAGCCACTTCATCTACCGCCTCTTGATGTGAAGGAGCAGTGGGGCTACACTGAGGCCCTCCAGGATGATTGAGCTTCTCACCTGATCTCTAAGGGAGAGCCCAGACACCCTGTGGAGGAAACTAATTTTGGCCACTTGTATCCAAGATCTTGTTCTTTTGGGCATGACCCTCAGTTTGCAACCATAGGTGAGGAAGGGAACGACTGGTAAATGAAGCACTTCGCCTTTCAGCCAAGCTCATTCCTCACTACGACAGACTGATACAGAGTCCGCATCACTGCAGAGGCTGTTTAAATCCGCCTGTCGATCTCTCGCTCCATCCTTCCCTCACGTGTGAACAATACTCAAAGATACTTGAACGCCTCCACTTGGATCAGAATCTAATCCCTGATCTGGAGAAGGTACTTCACCCTATTATGACTGAGTATCATGGCCTCAGATTCGGAGGTGCTTATTCTCATTCCAATCACGTCACACTCAGCTGCGGACCGTTCTAGCGAGAGTTGAAGAGTTCAGCTTGATAAAGTCAACACCCTCTGGAGAAAGCAGAGCTGTAATACTGAGGCCACCAAACCAGAACCCCTCAACCCCTTGGCTGTGCCGAGAAATTCTGTCCATAAAGGTTATGTACAGAATCGTTGAAAAAGGGTAGCCTTGGTGGAGTCCAACCCGCTCTGGAAACAAATCCAATTTACTACTGGCAATGTGGACTAAACTTTGACACCAGTCATATAGCGACTGAACTCCTGTATCAGGGGTCTGGTACCCCATCACAGACCAACCCCACAGGACTACCAGAGGGACACAGTCAAATCCTTCTTTATGTCGACAAAACACATGTACTGTAGACTGGTTGGGCAAACTCCCATGCACCCTCCAAGACCCTGCGGAGCATGTAGAGCTGGTCCAGTGTTGCATGGCCAGGACAAGGCCACACTGCTCCTCCTAAATCTGAGATTTTACTTCAAGATGGCCCCTCCTCTTCAGAAGCCCTGAATAGTTGGAATATATTCTCCGGTACCCCTTTTTAAAAAGGTCAGTCAGGACCCGTTCCCTCGGCCGAAGATGTTGGGGGCTACCCGCTCATCATCCACATTGCACCCCAACATAAAGGTCCTGAGCCGGGGGGCAGCAAGTATGCCTGCACCTGCCTGGTGCCTCTCACCAGGAGAAAGTCTAGAGTGGAAGAGAGTAAAACCCATCTCAAGAGGACTGGTACCAGAGCCCAAGCTTGAGACTATATTTAGTAAGAACTTCTTGACCTCGCACACCAGCTCAGGCTCCTTCCCTACCAGAAAGGGGAGGTTCCACATCCCTAAAGCCATCTTAGCCAGTGATCGCCCCGCCGAGGTCACAACCAAGTTCGCTAGGTACCCAACCCTCTTGGCCCCTCCCACAGGTAGTTTGCCAGTGGAGATGAAGACACACTTTACCTCTTTGGGCTGTGCCCAGCTGGGCCCCATGGTTAAAGGGCAGGCCACCAGGCGCTCGTCATCGAGCCCTACCTTCTGGCCTGGGTCCAGAGGGCGGCTCCAGCTACCCGCAAGAAATGTTTTCATCATAGGGGTTTTCTGAGCTGTGCTTTATCTAGTCCTCGGACCTGTTTGCCCTGGTTGACCCTGCCAGGGGCATAAAGCCCGAGAAAACTTACCGTACCTCCTAGGAACACTGAGACACACAAACCCCTCCATCATGATAAGGTGACAGCTCAGGGAGGAGCAGTGGCTCCCTAGTTTGTCTTTTTTTGCTGGTAGATAGTCAAAATGTCATTTTTAGTATTTTGTCTGCATAGACTGGTAAAAAATTATCAAGGGTAGATACTGATCTGTGCCTGGCAGTTGCAGACTGTTACTCCTTGTCCAACCATAATGGTGGTACAAAAACAAAACAATGATACAAACAATATCACAATAGTAATACATATTAAGATAATGGATTGTAGATATATATTAAATATATTAAATTAAAATGAAAAAAAAGAATTCACTGTTTGATGGATAGGTCTGTAGGGTACATGAATAAAAAAAATACCTAACATGTTTTTCACCTGTGTCTTGTTCTATCTGATTAGGCTTTAGATCTCACAATTGTCAAGGATCAACGTCTCTCCATTGCATTCTTCCAGAGAGCAGCAGTAATGATGCAGCTTGACAGGTAGTACAAAAACTACAATTACATATCCACTTTGTTAATAGGTTTGGTGATTAAATGTATGTGTGGGTGTTTCGCCATAACCAGTTTGTTTTATTTTCCCCAGTAGGCAATGTATTTGTTTATTTCATGATTATATCCCCAAAATTTAACTCCCCACAAACTGCATAATTTTTAAAAATTTTTGCATTGATTGTCAATGAAGAAATAGTTCAAGGATCTCCTCAGTCCCACAGATACAGCCTTCAAATAGGAAGCAGAGATTTGGGACATCCATCACTCAGGCAAAGGATGCATTAGGATGCGGGGTACACCCTTAACTGGTTCCCAGCCAATCGCAGGGCACATACAAACAAACAACCATTCCCACTCACATTCACACCTACGGGCAATTTAGAGTTGTCAATTATCCGAGCATGCATGTTTTTGGGATGTGGGAGGAAACCGGAGTGCCCGGAGAAAACCCACGCAGGCACGGGGAAGACATGCAAACTCCATACAGGGATTGAACCCCGGTCCTCAGAACTGTGAGGCAGACGCTCTAACCAGTCGGCCGCCGGGACAAACACAAAGGGAGTTAATTACGTAATAAAAGATGAATACATAACACAGCAGAACATAGAGTGAATGGCTGAACTCGTGAGATGAGCTTGAATGAACTGATGTGTGTTGAGAGAGAATAAAGTTGGGACTCGTAAGATCGGTAAACTAACCCGAAGCTACAATGCACCAATTTGTACTTATTCTGGTGGGTGCTGCAATGTTTACTTACTATTCATGGATCACGTGTTCGCTCATTCAGAGGCGCTCTTTCTCAGTGGTCTCAAATGGGAACTAGGCAGTTGAGACATCAGGGTAAAGGATGAACAAAGGCAGAAAAACGGAAAAGGACTACAAAAATGAAAATTGATGGTCACACGGTTGTAACCGTTCCTGCCGTTGGACCTGCGGGCAGGCCTTTTCCGCTTGCTAACTTGCGGATGGACCAGAGGTTTTTGTAATCACCTGGCAAGGCAAAAAGAGCTGGGAAAACAAAAGCAACACTACAATCTTAGCGCTGGACCGAGTCTTTCTTTTGATCCGGTCAGCTGCGTGGCGACCACAAAGGAAAAAGGGAGAGTGAGGGCGAAGCCCAGAGAGTCAGATAGACGAGATTGCAGAAGCAGGACCAGGAACAAGAGAGAGAGGACAAAGGAAAGGGGTCAGCCTTTATACCTCTGAGTCGCGGGAGAATGAGATTACGCCCCCGACTCGGATTTTTCAGATTTTTTATTTTATTTTATTTTTTTAAGTATGGGGGCCACGCCCTAATCACAGGTGGACTCCACGCATTTTCAAAAAGGATTCCCAACTTTGTCTGAAGCAGATATTAAGTATACCAAACAAGTTTGTTTTAATCTTAGTTCTGACATGTCAAATAATATTGCTTAACCCAACGTTATTTCATACTTTTGGCTTAAAAACTGTTGTACAGTCCTCATGAACAGACTCATCGCCAAAACTGCAAAATCAACATAAATGACACAAAAATCAAGGCGCATATTTAGGGTACTCATGCAGGTCTGTACACATTCACACGGACGTGATTTTCTTAATATCATTGTTCATTCTCGACACATATATTATAGGGTCACAAAGGGCTCCATCTTGCAGTGTTTTCGGTCACTACTGGCGGGTGACCGTGTTCTGTCAATGAGGAGTGACCCCTCGTTCTCACCAGATGCCTGGTCCTTGTCAATTTGCTGAGAGGGCATTTTGACTGCAGATCAAAGGGGGAATTGTTCTGTGGTGAACAGTCATCACTCATTCTTCTTGTTTAAGTGTCCTTGTGAGTCAAGACAGACATCCTGCCGGCCTGTGGGCCCCATCCTAGGAATGCTGGGGGTCTTGCTGAGTGGATTTACAAAAGCAAGGCAGGCCAGTTTTTTTGTTGTCTTTGTGTTGAGAGTTGATATCCGTTACAGTGTCCTTACCTTTTGTGCTTATAATATTTTTTTCAGCCTTTTCCATATTTCACAGTAGATACAGTATTCTTTCTTTGTAAAAACAGCACAGACAAAATTGTTGCTACCTTTCCATTAAAGAAAGAAAACCTTACAATGGTCACTGAAATGAATTTGCCTAAATGCATTCTGACAAGCCACAACGCTTCTGGCAGAATGTCCTTTTGGACAGATGATCCCTTTTTTTTCTTATTTATCCACTCATATCATCGTAGATAAAATTCAAAACCTGCCCAAGGTTGCTTGTTTTATAATGCTGTAATTTCTTATTGTTTTTCCTTGTCCTATCTCAATCCTCGGAATGTCCAGCAGCATTTTCAAATAAAACAATCTCAATACGAACTGTAATATATCAGACTGTTGGATTTATCTTACCCAACATTATAAAAAATAGACACAAAAGGAATGAAGACGCTGGTTTCTTTTTCTCATGAGGAGGGCGTATGGGAGATTGTTCAGATCACAGCCTCTCAACACGCTCTAACAATCTCCCCCGTCGCTCCTGCATTTATTTGAAAATAGGAGGGTTTTTCCCAGACATAATGTTCTAAACAATAAGACACAACACAAAACATTGGACCAACACCTGTCACGTCCCCGACCACATCCGATCACGTCCTTGGTCCAGGCGCCCTTCCATCGGATGATGCTGAGTCATCTTTTTGAAGGCGAGACATCTAAAATCGTCCATAATACTAATGCAAGCTAAGCAAATAAATGATAACTTCTAGAATATATTTAACATTTCCCTCCTGTTTATCATGTATTTGCACAAATTCTCATATCATCTTACAGTCACTTCATTTCGATTTTTAATTGTAGAATCATTTTTATGAAACAAATACATTTACACTCAGAGTAAACTTGTCATACATGAATGTTGTAGTTTAAACATCGTAATCACCTGGATCAGGAAACAAATCAGGTAAAACAACATCATCATCATCATCATCGTCATTATTATCAACCTCCAATAAAGGATAAATCTGCTCCATATGGTTCCATGTGGGTTATGGCTGTGGTGATTAATTTACTGATTAATGCCCGAATGCATGGGATACAACAACATCCACAAAATGTCAGAATGGCTGCAAAAACAGCAATTGATATCAATATTGGTGAAATTAGGGTTTTATATTTACCAAAAATGTCGATTCAGCTGTTTCACAAGGAGTGTTGATTGAGGGTCCGTAGACCATCGATGGCTCTGGTCAAGCTGCCATCTGAAGCAGTATTGTTTGTTCTCCAAACATACCGCAAACACCTCCTTCTCTTGCGAGGAGCATGTCGACAGCTATGCGGTCTTTGGAACGTCCTTGAGCTGCTCGTGCACAGCTTCCAACCCACTCTGAGTCCAATTTCCTCATCTCTGTACATTCAAGTGGATGTAGTTTATCCCATCAACATTTTTATTAATCGTACACCAACAGCATATGAAGTATTCAAATCCTCATGCAACTTGGTCAGCTAATTTGTATTGATTAGGAACCCCACGAGGAACATGTATGTTTTATGTTGGATAATTTTGCCTCTGCCAGGATAAATCTCTTTTTTGTCAAGTATGTCCAAAACACACAAGGAATTTGTCTCCGGTAGTTGGTGCCGCTCTAGTACAACAGACAGTCAATTTACAGAACACTTTGGAGACATAAAGACATTGACAAAAAACAATTGTGCAAAAAGATGCAGTCCTCTAGCAGCAGTTTGAATGACTAATATCGCAATAGTCCGGTGCAATGACCATTGTGCAAAGGGCGCTGAGACTTCAAGGAGTGTATGCGGTTTAAAGTGACGAGTAGTGCGATAATCTGGGACAATGGTTGTGCAAATGTTGCAGATGCTCCTCAATCAGTGTGCAAATGGAATAATACAATCTTGTGATAATTATGCCGGAACTATGCGCAACAAAGGCCTGGGACCCATGCAAACAACACAATCTTTTCTCGCTACATTTGCTGCTTGTTCCATCAATAGTAACCAATTGTTATTTTGTCCTCAAACTCCTGTGACAACAAGGAACCAATCATCAGTAGTTATGTTGTTAACCATTAAAATTTGTCCACCTTTCTTTGAAGTTTTCAATGGCATTTTTGGTTTAACACGGTTCCTATAACACAATACTACTTGGAAGTGGGGATCTTTTCCACCAGAATAGGCCCACAAGCTCACTATCAAACACATTGGGTGACTTGATTTGTATTTCAATATTAAACTATGGGCCGTTTTGCTTAGGTTAAACTTCTTTCTATGTTCTTTTGCTGTTTTTTTTTTTGACCAACTGGACCAATCATAACCTGTTTCACCAATAACGTGTTCCCATTCAAAACCTATAGTTGCATACCAGTCATATCTAAATCCCCAATTCTGCCCATTCTCTTGAGCATCATTGGTGAGAGCCGCATCTGGAATTATGATTAAAGCAGCTTGATTTTGGGGGGCACAAAATATTAAACCGTTTTGCCGCGTTTGGAAGCCATGCCCACAATTTTGATCATCAGCTGTACTCCTTTTGACACGAGTTAATGATTCAAAATTTTGTATTATTGGGTTTGTCATATTGGTCCAGTTGGTAGGTGATTTTCTATCTAAAAAATGGGTTTTATCATTGAGGGTGGGACGTCCCATGTACCACAAAAACAAAACCAACACCATAGTAGCCAAAGTTGCTACGTAACAACTTATCGAATCTCATAACCAACGTGGGTGTGCCTTTCTGCTGAGTTCTCACTAAAAGGGTTGGTGTCTTTTTTCTTCACTGACCAGCAAGCGTTTTCAGAATCTACACATCTGCTCCCGCTCCGTTATCAGACTTTTGCTCACCTTCCCTATTTGAGTACTCAGCTGAAATGACTCTTTTACAGTGTGTTAAATGAACCCACGTGTTTCTTTCTGCTATTTTTTAGGGCTGTAAAGTGTCAATCTATCTGTGCCACCATCCCTCCGGTTGAGACATGTGACACAGCATTGCTCAATATAGCAGCCCATTTGAATAGGTTTTTTTTTTTTTTTTTTTTTTCCCTGTGCTAATGTAAATTTCATTTTGTAGTTTTGCACTTTGTTTTTCCCAATAATTGCGTTCTTGTTGTGGAATACACATATTGGCTATCAGTATAGATTGTACCATCTTTATTTATCATTAGTTTGCATGCCTCGGTTAATGCTACTAATTCAGCAGCTTGTTCAGCCAATTCCTGTCAATCATGCTGCGTGCCTTCATCAAGTAAGGGTATTAGTGTGGCTGGATTTAAGGTTGTGCATCGCTCAACAGTCAAATGTGGTTGTGATAGCAAGATGGCAATGCAAGATAAATGTCTTGCAGGTGATAAAAACGCCATATTGGTTTGCAATAGGAGAGCAGACACTGTATGTGGGACCTTTAGGGTGAACTGCTCTCTAGTTGAAAAATAAGCTATTGGTCTTAGCTTATCACCGTATTGTTGTGTAAGTATGGAGGTCATGCAATAGCTTTTACAATCTACCATTTGAATGAATGTTTTATCATTAAATTTGGAAGGCCTAGCGCAGCACTGGACACAAAATGTTGTTTAATGTCACAGAAGGCCTTTTCTGCCTCTGTACTCCATTAAACAGGTGATGTAATTTTAAGGTTGTTTTCATACATTAATTTTGACAATGGTGCAACAATTTCTGCATAGTTTGGAATCCATGCTCTACAATAATTTGTCAGACCTAAAAATTATTATTATATGTTTCTTCGTCTGTGGTTTAGGATTTTTTAAGACTATAGCTCTCCTGTCTTCTAATTAGTCTTTCTTCCTATACTTAAATTATGGCCTAGATATTTAACTTGTCTTTTACATCATTGCAATTTATTTTTGTTAACTTTATGTCCCTCTTCTGTTAGATGATGCAGTAAGGTCAATGAATCTTTGCATGTCTCTCCATCTGTAGATGCCAGAAGACATGCGTGTTGTCATAACTTGTGAATACATAGTTGGACTTTCACAGTAACCTTGCGGTAATCTAGTAAATGTATATATATATATTTTTTTTCTCAAATGTGAATGCAAACCAAAATTGACTGTTATTTTCTATTGGTACTGAAAAGAATGCATTACTGCATTAATGCATTAATGTCCACTACTGTAAACACAGTAGCGTCTGGTCTTAATGAATTTAACAATGTGCGTGGGTTTGGTACGCATGCTCTGTATTACTGCAGCTCATCACATTCTTTTTTATCTTCTATTTTTGTGATAAGCTGCAAGGCTGCAGACAACAGGGCCTTTCCCACGTTTAACGGTGGCTTGTCTTTTATTTTTTATATAATTTGATTCCTGCAACGCGGCTATTTTTTGTGTATTTAACCAACCATTAAAGCCCTGTTCGGTTATCTCTGTCTCTAAATATTAAATTTTATCAGGATCCTGTTTCTTTTTTTCTTTTAAATTTAATTTAATGAACCTCCAACCTTTACACTGCAGTGTATTCCTGTTTTTTATTTTACTACTTCCTTTCCCCATTTGAAAGAATTTGGTTCAGTGTAATACTACCTAGGGTAGTCTAGAACACTGTTTCTTTTCAGTAGGACGGTGATTCAAATTTACTTTCTGTGGTAATTCTCACTTCAACTCTTTCGAGTGGAGAATTCTTGCCTTTGCATCCACAAAAGTCCACCGTTTACTTTCCCACTGTTTTGGTATGGAATGAAAAACCTAGTGGTTTCCCATTTACACTCTCATTCAAACAGTTTTCATTCACACTGGCTCGTCAGAGGACTCCGCCGTCCCATACGGAATTTAACTACGTCTGTCAACAGCTCATTAGAGGACTCCGCCGTCCTATACGGAATTTAACTACGACGCCACGAAACTTTCCTAGTTTCTTTATTCATTAAACACGGAATTTAAGTACGTACAGGACTCCGGCATCCTCGCGGAATATGTCGGACTCCGCCGTCCCTTACTTGCCAGTGACTAGTATTACACAAGGTTTATTAAACACGGAATTTAAGTACGTACAGGACTCCGCCGTCCTCGCGGAATTTGTGGACTCCGGCGTCCTTTTTCCTAAAAAAATGTTTTAAATTTAACTCACCAGTCGTCTTCAATCCTGTGGATTGTCGTCAACCTTCAGATCCCAGTTGAGGAGAACGAAGACCAGTCCCGTAAAGGGTCTTACTTGCCGTGGCCACGGTCTCTTAACTGGAAGTCGGCTCCACAACTGGAATCCTCGGGTGTGTTGACATCCGGCTCGAAGGACCAATTTAATGTTGGATTTATCTTACCCAACATTATAAAAAATAGACACAAAAGGAATGAAGACGCTGGTTTCTTTTTCTCATGAGGAGGGCGTATGGGAGATTGTTCAGATCACAGCCTCTCAACACGCTCTAACAATCTCCCCCGTCGCTCCTGCATTTATTTGAAAATAGGAGGGTTTTTCCCAGACATAATGTTCTAAACAATAAGACACAACACAAAACATTGGACCAACACCTGTCACGTCCCCGACCACATCCGATCACGTCCTTGGTCCAGGCGCCCTTCCATCGGATGATGCTGAGTCATCTTTTTGAAGGCGAGACATCTAAAATCGTCCATAATACTAATGCAAGCTAAGCAAATAAATGATAACTTCTAGAATATATTTAACACAGACTCTCCTGTTGAATAGTGGGCAGAGTGGGGCTGGGTGGAATTAAATTATCTGCATCACCAGCAGATTAAATGTTGTTCCTGGCAAATAATCTATGCTGCCAGTCTGCAGTTTCTTCAACTTTGCTAACCTTCACAGTCTATAGCCCGCTTTCTCTCAACTGAGAAGCTATAGTGCTCACCAAGAATAGCATACTAGTCACAAACCAATTCTCAAGCGCTAAAAGGGGAGCTAAAAAGGACTTCTTCTTGAAATAGAAATGATTTAAAATGTCCTTAATTCTGCATTGTATCGCTCTATTTGAAAGGCATTATGTTATATCGATTCATGAATCTATTCTCTATTCTTCTGCAGGTTGGAAGAGGCTCTGTCTGACTGTGTCTGGGCACAGAAACACTTGAGGGGAAATATGGTCATTGACTATAGACAACTTGGGCTGCGTTACAAGCTCTACAGCTGGCAGGTGTGACACGGGCCTGCACAAGCAATTCTTACTAATAAAATTTTCAGATCAGAATGCATGCTCACTTAGCATTTACTAAATTTGCACTCAATTTACAAAAGCTTACGTAAAATATGTTACAAAAGTCAAAATTTTCTCAGATGACGAGTCCACTCAGAACTGAGAAAAATATGTTATACAGCGGCTGAAATAAATATTTAATCATGTCACCATTTTTCTCATTGAATATATTTCCAAAGGTCCTATTGACATGAAAATGTCACCAGACGTTGGTAACAACCCAAGTAATCCATACATACAAATAAAGTAGAACAAATAAGATCAGAAATTAAGTTGTGTGTAATAATGTGAAATGTCAAAGGAAAAAAAGTATTGAACACGCCAACTGGTATTTATTTAATCCTTTGTACAAAAGCCTTTGTTTGCAATGACAGCTTCAAGACGCCTCCTGTATGGAGAAACTAGTCGGACTAATTGCTCTGTTGTGATTTTGGCCCATTCCTCCACACAAGCAGTCTTCAAATCTTGAAGGTTCCGTGGGCTTCTTTTATGGACCTTAAGTTTCAGTTCTTTCCATAAGATTTTCGATTAGATTCATGTCAGGTGATTGGCTGGGCCATTCTCGCAGCTTTATTTTTTTTCTTTGAAACCAATTGAGAGTTTCCTTGGCAGTATGTTTTGGATCATTACCCTGATGAAATGTCCACCCTCATTTCATTTTCATCTTCCTCGAAGATGGGACCGGATTTTTGTCAAGAATGTCTCGGTACATTTGTCCATTTATCCTTCCTTCAATCATGTGAAATTTACCATTACCATTTGCTGAAAAGCAGCCCCACACCATGATGTTCCCACCTCCGAACTTCACTGTTGGTATGGTGTTTTGAGGGGGATGTGCAGTGCCATTTCACCTCCAAACGTGCTGTGCATTATGGCATCCAAACAGTTCCATTTTGCTCTCATCCGACCAGACTGTATTCTTCGAGTATTTAACAAGCTTGTCCAAATGTTTTTCAGCACACTTTAAACGAGCTGCAACATGCTTTTTTTCAGCAATGGGGTCTTGCGTTTTGAGCGTGAATATAGGCCATGGCGGCGGAGTGCATTAATCACTGTTTTCCTTGTGACAACAGTACTTGCTAATTCCAGGTCTTTTTGAAGCTCTCCACTGGTGGTCTTTGGCTCTTGGACAACTTTTCTGATTATTCTTTGCACTCCTCTGTCAGAAATCGTGCTGGGAGCACCTGATTGAGGCAAATTAATGGTGGTATGATTGGCTTTCCACTTACATATTATGGCCCTAACCGTGCACATTGGAACATTCAGAAGCTTAGATATGCGCCTGCAACCAATGCCATCGTTATGTTTTGCAACAATTAGTTTGTGACAGCTTTGAGACAGCTCTCTGCTCGTACCCATCATGAAATATGTCTTGACTCACACCTTGGCAATGAGACCTTTTGTTGGCCATCAATTAGGACTAGATAGATTTTAGGTTTTGTCTTGGCTTTCCATGCCTTTATGCACCTCCCTTTCTTCATGTGTTCAATATTTTTTCCCTGTGTCATTTTACTATTTCACATACAACTTAATTTCTGATCTTATTTGTTCTACTTTCTTTGTATGTTTGGATTACTTGGATTGTTCCCAACATCTGGTGAAATGTTCAGGTCAATAGCACCTTTGGAAGTATATTTACTGTAAAAAACGGTGACGTGTTAAATACTTATTTCAGCCGCTGTAAATCTAGTAAAAAGGTCTAACCATCTGATTACACGTGATTTTCTTTTCATGGTAAAGAGATGATGAACCTATCATCAGCTATAATTGTATAGCTGACTACAGTAAATATTTTTTAGCTGGTTTGATTTGATTAAAACTTAATTTTTTTGCATAGTTTGTTTGACATCATCTGAACACTAGTGTGGACTGGAGGCTGACACGAGTGGATGTTGACTCTCGCTCTCTCCCACTCTTACATAAATTGATCCCACTCTCTCCCAATCCCAAATGAGTGTTTAAAATAAAATCCAGTTCACTCTCACTCCCTCACAATCCTGAGTGTTTAAAAAAATCCTCCCCAATCCTGAGTGTTTTAAAAGAAAAATCCCACTTAATCCTGAGTTTTTGGGGGAAAAAATCCCACTCCCACAGAGATTGATGCTGGAGGGAAATGTTGAAATATCGATTTGATTAAACATAAAATGAAATAAAATATAACTGCATCATCGTTTCACTCCCGTCATGGTTTCCACTCCCGTCAACTCCCGCCATCATGGGTTTCCACTCCCGTCCATTCCCGGGCACTTTGTTTTCATAGTTCCCACTCTCTCCCAATCCTGAGTGTTTTTTAAAAAAAAATCCCACTTAATCCCGAGTTTTTTTGGGGAAAAAAAATCCCACTCCCACAGAGATTGATGCTGGAGGGAAATGTTGAAATATCGATTTGATTAAACATAAAATGAAATAAAATATAACTGCATCATCGTTTCACTCCCGTCATGGTTTCCACTCCCGTCAACTCCCGCCATCATGGGTTTCCACTCCCGTCCATTCCCGGGCACTTTGTTTTCATAGTTCCCACTCTCTCCCAATCCTGAGTGTTTTTAAAAAAAAAATCCCACTTAATCCCGAGTTTTTTTGGGGAAAAAAAATCCCACTCCCACAGAGATTGATGCTGGAGGGAAATGTTGAAATATCGATTTGATTAAACATAAAATGAAATAAAATATAACTGCATCATCGTTTCACTCCCGTCATGGTTTCCACTCCCGTCAACTCCCGCCATCATGGGTTTCCACTCCCGTCCATTCCCGGGCACTTTGTTTTCATAGTTCCCACTCTCTCCCAATCCTGAGTGTTTTTTAAAAAAAAATCCCACTTAATCCCGAGTTTTTTTGGGGAAAAAAAATCCCACTCCCACAGAGATTGATGCTGGAGGGAAATGTTGAAATATCGATTTGATTAAACATAAAATGAAATAAAATATAACTGCATCATCGTTTCACTCCCGTCATGGTTTCCACTCCCGTCAACTCCCGCCATCATGGGTTTCCACTCCCGTCCATTCCCGGGCACTTTGTTTTCATAGTTCCCACTCTCTCCCAATCCTGAGTGTTTTTTAAAAAAAAATCCCACTTAATCCCGAGTTTTTTTGGGGAAAAAAAATCCCACTCCCACAGAGATTGATCCCAATCCCGAACCAAAATTTTATAGAATACCACACGCTTTCCTTCCCTTTTTTTTATTTTTTATTTTTATTTTTTTAACTCCCAGTCAATCCTGCTCTGTTTTTCTTCCATGTAATTTTTTTTATCATAAAACCTATTAGTCCCATAGTTTAGCTCGATGCTGGGGGGAAATGTTAAATGTTAATCAAATATTGATTGACATTAAAAATACAATAAAATATTACTGCATCATGGTTTCACTCTCGTCAACTCCCGGCATCATGGGTTTCCACTCCCGTCCATTCCCCGACACTTTGTTTTCATAGTTCCCACTCCCGCTAACCTTCGCTCTCGGCCAATCCCGTAATTGATGGTGAAATTCACATCCGCGAGACCCACAGGACTTGGCTGGAATCCCAAAAAATGGTGGACTCAGACTGGCACTGCCTGAAGAAATTGACAGTGTGACAACCATAGATATGAATGGGTAGATACGCAACGCAATGTAGCCGCTCGGCAGCCATGTCAGGGAGGTCGACGTTCCCATACAAGGCAATGCATGCACACTGAAATTAAGTCGTAACTTGCTCATTTCTCATCCAATTTCCATGAGGGTTACCGTTTTGTCAACACCAAATCATATGGTATCAAATAACAACTTTGAAAAAAAGCACTTTTTCTTCTTGTAAAAGGGACTTCCAGTTCCCTTGTCGTAATTATACACCGTTTTACACAACCTTACTAAGCACAATGTACCATCATCCTTGGTCTTGTGGTTGTCTCGCTGTCCACACACAGAATGGGCTGACGACTTTGACCTCCCTAGCTTAGCGTTGCTGTCTGCACGGAGCTCGTATCCACCAATACATATCTGTGGTGACAACGGCCTTTATTATGTTAAACGGACCACAGTCATGTCTGCATTCGTGTCACAGAAAAACAAAGGGTGAACAAGCCCAAAATATTGTTTAATGAAATTATAAATACTAGTCTCTTCAATAAAGGATTTGTTCAAAAGACATTTTGGAGTCAATTAATGATTGTTACAGTTTAACATAGAAAGGCATCAACCTAATCTTGAAATCTCTCCTAGGTGTTACATAATGCAGCAGCTGTGTACTGCCGAATGGACCAGTGGGAGCAAGCCAGAGATATTCTCTTGTCAGAAAGTCAAGGGGGGAATTTGGAGATGGCTTTGGATAGCATCCTGGTGAGTGTCACTAGTTTTCATGTGAAAGGGCAGTGGACTGATTCAAACCAAGAGTCATTTCAGCTCACAAATGTAGTGGAACAGTTGTGATGGGATGTCACAAAAAGTGTTTAATTATACCAGTGCACCACAGTGTTACTATTCAATTTAATTTAATTTATATCGCTCCAAATCACAACAGAAGTTGTCTCAGGGCACTTTACAGGTCAGGTCTAGAGCCGCACTCCACACTGAGGGCCACATTCTGCCGTTTGTGCAAAAGCACCTGACTTGCGCACCTTTTACTTACGCATATTATCCGGTAATGACTTCTGACAGGGCGGCACGGTGGCTGACTGGTTAGAGCGTCAGCCTCACAGTTCTGAGGACCCGGGTTCAATCCCCGGCCCCGCCTGTGTGGAGTTTGCATGTTCTCCCCGTGCCTGCGTGGGTTTTCTCCGGGCACTCCGGTTTCCTCCCACATCCCAAAAACATGTATTAATTGGAGACTCTAAATTGCCCGTAGGCATGACTGTGAGTGCGAATGGTTGTTTGTTCCTATGTGCCCTGCGATTGGCTGGCAACCAGTTCAGGGTGTACCCCGCCTCCTGCCCGATGACAGCTGGGATAGGCTCCAGCACGCCCGCGACCCTAGTGAGGAGAAGCGGCTCAGAAAATGGATGGATGGATGGACTTCTGACAGACCCGCGGTGCGTAACCGGCAAATGTATGTGAAACCTCCCTACACGAGGCGTCACTCATTGAAGTCTGAAGCTTGATGTAATTCCTGGAACGTTGAGTTTTCCTGAGACGTGAACGCCATAGAAATCCATCCATTTTCTATACCGCTTATCCTCACGAGGGTCGGGGGGTATGCTGGAGCATATCCCAGCTAACTGCGGGCAGGAGGCGGGGTACACCCAGAACTGGTTGCCAGCCAATCGCAAGGCACATATAAGCAAACAACCATTCGCACTCACATCCATACCTACGGACAATTTAGAGTTTTCAATTAACCTACCGTGCATGATTTTGGAATGTGGGAGGAAACCGGAGTACCTGGAGAAAACCCACACAGGCGAGGCCAGATTTGAACCCGGGTCCTCAGAACTGTGAAGCGGATGTGCTAACCAGTCGTTCACCGTGCCGCACAGCATGTCACTCTTTAAATGTGAAATTACCTCCACCAGCAACAGCAATGCTATGGTGACCGGCAGCACCAAGGATGTTAGTAGCAGATGTTTTTTTTGTTTTTGTCTGCACGTCTAGAAACATGGGCATCGCCTATTAATGGAAGGGGGAAGAGAAAGGTTAGTGACATATCATCAAGGCAGAGATTGGACCTGAACGTGCAGTACTACAACTGTCTAGCAGTTCAACTAGGAACCGCGGCGAAACGGATAGAGCAGCCAACAATTCAGCAAAAGAAAATGCAGATCATTAGGAAACAGCTACTGCACAGTGTGTGATGACACCAGGAACAGAAGGTCACGGACGTGAGACAAAATGACACAGCTGTCCATCCAGAACCCAACACTCAGAACATTACAGGGATAAGATGATGAATGCCCGTTAACCGGAGCAGTAAGTTACAGAAAAAAAAGAGCGAAGGTGTCAAAACTGTCCATTCAACGTCTGACACCCAGAACAATAGGACACAGAATGATATGAGAAATGTCATGGTTTGTCCACTAAACATTTGGTTGTGTAGATGAATACCATGCTCCTTTAATACAAACTCCTGCACCCATCAGCGGCCAACACTCGCAACAAATAGAAACAGGGTAATACGAGAGAAATAGCATAGTTTTCCCAATCAACGTCCCAGAAAATGTCAGTTTGACCAATCAACGTCCGTGAATGTGAACGAATGCGGTATCAAAAGTTGTGTGAGGTGCCATTTGTCAAATATTTTAAATAAAGAGGAGTGTGACAGTAAACAAAGGCAACAATGGATGAGATCTAGCCTTTCATATTCTTTTTTCTCGGCATGTGATTGGCACGAGTTATTTGGCAGCTCAATTATCTTGTGACAACAGAAACACAAAAAAATCTCTACTGTAGCAAATTGAACAGTACTGTACTGCTTGGTAAAATGGGGCTAATGGTTATATGGTAGATATACCAGCCGTTTTCGGCCACTGGACAACTGAATACAGGTTAGGGTGCTGGACGTCTCCCTAGTTAGGTGTTCTGGCTTTAATAAGCTGAAGTAGATTGGTAGATGGATTGATTTGGTGCATGTGTTTAAAAGTCACATGACATTTATGGTTATCATATCAAATTACTTTGTCCGTTTATATACAAAAACTACAAACTGTATTCAAACTTGTCACTGCTACCCCAATGAACCTCAATCAGACAACACCTGTCATCCAAAAACTCACATCCTTGTGTTTTGAACTCCTTTAACAAATCCTACTTTATCTTCCATCCATTCATCCATCGATTCTCTTAACCAGTGCTGTAACACTCAAATCTCACCTCTGGGGATCAATAAAGGATTTTCTGATTGTAAAGATGGCTATGGCAATGATGGAATGAGACTTAAATCGGTTGGGGGAGGAGGGTGAAGCAAAGAGTGGAAAAAAAGAGCAAAGCAGCAGGAAAGTGGTCAGTGAAGGGAACCAATTGTCATTTCTGAAATAATGATTGTTTGTTAATAGTGGCCATTACGGCAACTACTACTACTACTACTAGTCTACTACTATATGTTATGCTACAGTTTGCTCATCCTAATAATAGTTATCGCCAGCTAAAAAACAGAGGTTATCCATTGAAGTAAGGATGTTTCTCTTTTAAAACAGAGAAAGGAAATTCTTGCGCCCCTCCTGGTGCCTGAGGGTGTGGTGTTTCGTCCCAGAAAAAAGGATGTGGAACAGCTCAAGCAGAGAGACTTCTTAGGAAAAGCAAAGGTATGCAGAGATATTTAATTTACCACGAAGAAATTCTGACCCCTTTCCATTCAAGGTGCAAAATGTTTTACAGTATATTCAATGCCTTTATTGTTTGTTTTGTTTAATATACACTCGCCTGTTTTGGAACAGTGAGGTTAATTGGTTTATTTTAGCAGCAGATCAACATTTCATCTTTTCTGTCTGGTACAGTATTTACATATGGATCTGATACACAACCTAGAATATTAGTGTTATTTTTTTTTTGTAGCAAAACAGAATAGCTCAGGGGTTACTTCCAACAAAGAGGGCAGCCATGTTCAAATGCATACTGGATAAATGGTATGCATGTTCTAATCTAGCCTTTGTACTTTTGTACATAAAGTCTCTTGTTAACAATAGATTGCGTTACTTCACTCCTGCCCCTTGGAAGTTGTTCCTGGTGTCACTTGTTTGGAGCATTTTTTATTGCTGTCACAATATTTCTGTCATCAACAACTGCTCTTTTCTTAATCTTTGACAACAGTTGTTTTGGAGGCATTTTTATATTTGTCACAGTATTTCTGTCATCAATTACTACTCTTTTCTTGACCTTTGACATCTGTTACCAGTGGTTTCCTTATTCTTGAGGACATTCCAAATGCTTGTATTGCCTATGGCCTACGTTTGTGCTATGCTATGGCTCTGATAGTTTTTTTTCTGTCATCCTCACAATGGCTTGATTTTCACCCATACTCAGCTCTCTGGTTTTCATGTTTTTTCTACCTTCTCTTCACAGGTAAAACCCAAATCTGAAAAGGAGTGTGGACATTCTATGATATTTATAGTTTAAATAATCAATGTAATGTGTGACACTCTCTAATAGGTTTGCTCACATGAAGAATGGGTGAATTCATTCAAAACGTTGTGCATCAGATCCAGATGAGGTTAAAACGAATGGCTCTGCAGGAATTATAGCACAATCAAATTACAAAAGAAATTATGGGGATAAGGAATTTTAAAACTAAAATATGTCACAGTTGCACCGTATATAAAATAAAGTCAGATTTAAACTGTTGAAGGATGTGTGAGAATGCATATTCGCTGTACTGTATGTACTGTATATGAAAGTAAAAAGCACTGATTTATTTGTTTCATTTCTGTCAAAACAAAAAAGTATGCAAAGTGGAAAGTGTCATAACTGATCAAAATTAAAATATAAGATACAAAACATGTATAAAAGTTTATTTTCCTTTCTTCCTAAAGGTGATTTCCTCCATGATTCCAAATGATGATTTTGGGGGATTTGAACCTCTCCGATTACAGGTAAGGGTGAAGTTACTCATTCATTTTTGAAAAAGAAATATCAACCCTCATCACTGACTGTTATCATGTCCTCTCAACAGAAACCTGGTTATTATCAGCCCAAAGTGGATGGTGCTCAGTGAGTACTCTGGCCATTGAAACAGAATTACATTATATGGACAAAGGTTTTAGGACACATGTCTAGTTAGGCATAGTGGTGTGTGAATTTGGGATATTTGTATACTCAGAACAGATGCATTCATCTCCCTTGGATGGAAGTATCACCCTTGAAGTAACCCACACGCCTCTATTCGGTCAATAGACTTCTTTCTCAAACTTTGACTAAGAAACAATATGCATTCATTTTAAAGCTATATTTTTAATTCTCTGCTCTCTCTGGAATTGGTACAGTCAGCAAAAACATAGAGGGAGGGGAGAGCAGACAGCTATAGCCACACACACACACAAACACACACACACACACACACACACACACACTTATATTTGTATATAGCCACCAGTGGGGCAACAAGACATGGCGGTGCATTGTGGGGACCACCCTTTCTGAAGGTTCTACAGAATAAAAAAAAAATCAGGCAGTATACCAGAGCAGCCGGAAGCACGTGTCACTTTGAATTGCAAATAAGACAGGAAAAATTCTCTCACCTGACAAGGGACCGACTCCTGGGGACCTGTCAGGTTTTAGCCACGAGTGGGGCCCATGTATACACACACACACTGATGTTTCTGTCTTTCTGTGGACCACTTCACACACTGTCAGGTTTAACTTCCTTTGTAGAGACCTTAAACACACTGTCAGGTTTACCTTATTCTTTAGAGACCTTAAACACACCGTCAGGTTTAACTTACTTTGTAGATACCTTAAACACTGTCATGTTTAACTCACTTTGTAGAGACCTCAAAACAGTTGTATCAATCTCAAGACGTGTGGACAAATCTGCCCCAACACGTTTGATGTGGCCAAACGTCAAAAAAAGAGCCTGGATCAAAGGCCCATTCCTACCTCATTTCCATTTTTTTTTTTTTTTTTTTTTTTTTTTTAAACTTTCTTTTACAACATTCTGATTTCTTAGAGATGGTAAAATGTGGGTTTTCATTAGCTGTAAGCTAAAATCATCAAAATAGTAAATAAAAATCATAAAATGGTTTTACTTTGTGTCGTGAATCTTTTTTTTCTTTATAAATTGAACTACAGAAATACATTAAGTTTTGTAAATTTAATTTATTGAGAACAACCTCTATTTGCCAATAACTTTTCACCTTAAGTGGTGATGCGATTAACATACCATTTAATGCCTAGCCAGGTTCCATTCCTGTGCCATTTTCTCCATGCAAAGGCACTTTTTCATAGACCAGTCCATGATCAGAATCAGAATCATCTTTATTTGCCAAGTATGTCCAAAACACACAAGGAATTTGTCTCCGGTAGTTGGAGCCGCTCTAGTACAACAGACAGTCAATTTACAGAACACTTTGGAGACATAAAGACATTGACAAAAAACAATTGTGCAAAAAGATGCAGAGTCCTCTAGCACTTAGAGTAGTTCGAATGGCTAATATCGCAATAGTCCGGTCCAATGACCATTGTGCAAAGGGCACTGAGACTTCAAGGAGTGTATGCGGTTTAAAGTGACGAGTAGTGCGATAATCTGGGACAATGGTTGTGCAAATGTTACAGATACTCCTTAATCAGTGTGCAAATGGAGCAGATGCTACTCTGGCATGAGTGGCAGTATATGCAAATAGTGCAGCACGGCGAGACAACTACAGTGAGTGCACGAGTAATACATAATAGGCCCCACAGAAATGTGACAACGAACTCAAGTCAAAAAATTGCCAGCTTGTTGTAATGTAATTATAAGTTAGCTGTTTAAGAAGTTGATTGCAAGAGGGAAGAAGCTGTTGGAATGTCTACTAGTTCTAGTTTGCATTGATCGGTAGCGCCTACCTGAGGGACGGAGCTGGAAGAGCTGTTGACCGGGGTGGGGAGGGTCCGAGCGGATTTTGCACGCCCTTGTCTTAGTTCTGGCAGCGTGCAAGTCCTCAAGGGTGGGTAGGGGGGTACCGACAATCCTTTCAGCAGTTTTGATTGTCCGTTGCAGTCGGAGTTTGTCCTTTTTTGTAGCAGCACCAAACCAGACTGTGATGGAAGAACACAGGACTGATTCGATGACCGCTGTGTAGAACTGTCTCAGCAGCTCCGGTGGCAGGCCGTGCTTTCTCAGAAGCCGCAGGAAGTACATCCTCTGCTGGGCCTTTTTGAGGATGGAGTTGATGTTGGTCGCCCACTTCAGGTCCTGGGAGATTGTAATTCCCAGGAACTTGAAGGTCTCGACGGTTGACACAAGGCAGCTGGACAACGTGAGGGGCAGCTTTGGCGAAGGAAGCCTCCTGAAGTCCACGATCATCTCTACAGTCTTGAGCGTGTTCAGCTCCAGGTTGTGTCGGCCGCACCACAGCTCCAGCCGCTCCGCTTCCTGTCGATATGCAGACTCGTCACCGTCCTTGATGAGGCCGATGACAGTGGTGTCATCTGCAAACTTCAGGAGTTTGACAGTCGGGTGCGCTGAGGTGCAGTCATTCGTGTAGAGAGAGAAGAGCAGCGGAGAGAGGACACAACCTTGGGGCGCCCCATTGCTGATGCTGCATGTGGATGAGGTGGCCTCCCCCAGCCTGACCTGCTGTGTCCTGCCTGTCAGAAAGCTGTAAATCCACTGGCAGATGGCAGGCGAGACGTTGGGTTGGATAAACTTTGAGGAGAGGAGTTCAGGGATGATGGTGTTGAACGCTGAGCTGAAGTCCACAAACAGGATCCTCGCATAGGTCCCTGCGCTGTTGAGGTGTTCTAGGATGAAGTGCAGTCCCATGTTGACTGCATCATCCCCAGACCTGTTTGCTCGGTAGGCAAACTGCAGGGGGTCCAGCATGGGACCTGTGACGCTCTTGAGGTGGTCCAGCACGAGACGTTCAAAGGACTTCATGACCACAGACGTCAAGGCGACAGGCCTGTTGTCATTGAGACCAGAGATTGCAGGTTTCTTGGAGACTGGAATGATGGTGGAGCGTTTGAAACAGGATGGAACTTCGCACAGTTCCAGAGATCTATTGAATATCTGTGTGAAGACTGGAGCGAGCTGGTCTGCGCAGACTTTGAGGCAGGATGGGGACACATGGTCTGGGCCTGCCGCTTTGTTAATCTTTTGTTGTTTGAAGATGCGTCTCACATCCTGTTCATGGATGGTTAACGCAGAAGTCAGAGGTGTTTAAGCAGGTTAGTGAGATTAAGGATAGAGATGGAAATTTTAATCATGTGCAACCAATGTCTACTAGTTCTAGTTTGCATTGATCGGTAGCGCCTACCTGAGGGAAGGAGCTGGAAGAGCTGTTGACCGGGGTGGGGAGGGTCCGAGCGGATTTTGCACGCCCTTGTCTTAGTTCTGGCAGCGTGCAAGTCCTCAAGGGTGGGTAGGGGGGTACCGACAATCCTTTCAGCAGTTTTGATTGTCCGTTGCAGTCGGAGTTTGTCCTTTTTTGTAGCAGCACCAAACCAGACTGTGATGGAAGAACACAGGACTGATTCGATGACCGCTGTGTAGAACTGTCTCAGCAGCTCCGGTGGCAGGCCGTGCTTTCTCAGAAGCCGCAGGAAGTACATCCTCTGCTGGGCCTTTTTGAGGACGGAGTTGATGTTGGTCGCCCACTTCAGGTCCTGGGAGATTGTAATTCCCAGGAACTTGAAGGTCTCGACGGTTGACACAAGGCAGCTGGACAACGTGAGGGGCAGCTTTGGCGAAGGAAGCCTCCTGAAGTCCACGATCATCTCTACAGTCTTGAGCGTGTTCAGCTACAGGTTGTGTCGGCCGCACCACAGCTCCAGCCGCTCCGCTTCCTGTCGATATGCAGACTCGTCACCGTCCTTGATGAGGCCGGTGACAGTGGTGTCATCTGCAAACTTCAGGAGTTTGACAGTCGGGTTCGCTGAGGTGCAGTCGTTCGTGTAGAGAGAGAAGAGCAGCGGAGAGAAGACACAACCTTGGGGCGCCCCAGTGCTGATGCTGCCTGTGGATGAGGTGGCCTCCCCCAGCCTGACCTGCTGTGTCCTGCCCGTCAGAAAGCTGTAAATCCACTGGCAGATGGCAGGTGAGACGCTGAGCTGGAGAAGCTTGGATGAAAGGAGTTCAGGGATGATGGTGTTGAACGCTGAGCTGAAGTCCACGAACAGGATCCTCGCGTAGGTCCCTGCACTGTCGAGGTGTTCTAGGATGAAGTGCAGTCCCATGTTGACTGCATCATCCGCAGATCTGTTTGCTTGATAGGCAAACTGCAGGGGGTCCAGCAGGGGACCTGTGACACTCTTGAGGTGGTCCAGCACGAGACGTTCAAAGGACCTCATGACCACAGATGTCAAAGCGACAGGCCTGTAGTCATTCAGACCCGAGATTGCAGGTTTCTTGGGGACTGGAATGATGGTGGAGCATTTGAAACAGGATGGAACTTCGCACATTTCCAGAGATCTGTTGAAGATCTGAGTGAAGACTGGAGCGAGCTGGTCCGCGCAGACTTTGAGGCAGGATGGGGACACGTGGTCCGGGCCTGCCGCTTTGTTAATCTTTTGTTGTTTGAAGATGCGTCTCACATCCTGTTCATGGATGGTTAACGCAGAGGTCAGAGGTGTGATTGTGGTCGCGGGTGCGGCCGGGTGGGTGTGTGGTGTGAAACTGTCCTTTTCAAATCTGCAGTAGAAGGTATTCAAGTCGTTGGATAGTGTGCTATTGTTCTCAGCTTGGGGGGATTGTCGCTTGTAATTAGTCAGCGATTGGAATGCATGCCATACTGATTTAGAGTCGTTTGCGCTAAACTTATTTTCCAACTTTGTTTCTTTAGTCAGCTGGTTTCTAGCTCGATTATACAGGGCCCTGTCCCCGCTCTGATATGCGTCCTCCTTAGCTTGGCGAAGCTGCTTAAGTTTAGCAGTGAACCACGGCTTATTGTTGTTGAATGTGCGAAATGATTTTGTTGGTACACAGATCTCTTCACAGAAACTGATATAGGATGTGACAGTGTCCGTATATTCATCCAGGCTGCCAGCTGAATTTTCAAAGACACTCCAGTCTGTGCAGTCTAAACAGCTTTGAAGTTCCATCTTGGCTTCATTTGTCCACTTTTTGACTGTTTTCACTGTAGGCTTCGCACATTTAAGTTCTTGCCTGTACGTCGGTATTAAGTGAATTAAGCAGTGATCAGACGAGCCCAGGGCTGCACGAGGTATAGCACGGTATGCGTTTTTTACCGTAGTGTAGCAGTGGTCTAAAGTATTATTTTCCCTGGTAGGACACTCGATGTGCTGCTTGTATTTAGGGAGTTCGTGGTTGAGTTTAGCTTTGTTAAAGTCCTCGAGAATAATGAGGGGTGAGTTGGGGTGTTTTTTTCAATTTCGTTGACTTGATCGGCGATTCGTTCCACCTGGTTTCATACACTCTACGGAATGTCCTTGCTTCTTTTGATGCACTCAAGTCACTTTGTACATTTGCATTGCTTTCCACCAACATTGAAATCTTTTTCAAGCTATATCCGACTTTAAGCGCCAGACTCGGGCATTTGTATGCATGTGTTTCACAGTTGTAACCTGCCATTACTTGTACAGCCTGGACAACATGCATAAAATTGGCAGGTCGGATATGATCTTTTGTTGTCTTCATGGGAGTATTTTCTCTAGAAATATATGAGTAACCACCCCAGCTCTCGCAATTTTTGTCAGATGTACTCGTGTTTGGCAACATCATGTCCAAGCATTTGTTGTACAAATGTTCACCATACTCCAAGATACAGGGATCAGATTTCACAGCTTGATAAACATTGTCCTGAAGCATATTGATTAGCAGTTTCCAAAGCTCTCTCTTTACTCCAGGTGGTGGAGGTGAAGCAAATCCAGAGATGGCCTGAGCACGTGTTTTGCCAGGTTTCAGCGGACCACCAGGTTTGAATTTGCAGACATTCATGTGCTTCAAAAGGATCTTTTTCAAAAAGAAACCATGGCAATATGCACAATGAAGAAAAATTTTAGATTCATCTTTTGGTTGTTTGCGTGGCACAGGATTTCCAACACCAGAATTTAAAACATCAACGTTGTGGGCAAAGTCGCCCTTGTTTCTTAAATATTCCATATGGATTTGTCTCTCCTTGGAGCCTTTTGGAAAGGTCACAGCCTTTGCAACGTCGGGCTTGTCTTTATGTGCACGCTCCAGGTGTCTCAACATTTTTATCACCCCCAACTTGCAATACAAACAATGTTGTTTTTTATGATAAATTATTGATCCATCCATCCATCCATCCATTTTCTGAGCCGCTTCTCCTCACTAGGGTCGCGGGCGTGCTGGAGCTATCCCAGCTATCATCGGGCAGGAGGCGGGGTACACCCTGAACTGGTTGCCAGCCAATCGCAGGGCACATACAAACAAACAACCATTCGCACTCACATTCACACCTACGGGCAAGTTAGAGTCTCCAATTCATGTTTTTGGGAGGTGGGAGGAAACCGGAGTGCCCGGAGAAAACCCACGCTGGCACGGGGAGAACATGCAAATTCCACACAGGCGAGGCCTGGGATTGAACCCCGGTCCTCAGAACTGTGAGGCTGACGCTCTAACCAGTCGGGGCACCGTGCCGCCAATTCTTGATCCATCCTTTTTTTTTTTTTTTTTTTAAACAAACAGCAGGTATGGAATGTAAGTCAGAGACTCCAACCACAGTAGAAGCTCTGTCTGGTAGATGTTTCTTTGAGACAGGTGCTGAATCTTCCAACAGGGCTCCAGTGTCTCCCCCTCCACCCTCTTTTGCAGAGTTACCTGTACTTTGTGTTGTTGGGCATGATACACTACTTAAACCTTTACGTCTCTTAACGGAGGGGCTATTTTTTCCCAATAGGGGAGCGCCCTCGCTCAACAGTTGGCTTCAAAGAGGTGTTTGCAAGTTCTTGCAGTGAGAGACACCTCTCTCTAACATCCACCATGTTCCCTGTGTTTGGAAATCTCTGCATCTTACATTTCTGGTCACTTAAGAGGAAGATACTGTTGCTTGTGTCTGTACCATCCGAAGAATCACAACCACTCTTCTTCACTGCCATCAGAGGTGGAACAAAACACGGGATCTGAATCAAATTCCACGTGCGCTTTCATCTTCAGAAGAGAATCAAGAGTCCACATTGGTCATACATACATACTTGATTAAAAAAAAAAGTTTGGCAAATGCGTAGTATTTTCTGTACATGGTGGTTTTGCACACCTGTACGATCTTTGTTCTCAATCTTGGAATATACTTTTTGTCCTGGTTAGTAACATCAGATTCAGAGAGCAGACTCCATGTCTATGATATCACCAAAATGTTTTTATTTACATTTGTGAGTTAAAAAAGGGGGCGGCACGGTGGTCGACTGGTTAGAGCATCTGCCTCACAGTTCTGAGGTCCGGGGTTCAATCCGCGGCCCCGCCTGTGTGGAGTTTGCATGTTCTCTCCGTGCCTGCGTGGGTTTTCTCCGGGCACTCCGGTTACCTCCCAATATATATATATATATTTTATATACACACACGTATACATAATAAAGACTTTTTGGTTTATTTTACTACCAGTATAGTGCACAGAGACGCACAACTGCATGTCACACCCTCTGCAACACAGTGTGTTGTGGGCAGCGTCTTAGTCACCACAAAGCAGGTCATCAACATTTTTTTAAACTAGATAAGCAACATTTGAAAGGAAAAAAACAGATGTATGCACAGATATTAACATATCTATGTACCTGCCTACAAATCATATTTTCATTCAAGGCTTAACCTGGTTCTGGGCGGCACGGTGGCCGACTGGTTAGAGCGTTAGCCTCACAGTTCTGAGGTGCGGGGTTCAATCCCCGTCCCCGCCTGTGTGGAGTTTGCATGTTCTCCCCGTGCCTGCGTGGGTTTTCTCCGGGCACTCCGGTTTCCTCCCACATCCCAAAAACATGCATTAATTGGAGACTCTAAATTGCCCGTAGGCATGACTGTGAGTGCGAATGGTTGTTAGTTTCTATGTGCCCTGCGATTGGCTGGCAACCAGTTCAGGGTGTACCCCGCCTCCTGCCCGATGACAGCTGGGATAGGCTCCAGCACGCCCGCGACCCTAGTGAGGAGAAGTGGCTCAGAAAATGGATGGATGGATGGATGGATGGTTCTGGGTGATTGGACAAGTGTGTAGCCTGAACACTAAAGTGATTTTTATGGCTGCAAACAAGCGAATAAAGTGTTATAGCACTGGAGCGATTGTTACAGCTGCAAACAAACAATTATCAAAGTGTCACAAGGTTGTTCTGAACTGTAGTAGAAGAATTGATGGGCACTGCAGTGTGCAAACATGTTCAATGTTGCAGACTGTGTGGAATGCATTGAGTTTTGTTGACTTCATGAATGAAAGAGCCACATTACTGACAGTAAATGTGGAGTATCTTAGTTGGCAAACATGGTACCCACAAGTACGGACATCTGACAACTGCGTGTGTAAGATACCAGCTCCAGTAAACGACTGGTTGGTTCCCACAAAATCAGTCAAACCAGACTGCTTAGAAACATGCTGGACACGAATGCTGCACTGATCTAACCTCATTTTAACAGTCTGCACAGGAGTAAAATCTTGACAAGAAAAACAAACAACAACATGAAAACTAGACATAGCATGTCCATAGCCCTGTGCTAAATCCGGAACGTTAACACTTCAATCATGTAACTATGCATGATGTTTCATGAAGGTACATTGTCCCATCCAAATTAACCAATAAAGCAAAATGGCCGTGACGCTTTTGTGCGTGAAGGCAGTCATTAGCGCTTTAGGCCCAACTAGCCAATTAGCTCGCTGCGCTGCTAGTCAGCTTGTTCTCCAAGAACAAAAATGTTTCTTCATGATTTGACAATAATCTTAACTTCTGTCACGTCAAACTGTCTCGGTCGTTGTGCTTGAAAATGGTGTTCACTGCAAGCCATCATAGGCCGCTTAGCATTAGCTCGCTAGTTACACTGCTAACGTGGCTCTTCATTAACGACATGCTTACTTCATATCATTTCAAACTGTTTCACTTACATAAAATGTTTTCATGACGATAGGAGATATTTACTCACCTTTTCGTGGAGTCCAATTCAGCTGCTGTGTCCCCGTAAAATAGTCCTGTGTGTACTCCGCGGCTTCCAACTCAAGTCTGGCCCGCTTGCTTGCTTCCCTTCCTTCTTATATAGCTGGTGTGAAGCGCACAGCTCAATCAAACCAACCACCTTACATAAAAAGCTGGGTAGAGCACACGCAGCCCACCTTATCCGCATTGATTGCATGGGATTCATAATAAACATAATATTAATATTAATGATAATAATTAGATAAGAAATTAAATAGAATAATTAAACAACAAGTGTGTGTTGATGTGTGATTTACAACTTAATGTATTGCCTATTAGTGTTATTGTTCAAATAAATAATGCGTCTGATTTTAATTTTTGTTTTTTTTGTGCGCTTCTGACTAATATCTGGTTGTTTGTTTGTATGTGCCCTGCGATTGGCTGGCAATCAGCTCAGGGTGTACCCCGCCTCCTGCCCGATGATGGCTGGGATAGGCTCCAGCACGGCCGCGACCCTAGTGAGTAGAAGCGGCTCAGAAAATGGATGGATGGATGGATGCTACATTTGGCTGGGTGAAGCCTTGTCTACATGAGCAAACATTTGTTTGCAAAAAAGTTTGCACAGGTTTGGTAATGTGGACGTGTTGCCAAACACCAGAAAACCACAGCAAACTTGTTTGGAATTGTTTGGACATGTCCATTCTTCAAAACATGTTTGCTGGAGTTTGGGAAACCCCAACCAATTAGAGAAGAGGTGGTGATCAAGTGATTCACTAGCTGGCCAAAATGCCAGCCTCCAAAAGCAAGGAAAGAAGTTGGGGATTTGAAGATACAAAGTTTAGATGAAGAATATGAGAATCCTTGGTACACCCTGTACTGGTTGCCAGCCAATCGCAGAGAAACAAAATCCATAATCTTATTTCTCTTTGCCTACGATCGAATGCCATTGACATTCCATGACACAAAAGTTAAGTGTGACATATCATGGGTGCGTGTATAGTAATTTTAAATAGACTGGGTACTATGTATTCTTTGTTGTCGTTGGTGTTTTTTTTTTTTTTTTTTTTTTTTTTTAAGTTTTCTGGAATTTTTTTGGTATTGTGTTGACAAATGTAATTTAAAGAGGATGATAAAGATGCTATATTTAAGTACAGCAAAGCCAGGGTACATAGAAGGGTAATAAACAAACATTGAACATAGAAAATAAACATTAGTGATGTAGGGATTATGTATGAAGTAAGAATTGTAATTAATTTAGGATAAACCAATAAGCCGGGAGCGACGTTTGCGTTACTTCCGGTTTATCGTAATTTTGATTTAATTGTTAAAAATCAAACTAATGTCTCGAAAGAGGCACCACGTCAAATTGGTCAAATTTAACTTTAGGCGAAATGACGACAAACCTTTTTAATCAATCTCAGAATCTAGAGGTTGCTACATTCTACAACATTTTGAGTCCTAGGTTAGGTAAGAGGTTTACTTAAATTCAGAACACACACAAAAGACGACCACGAGTGGAGTTTTATGGTATATTTAATGAAACACACACACAACTACATACTACAACAAGAACATAACACTAAGGGTAAACGAAAGAAAGAAAATAAGGCGTACGAAAATGGAAAAGAGGACATCGTGTGTGGTCGCTGGGCTAAGATAAATGAGCGTGTGAGCATTTAATGCGTTGAGTCAGAGCGAGAGAAGACAAAGTTGGGATTTTGTATGAAGCTAGTAATTTCCCCACAATTATTACGCACTGATGTTGTACATCATAGTAAGGATTGCAGTGTCGAATCACGAATGCTGATCAGCTGGTCTTTGGGGTGGTCTTGCTCCGGACGTCAGGTAGAAATGAAGCAGGTTCGGTTGAAGAAAAAACAGATGCACAAAAATAAAAAGAAATAGGAAAGAAAAGTTGTTGTCCCGTTTGGGATGCGCTCATAACTTCCCTGCCGGTTGACCTGGTGGCGGGCCGAGCTCTGGCCCTCAGAGGCCTGCGGGATCCGTCCGGGATGCCGGCAGTTGCTCGTCGAGGCCCCGCCGACCGATCGTGGCTAGGGAAAGCGATCGGCGGCGCATGGTCGACTTCTTCGATCGAAAAACGCCACCGGCTTGGTTGCGGCGGGCGTTCGCGCACGCGGTGGCACCCGGAGGTGCCCGAGGACAAAAAGGGAACAAAAGAAGGGGGAGGGGTGGCCGGAGGCCACCCAGCTGGCGAGCTACCAGCACAGAAGGAAAAAGAACCCTCAACTCAACTCAGCTCAACTCTACTCAACTGAGAAAGGTGTGCGTTTAGAGTTAAATACCCCAGGGGCGGGGCGTAGGAAGAGGTACTGCTGACTTGGAGAAGACCACGCCCACCAGCTTGAATCTTGTCTACAAATTTGAGCAAATAGGTTAATCTCAAACACTCCTAACGTTGTACTCTCACGCATAGAATCATTGTTTAAACTTTGGTCGTGGCAGATGGGTTGCTTATTGTTCAATACAACATTTTGTACAGTTTGATTTCAAATCATGAACCGCTTTCAAAATCATGCAGAGGACCTGTCAAAGTGAGACTGGGGACACAGAAACCAAGGCATACATTTGGAATATTTCTACAGAGTTTGCAAGGTATAAAAACGGACATTTTATCTTCTATTAACAAACATCAGAGGCACCTCCACAAGTTCTGGCGCTTGCAGTTCCTCTCAACGCCAGTGGGTGGAGCCTCACGTGCATCGGTGGATATTAACCACATAGTCTTCCCCAACCATTTGGTCCGGGAAGGGGTCTTTTGAAGACAGGAATCAAGATTTGACGGGAAGCTGCTAGTTAGGTTAAAGTCCACTTGACGTACACCAGACCCTGTCCTAGGCGCCGTCTCACAGCAGGGCTGTGTGGAGGAGAGGGGGTTCTCAGGTGGTCGTGAGTCTCTGTGACGCCTCAAAGTTGCGGCGCGCATGTCTGCTCCAGTGATAAGTGGATAATATGGTGTGTGTTGGCTGTTTTTAGTGCACAAGAAGAGTTTTGAGCGAGTTGCGTGTTTAGTGTGTGTGGAAACAAGCAGAGCAGGAAAACAGACAGATAGGAGTGAGAATTCATGCATGCGTCATTCCGTTCTTTTGTTTGGCTAAGCGAAAGTGGAAAGAAGGAAACAAAATACAATACGCTTTTGACAATTAATGACAACAGATCAGAAGTACTTATCACAAAACAGTTGGCATTTGACGTATAGCTTGTCGACAACTTGCCACGCTCGTTTACCTTTCTCACGGTGGTTCTTCATCATTGCGTACAAGATTTTACGCCTCACGTTGATTTCCTTGGGGAACTGGTTGGTCATTCCAAATGAAGTCCCTTTGAGCTCATGACCTTTTGATTTCACGAACACTTTTTGATGAAAGTGTTCAAACTTTGCAATGATGGGACGTGGTTGGTTTCCTGGACAAGGGGCTCCCAGTCGATGAACACGGTGAAAGGTAATCTTGTCGACTGTATCTTGCTGTATCTTGAGCGCAGACATCATGAACTTTTTAATCTGCGCCTCGGGGTCTTCAGGTGCGTTTTCTGGAACGCTTGAGAAAATGAGATTGTTGCGCATGCTTCGTGATTGAATGTCCATCGTAGTTTCTTTCATGATTTTATATTCCAGTCTAAGAGTTTTTAGTTCCGCTGACGTTGACATCATGTTTGATCGGAGCGCAGTATTATCTAATCTAAATATCTAATCTCATTGACCTGTTGCTGTCAAACTCCAAGCTGTTTCTGAGTTTGGTGATCTCTTGGCGAAGCAAGTCAAATGTAATTGACAATTTCTTGTCGATTGAGAGGAGGACACTAGTCTGTGTCTATGTCGAATCAAGTAAATCCTACGTCGAAGTAGAAGAATTCGCCTTTTTTCTCTTCAGCGGGAGCTCAATGCGGGGGCTGGGATCCTCCATGACAGACGAGTTGCCGTTAACGTAGCTGTGAGTCTCTCAAGTGGCTTTCTGTGCGTTACCGATGTTAGTGAAGCTGGTGAAGGAAAAGAGAAAAGAACAAAGCGACAATCCACCACCAAAAAAGGAAAAATACTTTGAAAATAAACATTTTGTCTTGTAGTAGCTGCTTTTCCAGATCTATGCAAGGGGTGCCGCAATGTTTTTCGTCTTCGGAAATCACGCAATCCCTCGCGTTGTCAAAGCATGCTCACAGTCCTCCGCAACACTCCAATATCTATACCAAAGCTCCAAGCTGGGGCTTCAGGTGAGCAGAGGGGGTGTCCTTGGACATCAGCCTGGCAGAGTGACAATTTGGTGGCAGAATGTTTAGTTTCTAAATTCATGCCCGCTCAGACCACATCTGAAGACGTGTCTCACGTGATTTTGGTGAATTTGATTGGGGCACAGGCAGAAGGATACTAAGGTCCGTGGACATATTTAAATCATCAGCAGGCGTCACCAGCTCATTCTGTATACCCGCTCACATTGTCTGTTGCAACACCGGCCAAGAGCAGTGACAATGCTTCACTTATGCACGGATCGCTAGGATTATGCATCGTCCTTTCTGCACAGTGATGTCTCCGTTGAGACTGTCATGGCGTCACATTTAAAGGGAATGAGAGGAGCCACTTTGATTGACGGCAAATATAGTCGGCTGTATGTAAACAGTGGCGCAGCCCGCCCACTCGCAGAGCTGTGCTGGTCTACGAAGATACCGACACTGTTGCGCTGTCTGCCACACCAGATTTACGCCGTTTCATATTGACACTTGGGCTATTTGCCCATTTCTAGTGTAATTATTCCTGTTGTCATCATTGTGTCTCTATCACTGTGCATCATTTCCACAATTCAATTTGATCATTATTACTGAACTATTGCACACTACACAGTATATTACTAATGACTGTCTGTACTAGAATAACTCCAGCTACCAGAGAAGAATTCCTTGTTTGTTTTAAGATACAATACTTGGCTCATCAAGATCATACAGATTCTGATATAACTCAGGCACTGGACAGGAAGTGTCAGTGGAGAAGCATAAGTGAAATGTATGGGTGTGTTCTGATGTCTTGCCTATGCTCACAGCTTCAATCTCACAAAGAAGGCCCCAAAAGGTTCTTTGTTGCACGAAAAAAAAAATTTGATGAGATGGTGATTTTGCTTGTACAACACTAAATTATTATGGTTTTAAGAATGTCTTTTTTATAATATGACTATTATTGGAACTGTATCAACAATTCTGCAAATAATCCTTCTGTGTTTTGGTTGACACAGCCAAAGGTATTTATTTAGCAATTTTTTTATTTTTGTGTTGTTCAGTGTTGTAGACCACCATGCTGAGACCCAGTTGTCATATTTTGGTTACCTCATCCATGAGAATGTCAAAATATTTGGACCAGTTCTTAGCATGATATGTTAAAGTCAAGACTGATTGATTAGCTTTATAAAGGCAAAATTGCAGGTGCATTGTGATTTACAAAGGGAAGATTTAACATACGCCCTTATATGCACTTTTAAAAAAAAATATCATTTGAAAGTTTGAAGTTTTTTGTAAACATTTTGTCCATTTAAGTCAAATATTACTTGCAGACAATACAATGTTAATTTTTGTTTTTTACTACATGACAGGGAGTCTCGCTACATGTGTTTGGCAGTCCCTTACATGGCTCGAGGCCCAGGTCAGTTGACAGTGCCAGGAGGTTCCAAGGTATTTTTATTCGAAGATCAGGACAAGGATGGGATGGCAACTGTCATATATGATGGACAGGTAAGAGAAAGAGAAAATAATAATATAATATAAACAATAAAATAAAAAAGTTAAAGCTGTTCAGTTGATTTAAAATATTTTCTTTTCAGAGAGGACTTGTGCCAATGTCTTTGCTCAAGCCAGCAAATATCAAGATGACCAAAGGCAAAACTGAGAATGTAATAAATTTTTTTTCATGAAATAGTACACACTAATTTTCTGTGACTTCTGAGGTTCCACAGTCTCGCGCTCAGTTTAGCATTTTAATGACAGTATTTCCCTGATGCACAAATTTGTGATCCCTAATGACCCTGGATAAGTTCTATCTTCCATTAGCATTTAAGAAAAAAAATATTCGAAGGACTGTGGGATTTTCAATGACTAGTGGTCATCCAGGATTTACAGACCCATAGTTATATTTGTAATTGCTATTTCTTCAATCCATACTGACAAGCAGGCATGTTCCAAGCACTGAAAGGCGCAAAACAATACCTTGAGGAATCTGTGCACATCAATGAGTTGGAGGCAAAAGGAGGCATACAAACAGCATCCAGTTCCAAGGCCAGGTCGTTTGCTGAAACTCACAGGGAGCAAAGTCTCAGTACTTTTTTTCATAAAGAATACCAGCCTTTACTTTTGTCAGTTTAGACACGGTGAGACAAAATGCATACACATTTGAAGTACACATGCTGTCGCAATACCAGGACTCCCTGGTCACGTGGTTAAGCAGGGCTCTGTACTGGGCGCTGAGATCTCTCAGTTATGAGCTTGATCCAGGATGGATATTGTCCTAACTCCATGGACATTAGCATGAGAGCAATGGTGCCTCATTGAAGCTCAAAACAGAACTTTCTAGCCTATTAATTTGAAAAGATGGAAAGGTAGTGAGCATAAGTACAACCTCGTGCATGTATGGCCCGACCATGCATAGTATAATCCTCTGACTTGCTGCAAAACTCTAGGGGTGGGAGGCAGGGGTGTCTTATGGGGGTCAAAAGTGATGACTGATAAATTCTAAGGGCCCATGATCCTACAGTATGTAATTATAGGAGAATATTGACGTGCCTCAAATCCCTGCTAGGCGATACAGTGGATGACTGGTTAGCACATCTGCCTCACAGTTCTGAGGACCTGGGTTCAAATCCGGCCTCGCCTGTGTGGAGTTTGCATGCTCTCCCGTGCCTGTATGGGTTTTCTCCGGGTACTCCGGTATCCTCCCACATCCCAAAAACATGCATGGTAGGTTAATTGAAGACTCTAAATTGCCCATATTAAATGTGAGTGTGGATGGTTGTTTGTTTATACTGTATGTGCCCTGTGATTGGCTGGCAACCAGTTCAGGGTGTACCCCGCCTCTCGCCCAAAGATAGCTGGGATAGGCTCCAGCACGCCCTTTACCCTATTGAGGATAAGAGGTACAGAAAATGAATGAATGAACGAAATCCCTGCTAACCAACCAGAAACTGAATTGCACTTTCACAGTTGCCACTAAGATAGCAAGTTGGCAGAGGCTCCAACACAGTGGTGAACTAAAATGCAATATATGAAAAGTGTGAGCTGGAAATGTGAGCGAAAACACTGTAGTCACAAGTCAGAAATTGTCAACAAGCAAAATTTCCACAATAATTGTTACATATAATAGTAGACTCAAACAGCCGCTTAGTTGCTACCTATGTTCTACAGCTATAACACAGACATTCCAATTGGGAGAGGGAGTAAATGCACAGTTGTAACCAACAAGCATGGAAATTATGTTACCATGTTCAGCCAGTACTTTAAAGACACCTATACCATGAACGGGAGAAAACCTGCTGCCATCACCAGTTGGTACAACAATCGTTGAGTTTGGTAATTTATCAACCCTTGAAAAAATTATAATACAGTTGAAGTATTGTATGTTGTGGCCTTTCCCTGTATTGACCGGTCCCAAGAGCAAGGGGGGGAAAAAAACACACAAAAATATCACCTATTCAAGGTCAACAGGGGTCAGAGGTCACTTGGTTAGTAGAAATAGAGCTTAGTTGGAACAAATAGAACAAGCATAATCGTTGATTGTTTGTTGTAGGATGAAAAGAACAGTTTTTGTAATCCCTTTGGTTTATTGATCTTTCAGACACTTCCTACTGGGATTCCCCTCCCTCCAGGACTAAAGCCACCCACTCGTCCGCAAAAATGGTCCCGTTCGGCAGCTCCTACTTGGGGTAAAATGAATCTCATCATGTGCTAGCCCTTGCATTGTGTTCTTTTTTAAGGTAATGATAGTGGGTACACACAGCTGACTAACAACCTAACATATGACTCAATACGTATTTGATAATTGCAATTCTTTGCAAAGCCAAATTTAATTATCCTTTAAAATAATATGTAATCTTTAAATCTGCTGTTCAAAAGTGTTAAAAATCCCACAGACACAGTCGTGCTCTTGGAAAGTGTTTGACAAAATTGTAATTAATATTTTAACGTATCCTATCCACTCTAAGTTGCCCATTTATGATCAGATTAGTGTTTCTTCACACTGCAGCTATACAATGCATTTCACAGGAGGACAGTTATCTTCAGATATACCACCCCCGTCCTACTCGTCTGCCACCCATACTCAACTGCCACCCCCAGAACCTCCCAAGGACACAGCCAATTCAGCCAGCAATAAGGTAAGTTATCCCTTATTGAGAAGCCACATACCAGCCACTGTAGACCAGTGTATTTTTAGTGCTGGTCCCAAGCCCGGGTAAATAGTGAGGGTCTGTTTGTGGCAGTCACCAAGCCAGGGTCAACCTTGCCTCCCGCCCAGAGTCAGGTAGCATAGGCCCCAGCACACCTGTGACCCTAGTGTGGATAAGCGGTATAGAAGAGTGATGGATGGATACTTATTTTAATCTATGTGAAGACACTAATTCTGTGAAGGATTTCTCACAATTTTCAAATATGATTTAATAAGGTAGGAAACAGACAAATATGTGTTTATATTTTCAAATGACTTCGATTGGCTGGCGCCCAATTCAGGGTCTACCCCGCCTCTCGCTGGGATCTTGCTGGGAGCAACCCTATTGAGGATAAATGGTTCGGAAAATGAAAGTATGGATGGATGGATTTTAATCACTTCTGCAACAATCCTACGAAATCACTGGTAAAATATTTTCAGAAGAGGATCACGGGCTACCCCTCCTTGAGACATCACCTTATCATGGTGGAGGGGTTTGTGTGTCCCAATGATCCTAGATGTGGGTATACTTATTGCCCCCCGGGTTGGGGTTCACCCCGGTGGACGAAAGGGTAGCCTCCCTCCGCCCTCGGGTGGGGGGACAGGTCCTGACTGTTGTTTGTGCCAATGCACCAAAAAGCAGTTCAGAGTACCCACCCTTTTTGGAGTCCTGTGGAGGGTCCTTCGGGAGTATGGGGTACCGAACCCCCTGATACGGGCTGTTCGGTCCGTGTATGACCGGAGTCAGAGTTTGGTCCGCATATCCGGCAGTAAGTCGGACTCGTTCCCAGTGAGGGTTGGACTCCGCCAAGGCTGCCCTTTGTCGCCGATTCTGTTCATAACTTTTATGGACAGAACTTCTAGGCGCAGCCGAGGTGTAGAGGGGGTCCGGTTTGTTGGCCTCAGTATTGCATCTCTGCTATTTGCAGATGATGTGGTTCTGTTGGCTTCATCAAGCCGTGATCTCCAACTCTCACTGGAGCAGTTTGCACCCGAGTGTGAAGCGGCTGGGATGAGAATCAGCACCTCCAAATCTGAGACCATGGTCCTCAGTCGGAAAAGGGTGGCGTGCCCTCTCCAGGTCGGGGATGAGATCCTGCCCCAAGTGGAGGAGTTCAAGTATCTTGGGGTCTTGTTCATGAGTGAGGGAAGAGTGGAACAGGAGATCGACAGGCGGATCGGTCCAGCGTCTGCAGAGATGCGGACTTTGTATCGGTCCATTGTGGTAAAGAAGGAGCTAAGCCGAAAGGCAAAGCTCTCAATTTACCGGTCGATCTACGTTCCTACCCTCACCTATGGTCACGAGCTGTGGCTGAAAGAACAAGATCCCGAAATTAGTCCGGGCTCTCCCTTAGAGATAGGGTGAGAAGCTCGTCATCCGGGAGAATCTCAGAGTAGAGTCACTACTCCTCCACATCGAGAGGAGCCAGATGAGGTGGCTGGGGCATCTGATTCGGATGCCTCCCGGACGCCTCCCTGGTGAGGTGTTCCGGGCACGTCCCACCGGGAGGAGACCCCGGGGACGACCCAGGACATGCTGGAGAGACTACGTCTTTCGGCTGGCCTGGGAACGCCTTGGGATCCCCCCAGAAGAGCTGGATGAAGTGGCTGGGGAGAGGGAAGTCTGGGCGTCCCTGCTAAAGCTACTGCCCCCGCGACCCGACCTCGGATAAGTGGTAGAAAATGGATGGATGGATGGATGGATCACAGGCTACTCATGTGGTCATTTGTGGCTCCCTGGTCCCTGCGAAGCACCATGTTTGTGACAACTGCTCTATGTTGTCCAGGGGAACTTGCAAATGATTGGGTTGCTACAGAAACTGTAATTATAGTAGAGACAATTGGGAAGGTGCTTGGTGAATCCTCTGGGCTGATTAAAATACGATAAAGATACATATTTGGTGGTGGATCAAGGAGATTCAGGAAAGTGTACAGAAAAAGAGTTTGGGATATGGATAGAACTAATTGGGGAGGTGGCAAAAACAAATAAAGTGTATAATGAGTTGTCTGAGAGGTTAGACATAAAGGAAGGAGAAAAGTAGTTGTACAGATTGGCCAGGCACAGGGAATGAGCAGGGAAAGATTTGCATCCGGTTAGGGTGATTAAAGACTTGTACTGATAAGTGAGTAAAGGGTGCTGATGAGGTGGAAGGAGTACTTGGAGGAGTAGATGAATGAGGAAAATGAAAGAGAAAGGAGAACAGGAAGAGGAAAGGCCCGAGTAGGAGCATGAGTGGAAAGGCTGCTGGTCCTACCGATCGAGGTATGAAAATGCAGAGGGGAGATGGCAGTGGATCGTTTAACAAGGTTGCCGAGGAGTGGGGGAAAAGCGCAATTTTTAAGAACAAGGGTAACAAGACAACAAGAAAAAAGTTTTTCGTTTGTTTACACATTTATAAATACAAAAAGTATAAAGTACGGTAAGTCGTAAGAAAGTAAAGTCTAAGTACGCATAGCCTTTGCTCAATTCTTTATAAATCCGCCTTTTGGCAACGATAACAGCCTCAATGTCACGTATGGAGAGGAGCTGGACCCAAGAGCAGGCGGAGGCAGATGTAAAATGATGAACAGTTTATTGAGGAAAGGTAATTGCGGTGGGTTGGCAGGCGGTGGCGTGGACAGGTGGCAGGTAGTGGTGAGGACAGGCAGCTGGGTTGGCGGCAGGAATGACGTGGATCAGGAACACGGGGGAAAACACTGAGAACAAGGAGACACAGGAGTCAAAAAAGGGAACGAGGAATAGAGTGACTTACGTGAGGTAAATGGGCCGTGGTACCGCTGGAAGTAACTGCAATACTTTGGCGAGGATTTCCTGGAACAGGCAGGATTATATACCGGTGGTGAAGAAACTGATTGGAGACAGGTGCTGAAAACAGAGAGGGGAGGGGGGAGAGAGAGAGAGAGGACGCAAAGCGCCCTCCCGGTTCCAATAATGGAACTGCAGGGCAGTATATGAGACTCAAGTGTTTTTAAATATGATGCCACAAGCTCAGCACACATATTTGGGCAGTTTTGCCTCTTTGCAGCACCTCAAGCTCCATCAGTTTGGATGGCGAGCTTTGGTGCTCATCCTTTTTTCTGCGTACATTTCTGCATTCATCTTTCCTTCAATCTTGACTCGTCTTCCGGTTACTGTTGCTGAAAATCACCGCCACAGCATGATACTTCCACCACCATGAGTCATTGTTGGGATGGTATTTCTGCCTGGATTCTTCCAAACATGACGTCTGACATTCATGTCAACCGTAGTGAGGATAAGCGGTACAGAAAATGGATGGATGGATGGACTTATTAGAGTAGTTCTAATTCAACAGAGTTTTTACTTTTGTGTTTTCGTGAAGAAGAAACTTTTACACCATTACTTTGAGCTACATTCTGCTCACTGCTTTTATAATTATCGATTATTGCTTACACAATATGCCCACCTATAGAAATTCACTTCCAGAACAATTTGTCCAAATTTTTCTGAATTTTCACATTTCCAAAATGTTGTCAAGAACATAACTGCGGGACAGTTTTTGCAGTACATTATGTAATTGGATAAAAATAATTATGCATAGTGTTCAATTACACAACATAATCATTCAACTATAATTCTAATGGTTAATCAATTTTGGCTTCAATATTTGTTTTTAATGTTTTTATTGCATCAACCTTGTAATGACAGACGCAGTTACAGCCTGAATCAAAGTATGAGATTTCGACGTGCCATTGTCAGAAATATCTGTCTATGGATTATGTCGCCTTTACCAATTCATTTCTCAACCTTGGTTTAAAAAAAAAAAAAGTTGATTAAATCAGATTAATCACATCTCAAAAGTCAATTAAAACTCAGCACTCTATTTTGCAAACAAACAAATAACTTAGATTTCTAAGTTTGTGAATGTACTTGAAAAGATATCTTCTCTTGCATGCTATTTATATTATATATTTACAGTATATTTCCTATATCCACTATTGCTACTGATATGGAAATTTCCCTGTTATGGGACTAACAAAGGTTATTTTATATTCCATCCATCCATCCATCCATTTTCTGAACCACTTCCCCTCACTAGGTTCGCGGGAGTGCTGGAGTCTATCCCAGCTATCATCAGGCAGGAGGCGGGGTACACCCTGAACTGGTTGCCAGCCAATCGCAGGGCACTTAGAAACAAACAACCATTCGCACTCAGATTCACACCTACGGGCAATTTAGAGTTGTCAATTAACCTACCACGCATGTTTTTGGGATGTGGGAGGAAACCGGAGTACCCGGAGAAAACCCACGCAGGCACGGGGAGAGCAAGCAAACTCCACACAGGCGGGGCCGAGGATTGAACCCTGGTCCTCAGAACTGTGAGGCAAACACTCTAACCAGTCGCCCACTGTGTCGCCGTTATCTTATATTGCAAATACTTATTATTATTAATAATATACTTTTAACCTGCCCCCGTTCTCAGACGACATCTCCAGTGCCGTATTATTTCATTTCTGGTTCAGAGGCTGTGAATTATTTTACATTTATATGTCCAAACACGTATCAATTGGCTTGTTATTTTGTTGTTCAAACTTGGTTAGTCTCTGTTATAACGCATTTCCAGCCAGACATATGTGACAAGTATCACCCAATCATTTATTTCACTGTTTTGCGACTTCGTGATACGATAGTTTAGCAATTAGCATAATGCTTTTCCATCTTTTTGTACCTCACTCCTCGCCCTCCCTTCGTAATAACATAAACGGTACGTTTAAGAAGCATGGTATGAACTGGAGCTTATTTGCTACCATGAAGGCGATGATTCGTGACTTACAATGCGTTGACATCGGAAGCAAAGAGAGGTAAACCCCCCCCGTCCTTAATTCTTTGGGTGGAGGCGAGACTCGTGCATTGGTCCTGGATGATCAATCACTCCCAGGGTCCCCTGGATCGGCGATCAATCGTAGGATCCCACTTCTGACACCAACTGTTTTGGCCAATCTTTTTCCGACAGAATAAGTAAGGAAGCAATCTTGTCTTTGTGGGCTTTTATTACAAAAAAGAAAGAAAGGTCTTTGAAAAGAGAGGAAAAGGTACAAGTCTTATGAGTTGTCACCCCTTACTGAAGCCCAGGCAAAAAGCCCCTTCGTTATATCAAAGTGAGAGAGAAAGAGAAGGAAAGCAAACAATTATCTATGTCCAGCTGTACTAGTAGTCACAACATAACTCGGAACAAGTATTACGCACACAGAGCCAGTAGTCACAACATAACAATAAAGCATGTGAAGGTTGTATAAAACTAATAGAAGTCATATTTGATATATAGTAAACACATTTTCCAACACAGTTGTCATCACAACAAGACAAAACAACAACAAAAACAAAAAAGCGCTGAAAGATCCAGATATAATGCTAATTTTGGCAATGCAAATTATAAACTGGTTGGTCTTAAAGAGGGGCATGGAAGGACATCTTTCTAATTCAAAGGGATATTGTCAGAATAGCACATTTTGGATGCAGTGTGTTTGTTTATCACCAGTTAGGCGTCGCTTTGTCTCTGGGGCCGCCGTTGGGAGTTAGTTAGAGGTCGGACGAACTGGGTCCCCCACCACCGATCGCCACCATGAGTGCAAAAGTCTTATTTGCATAGTGCTGCTCTTTTTTCTTCTCTTCGGACAGTCTCTGATCCGAAGTCCACAATGGAAGCATCTTCTACACTGCCCGCACCCCCACTGCCTCAACCTCCTCAAATCTGGTTCAGCGATGCTTTGCTGTCAATTGAGGGTGTATGGAGGGTGGCGGCTGCTCTTGTGAAGTGTTGCAGCAGGCTGTGTGAGGAGAGGCCACAGAAGTGCAGGCTGTGGTGTGGGTCTTCTTTCAGATTTATTTTTCTTCTTCTTTCTTCTTCTTTCTTGATTGTTGTAGTTGAGTGTCTGATTTGTGGCTGGCTTGTGGAGGTTATGGTGAAAACCCACTCTGCAACCACAACTTGACAGCCTCCCCCAGGCCAGACAGATTAGATCCCAGGCGATATACACAGTTATCAGTAACTTTCCCTATATGTTTTCTTTGTCAGAAAGCGTCACATCTAATTCTAACAGTCAAAAACATTTCCAGACATGTACCGTTTATCTGTATTTTCTTTTCTCCAAATGTCAGATACCATATTTTTCCTCTTGCTCTATTGCTTTTCCTCTTACTCCTTCCACCACCCATTTCACTTTAACATGACAGGTACAACCTGTTGGGAGTGCTCCACTTTACAGTTTTTGAACATTTTCAAATTTTTTGGGTTCCAGACCCGAAGACATGAAACCCAGTCTCTGTCTTTACAATACGATAATCCAATTATCGTCCGCAATCCTATTACTGTTGTAAGGATTCTTAATGGAAGTATGACAGAGCAATTAACAAATAGCAATTATCGATCACAACAAAGAAGACTGTTTCAAATAGAGTACACCATGTACACCATGGTAAATCCGAAATGGCCGAATTTTCAAGGAAATACAATTTTCTTTACCGTATTTCCTTGTTTGGAGGACAGCACAGGTCTGTTTGGATCCTGAGGTGATAGCGACATCCAGGGACCTGGCAGCCCCCCAGTCCTAATTCTCTGGGTGGAGGCAGGACTCGTGGGTTGGTCCCGGATGATCAATCACTCCCAGGGTCCCCTGGATTGGCAATCAATCATAGGATCCCAGCCTCGTTGCCACTTTTGTATTGGATAGTCTTCTTTTTACAGAATAATTAAGGAAGCAATCTTGTCTTTATGTCTTTTTTTTTAAATACAAAGAGCTATTTGCATAATATTTACAGAGAGCGAGAGAGAGAATGAGGGTAGTACGGTATCCAGGAAAGGAACTTGGAGGGACAGATGGTGGTAGACTTTGCAACAAGGATGCAAATGGCTGTAGTGAACACTTTTTTCCAGAAGCGGCACGAACATAGGGTGACCTACAAGAGCGGAGGTAGAAGCACACAGGTGGATTACATTTTGTGCAGACGATGTAATCTGAAGGAGGTTACCAACTGTAAGGTAGTGGTAGGGGAGAGTGTGGCTAGACAGCATAGGATGGTGGTGTGTAAGATGTCTCTGGTGGTGGGGAGGAAAATTAGGAAGACAAAGGCAGAGAAGAGAACCATGTGGTGGAAGCTGAGACAGGACGAGTGTTGTGCAGCTTTTCGGGAAGAGGTGATACAGGCTCTTGGTGGACGGGAAGAGCTTCCAGAAGACTGGACCACTGCAGCCAAGGTGATCAGAGAAGCAGGCAGGAGAGTACTTGGTGTATCTTCTGGCAGAAAAGGAGAGAAGGAGACTTGGTGGTGGAACCTCACAGTACAGGAAATCATACAAGGAAAACGGTTAGCTAAGAAGAAGTGGGACACTGAGAGGACCGAGGAGAGGCGAAAGGAATACATTGAGATGCGACACAGGGCAAAGGTAGAGGTGGCAAAGGCAAAACAAGAGGCATATGATGACATGTATGGCAGGTTGGACACTAAAGAAGGAGAAAAGGATCTATACAGGCTGGCCAGACAGAGGGATAGAGATGGGAAGGATGTGCAGCAGGTTAGGGTGATTAAGGATAGAGATGGAAATATGTTGACTGGTGCCAGCAGTGTGCTAGGTAGATGGAAAGAATACTTCGAGGAGTTGAAGAATGAGGAAAATGATAGAGAAGGGAGAGTAGAAGAGGCAAGTGTGGTGGACCGGGAAGTGGCAATGATTAGTAAGGGGGAAGTTAGAAAGGCATTAAAGAGAATGAAAAATGGAAAGGCAGTTGGTCCTGATGACATTCCTGTGGAGGAATGGAAGCATCTAGGAGAGGTGGCTGTGGAGTTTTTGACCAGCTTGTTCAATAGAATTCTAGTGCGTGAGAAGATGCCTGAGGAATGGAGGAAAAGTGTACTGGTGCCCATTTTTAAGAACAAAGGTGATGTGCAGAGCTGTGGCAACTATAGAGGAATAAAGTTGATGAGCCACACAATGAAGTTATGGGAAAGAGTAGTGGAGGCTAGACTCAGGACAGAAGTGAGTATTTGCGAGCAACAGTATGGTTTCATGCCTAGAAAGAGTACCACAGATGCATTATTTGCCTTGAGGATGTTGATGGAAAAGTACAGAGAAGGTCAGAAGGAGCTACATTGTGTCTTTGTAGATCTAGAGAAAGCCTATGACAGAGTACCCAGAGAGGAACTGTGGTACTGCATGCGGAAGTCTGGAGTGGCAGAGAAGTATGTTAGAATAATACAGGACATGTACGAGGGCAGCAGAACAGCGGTGAGGTGTGCTGTCGGTGTGACAGAAGAATTTAAGGTGGACGTGGGACTGCATCAGGGATCAGCCCTGAGCCCCTTCCTTTTTGCAGTGGTGATGGATAGGCTGACAGATGAGGTTAGACTGGAATCCCCGTGGACCATGATGTTTGCAGATGACATTGTGATCTGCAGTGAAAGCAGGGAGCAGCTGGAGGAACAGTTAGAAAGATGGAGGCATGCACTGGAAAGAAGAGGAATGAAGATTAGCCGAAGTAAAACAGAATATATGTGCATGAATGAGAGGGGTGGTGGGGGAAGAATGAGGCTACAGGGAGAAGAGATGGCAAGGGTAGAGGACTTTAAATCTTGGGGTCAACCGTCCAGAGCAATGGTGAGTGTGGTCAGGAAGTGAAGAAACGGGTCCAAGCAGGTTGGAACGGGTGGAGGAAGGTGTCAGGTGTGTTATGTGACAGAAGAGTCTCTGCTAGGATGAAGGGCAACGTTTATAAAACAGTGGTGAGGCCAGCCATGATGTATGGATTAGAGACAGTGGCACTGAAGAGAAAACAGGAAGCAGAGCTGGAGGTGGCGGAAATGAAGATGTTGAGGTTCGCTCTCGGAGTGACCAGGTTGGATAAAATTAGAAATGAGCTCATCAGAGGGACAGCCAAGGTTCGATGTTTTGGAGACAAAGTTAGAGAGAGCAGACTTCAATGGTTTGGACACGTCCAGAGGAGAGAGAGTGAGTATATTGGTAGAAGGATGATGAGGATGGAGCTGCCAGGCAAGAGAGCTAGAGGAAGACCAAAGAGAAGGTTGAAGGATGTCGTGAGGGAAGACATGAGGGCAGTTGGTGTTCGAGAGGAGGATGCAGGAGATAAGCTCTCATGGGAAAGGATGACGCGCTGTGGCGACCCCTAACGGGACAAGCCGAAAGGAAAAGAAAAAGAGAGAGAGAATGAGGGTCTGACAAGCGGAAGTGAGGTGAGGAGAGGGGGTGAAGAGAGGAGCAGAGCAGGCCAAGATCCTATTTGCCTGCTTTTCAAGCACAATCTGAGACAGAGTGGTTAAAAACACAGATTAAGAAGACCTGCAGGTCATCAGATCCGGCACTTTTCCATGAGTACACACTAGCTAGTATAGCAGTGCAGGTGTCAAACAGACATAACAATAGCCTGCACACACATAAGATGGCTTTCTTTGCAAAGTTACACTGGAAGCATAACCGAGTTATGGAACAATAAAATAATCCATTAAAATGTTATATACATATTATATAACCATTGTATAAGTAATTTTTCACAACAGTATTTATAGTGTACTTTTTTTGGATGATGTTTTCTTTTTTTATTATTTTCTTTTTCCCAGGATGACAACTCTGTCCAAGAAGCAGAAACAGACTCTGTGGTTGTAAAGGTTCACTACACATACACTGTGGCACTGTCAGTACCCTCAAATATGTCATACCATGAACTGAAGGAAGACATTGCTCAACAATTGGACCAGCCAGCATCTTCTTTACGCCTCAGGTAACTGCCCTGTCTGTCCCCTTGAATTGTGATAATAGAAGCATAAGTTCATTTAACAATTCCTTTAGTTTAAACATTAACCTCTTTTCAGCAAAGTGTTTTGTCTTTTGAGACGAATCTCTGAGAAGATCAATAAGCCAGTGACTTTCCCCGCCATGGGATAAAAAAAAATAAAAATCTTCTTCTGTGGTGTTGTGTTCAGAGAAGTGCGATGGGGATTTAGACAAACAAACATGTATATGCATATATATGTAAATACTTGTTTTCTCACACTGATTATTGTATCATCATGGTATAGGCTTTTGGTGTGTAACTGTTTTTTTTTTTCGTACGTTTTGTCCGTGCCTTGTGGCGAGGATGGCGCTGCCTGAGACACCGCCGTCTCTGAGGCATGACGTTTGCATTGTGCCACAGCCCAGCTCCAAAGTTGGAGCAAGCGGAGCTGGCTGTTGGCAATCAAGTGGGATACGTGCATATCTCACTTGCATCCCGCAAGAATACAGCTGTGGTTGTGTTTATTACACAACGGAAAATGTAACGGAATTTATAGAGAACGGTTTAATTCTAAACAACGAGCTCATCCCAGTTTCTCCGCTGGCTGTACCGTCAACACGGATCACTGTGTCGGGTGTTCCCCCGTTCATCCCGAACGAAGCACTGTTTGCTAGCGGTTTTTGTAACGTTGGGCTAAGATGTAAGGGGAAAAAAAACAGTCACTTGGAGGACATGTTTTTATGTTCTTAGACTCTCCGACTTAAATGCAGCCCTATGGGGGGCACAAGTCAGTCCAAGCCTGGATAAATGCAGAGGGTTGCGTCAGGAAGCGCATCCGGCTTAAAACTTTGCCAAACAAATATGAGCGTTCATCCAAAGAATTCCATACCGGATTGGTCGTGGCCCGGGTTAACAACGTCCGCCACCGGCGCCGTCAACCTCCAGGGCGCAGGTGCAAATTCAGCTACTGTGGGTCGAAGTCGAAGAAGAATTTGTCTCCGGTAGTTGGAGCCGCTCTAGTACGACAACAGACAGTCAATTTACAGGACACTTTGGAGACAGAAAGACATTGACAAAAAAAAACAGTCACTGAGCAGTAAAGGGTTGCTAATTATCTGGTAAAGAGATGCAGAGTCCTCTAGCACTTAGAGCAGTTCGAATGACTAATATTGCAATAGTCCGGTGCAATGACCATTGTGCAAAGGGCGCCGAGACTTCAAGGAGTGTATGCGGTTTAAAGTGACGAGTAGTGCGATAATCTGGGACAATGTTGGTTGTGCAAATGTTGCAGATACTCCTCAATCAGTGTGCAAATGGAGCAGATGCTACTCTGGCATTAATTGTTCATAAGAGCTAATTGCTCACGTGTCTCTGATGTGCAGATTCATGATAACAGTTTCGCAGCATCACCTCAAGTGTCGCCAAAGCACCAAAAGCTCTAGAAACATGCGCACACCAGTCATGCAGTTGGCGTGAGGCACCGCACATTTCCACGGTCATTTCACTCTTGATACATCTGACCTTTGCCGTGAAAAAGAACATAGGCCATGTTTTTGTGCGTACGCACCTTTTGTACATGAGGCCCCTTGAGTGGTCTAGTGCAGTAATTCTCAATTGGTGGGTTGGGACCAGAAAGTGGGTCATGGATTCATGATGGGTGGGTAGCGGACAGAAACAAATATAGGGGTGTCCTTGGTTTATGACAGTACCGCAATATGACACAAATACTGTATTTACTGTAATTATGACTATTATTATTGAATTATGAAGACTGTGACAGTGTTTGTTTAAAATATGATACAGTATACATCTTTTCAAAGGCAATTTTTTAACAATACATTTTCTTTATTGTTTTTTAATTTTGTAAAATTGGGTCACGACTTAGTGACAACAGGAAAAAGTGGATCCCAGAGTAACAACAGTTGAGTACCGCAGGTCTAGTGTCCTCCAGAACTGGACTGGTCTTGCGTTACCGAAAGGATTTTTTAAATCCATCCATCCATCCATTTTCAACACCACTTATCCTGGCTAGGGTCGCAGGGCGCTGTAGCCTATCCCAGCTGACTTCAGGCGAGAGGTGGACTACACCCTGAACTGGTCGCCAGTCAGTCACAGGGCACATACAGACACGGACAACCATTCGCACTCACATTCACACCGTCACTGAGTGGGAACTGAACCCACGCTGCCCGCACCAAAGTCAGGCAAGTGTACCACTACACCATCAGTGACTGATTTTTTTAATCGTTTTTTGAAATCAACTGGTCTCACAATACCGAAAGTATATTGCTGACAAGCGATTATTTTTATGAACTAATTAAAGTTTTTCTAAATGAATCTTGATTAATCACATTTTTCTACATCTTCTATTTTCTAGGAAGCTTGCAACAGATATTTACTTGAGTAAAATCTTGGAATTAATGTAAAATCATCAAATAAAAGTATATTTAGATTCAAAGACTGTTTTACTAGCTTTCTTTGATCCTTTAATAAAATGATTGTAAAATACAACTGTTGAACAAAACAATCAAAACTGACGCAGCTTCAAGCATATTTCTTATATTCTTCTCATAGAAACACGAGCATCACAGTCCAGCAGCGTTGATTTACGATTTATTTTAAAATTTGACATCAGATTTGGCTGGGACCGCTTTTGGTGGAGACCTGGGGTGGTATAGTGTCCGCCAGAACTGGACTGGTGTTGCAATACTGAAAGGATTTTTTTTTTTTTAAATCAGGGGTAGTGACAATGAAATACGCAGATTTCAGGAGACTTTTATTTTGAAAAGTAACATCAGATTTTTAATGGGACGTATTTTGGCGGCGACCTGGGGTGGTGTAGTTTCACCCAGAACTGGACTGGTGTCACAATACAGAATAGATTTAAAAAATATATATATTTTTTACAGATTTTTAAAATCACGGGTAATGACAGCGAAATAGGGAGATTTCAGGGGACCTTTATTTTGAAATGCAATATCAGATCTTTATCAAACCATTTTGAGCTGAGTCCTTGGATGGTCTAATGTCCCACAGATCTGGACTGGTCTTCCGATACTAATGGGATTCTTTTTTATAATTTTATGAAAAAAGATATACTTGCAGTCATGTATGCAGATTTCAAATGAACTTTATTTTTTAAATCCATCTCAAGATTCGAATTAACCTTGCTGGTTGCAATCCTGGCATAGTTTACTTTCTCTCAGAAGTGGACTGGTTGCGTCATAACAGAGAGGTTAAATTCAAAGCATTGACATCCCTGTAGGCCTATTATTGGAAGGCTTTTATTTTGAAGTTTGCTTTCGCTGCTAGTTGGCGACTTATTACCGTAATGCCTAGTATGAACAAAATTAGGATCGACTGGCTTGACTTCTTCTTTATGACGGGGGGTTGGCTTGACCGCAGTTGAAAGCCAGGGTCGATGACGTTGAGACGCGGACTGGTGACCCTAACCCCGTTGGCGTGGGCTCCGCGGGGATGAATGTCGTCTCTACGGCGGAGGTATCCTCTGCTGAAAGCCGTGAATTGGTGGAAGAGAAAGCAGAGGAAAGACAAGCAGAGGAAAGACATGCTATTATTGGGAACGTTGAACGTAAGAATGACGTGTAAATTTATAGAACAGAATAGTGCCCTGCGATTGGCTGACGACCAGTTCGGGGTGTACTTCGCCTCTCTCCCGAAGATGGCTGGGATAGGCTCCAGGACGCCCTTGTGAGGATAAAGCGGTACAGACAATGGATGGATGGATGGATGCTTGTCTTTTCTTTCTCTTTAATATGAACTCTTTACAGGTTGGATCTTTAAATATCAACGGGGGTAGAAATGCACAGAAGAGGGCGCGAGTGTCAGAAGTCATTAAACAAAAAAAAGAATCGATATTGCTATGTTACAAAAAACACACAGGGACATTTAAATGAGACAGACTGGGGTCTATGGTGGGGAGGTCAGTACGTTCTCAGTCATGGCTCTAATCTCAGTGCGGGGGTCGCTATTCTATTTAGTCCCACTCTCAGTGTCAGCATAAAATCCATCACAGAAATAGTTACAGGGAGGATTGTAATAGTTAAGGCAGAAATCCAAGACTTTATGTTTAATTTTGATCATGTATATGCATAAAATTGTGGGAAGGAACGTTTGAGTTTATTTAAAGTATTAAAAGAAAAGTTGGACAGCTGTGATCAAGGAGAATGTGTTTTAGTAGGGAGGGGGCGGGGCTGGAACGCTTGCACTGATGCTACTTTAGATAGAATAGGACAGGAGCTTCACACATAGTCATCCTGTTTTCTGACCAGAGAGTTGGACTTAGTGGATGTTTGGAGGATGAAGCACGCGTCCGACAGACAGTATACCCGAATGAAAGTTTTTAATGGCATGGTTACTGCAGAAAAAAAATTATATTTACAATAAATAATGTATCTTTGTTCCTCTATTTATGCCAGTGATGCTTTTTTTTTTTTTAAATAACTTTATTGGCCGTCAGATATTTACAGGACTACGCCAAAAGACACGCGACAAGGCTAAAAATAAACTAGCTTTTGGATTCAAAATACTGTGCAGGATGGCGATGCGGAGTAAATGTCTTTTGCGGAGCCGATCAATGATGTCATTGATCAGATCGGCGAATTATGACATTAAAGCCGATCAGCCGACCAGCATAAAATGCTAATTATCGGCCAATACCGATAAGGCCGATAAAATCGGTGTAAAGTCTAGTTTTATCACACGTGGACAGGCCGAGGTCATGCTGGCATTTTTATTTTAAACTCTTACATGATTTTGATTTCTGTGAACATTTTTAATAATTCTTAAGCAACTGGAGAGCCAATGAGCTTTTTCTCAGTGGTGGGAGGTAGGAATATGTTAAGTGAAAGTGTTTTGTCAACAGTACGCATCCTTCTCTAGTGTCAATACTAGCAAGGCTATAGAACAACTAGAAGATGACAATGTTTTGGAGAGTGTGGCTGCTGAAAATACAGAGCAGTTAAATAAAAAAAGACAGCAGCTGAACTCTTTTCTTCAAGAGAAGGCTAAAGGGGCTCTAGTCCAGTCAAGTTTCACCAAACTGAGGGACATAGATGCACCCACCTCCTTCTATTTTAAGATGGAGAGATCTTTTGGACAGACGAAACAAATGGTGTGCCTCCAGCTGCCTGATGGAACACTAACGTCAGATTCTGCAGAAATGAGGAGGCTAGCTGGTGTCTTTCTCCTCCAACCTGTTTGAGGTGCAAAGGTGTGATGGAGATGCTGCAGAAAAAAATACTTCAAGGGGTCCCTCAGCAGAGTTCTGATGCACGAGATGTCCTGGGCTATGACATCACTCTGAAGGAGCGAGCATTTGGTGTCTCGAAGCTTTTTCTATCATGGACCAGCAATGGCCAGGAGAGGGATTAGGCAAGGCTGCCCCATCTTAGGTCTATGGTATAGTTTTACGATTAAGCCTCTCCTATTTAGACTGAGGAACAATCTGAAAGATCTGTGTATGCCATAGATGTCCCCACTGATGACATTAATGTATTGGTCCAGGGACATGGAGATATCGAGGCAGTGAGAAAAAGTCTCATGCTGTATGAAAAGACCTCATCCGCAAAGGTAAAACGGGAAAAGAGTGAGGCATGTTGGGTAAGGTAATATACAGCGGGTGAAATAAGTATTTAACACGTCACCTTTTTTTCTCATTAAATATATTTACCAACGTGCTATTCACATGAAAATTTCAACCAGATGTTGGGAACAACTCAAGAAATCCATACATTCAAAAAAGTACAACAGATAAACTCAGAAATTAAGTTGTGTGTAATAATGTGAAATGACACAGGAAAAAAGCATTGAACACGCCAACTGGTATTTATTTAGTACATTGTACAAAAGCCTTTGTTTGCAATGACAGCTTCAAAACTTTAAACAAACTTTGACATGCTTTCTTTTCAGCAATGGGGTCTTGCGTGGTGAGCGTGCATACAGGCTATGGCGGCGGAGTGGATTACTCACAGTTTTCCTTGTGACAACAGTACCTGCTAATTCCAGGTCTTTTTGAAGCTCTCCACAGGGGCTCTTTGGCTTTTGGACAACTCCTCTGATTATTCTTTGCACTCCTCTGTCAGAAATCTTGCGAGGACCACCTGATCGAGGCAAATTTATGGTGGTATGATTGGCTTTCCGCTTTCATATTATGGCCCCACCCCAACCGTGCTCACTGGAATGTTCAGAAGTGTGTGTGTGTGTATATATACCTACCTATGAGTGCTTTTTTATCTGACACTATATGAAGCGCTTTCAAGGAGGAAGGGATTGTGAAGCAGGGATACCTAACGAGGACATCCTCAGAGACACTGACTGAGCGGACTGGTGTCCACTGCATTTGAGTTCTACATGGTCTGGTGAAGGAGGTGTGGCAGTCGCTGTCAGCAAAGCGTCGGGACTTTATGTGGAACAGTGATCTAGCTTTCCAATGGAAAGAGGGGGCTGAATACATCTTTCCTCCTATTGGCGTGGGTCCTTCTGTGGGGGAATGGAGAGAGCGGAGTGGACTCGTACTGCCCATAAAAACTCAGTAACTTGGGAACTTAAGCTCCTGTAGTGGAAAGCGGCTGTATGGGAGTTATTTGAAGGTTCTGAACAGTGGGTCGCTCACTGGAGTCAGAGAGTCGAGGTGGACAGAGGTGTTTTAATAATAATCTGGATGCTTTTGTGGAGATGCGGACTATTGGAAATGTTTTGTGCTCAGTAGGTGAGTATGGATCACAAAATGCATATTTGAGTTTTGTCACAAGGCATACTAAATAAAGTCTCTTGAAAAAGTCAAAGTTCTTCTTCTCCTCCTCTTCCTCGTCCTTCCTCTTTTGCAAAATAATCCATTTTATCTTCATTTTCCTGACACACCCATTCCCTCAAAATCTGCTCTTTCTCTCTCATTAGACATAAGAAGCATGGTTCTCGGCTACTGGTACCTCTGGAATGGGAATTAGGGGCAGGGGGGACCATACAAGAGGTCTCAGAGGCCGGCAGAACAACTCTGTGGTGCCAGGTGAGAAAACAACTTTGATATCCCAAAAATATCTTTTTATTTGTTTTACATCCCAGCCACCCAAAAAAAATTAAATAAAAATAAATAAAATGACATTATATCCAAAATGTAATGACGGTTGGACAGTCCTTTGAGCCTGCTGCTTGCATAACACAGTTCAGAAAAGGAGGGATCACCAATAGTAACTATGGATTAGGTCATTTGCATACAAGGTATGGTTTAACTTAATGCAAAAGTGTAAAAATAAATCTTAATTTGAGATTTAAACATTTCTACTGCTGCAGGGTCCGACATGAAGCCTTTTTGAGTGGTAGCCCTGTTAGTCCACCATGAGCCAATTTGTGGTGGCCCCATCACAACATGTACTGGCCCCGTATATTCATGATGTAATATGTTGTTTTTCGTGACTATTTCGTATTTAATCTCTTTATATTGTGTTATTTAAGCCCCTGTAAAAACTTATTAGCACAGTTGCATTCATGTACTGTTCTGTACTAACCTCAGTAAAATCAAAGCATTGCAATTACACAAATGAAATTATAATGCTTAAAAGAATAAATCAATTACAAAATGATTAAATATTTACTTAGCACAGTCATTCCAACATGCTTGATCTTGTGTCTTGATGTTGTGCACACTATGTATAATTAGGGGTGCTTGATAATCCAAGAGTGACATCTGCCGATATCAATCATATAGATTAGCTGTAAATTTTTCAATTTATTTATGGTGACATGTTTGTTTGGGTTTGCTTTGCAGGTCTTGCGCAGATGCGCGGTATGAAGGGAGGAGGGGACGCAACACAAGGGCTGGGCGATTATGGAAAAAATAATAATCATGATTATTTTGATTGATAGTGAAATCATGATTCATAAACACCATTATTCAAACTTTATTTATTCAACTACCAAACTCAACTTTAAACAACTTCAAAGAACAACCGGAAAATAAACTAGTAATAAGTTAAATTTTGACATATTAACAGAATTTGTAAAAAAACAAAAAAAAAACAAAGGAAAATAAATATGTTTATGGCTAAAAGTGTGCCAATGCTTTTAGCCACGACTGTATTGTCTATTATAGTTGTCTAAAAAAAAAAAAAACAGGCACAAATAATGAATTAAAATGTATTATATATATGCAGGAATGTGAATCCTAACTGCCTCTACACTCTTCTAATTCAGGTTGAAAATTCTCTGCGCAACCATACCATCCTCTACCAAATGGTGGCACTATATGATTATTCTGCTCAGGGTCCTGAGGATTTAGAATTCAGTGAAGGGGATACCATTGACATCCTGGGTGAAGGTATGATACAGCAGGTCAACATTGTTCTTGCAACATTTCATGGAGAAAAGTATGATCACACATGGCCTTTGCACAGAGAAGAACTGAAAAAACAAGAACTTAGAATGTTGCTAAAATGAAATTGAATTGAACAACCCCAATTCCAATGAAGTTGGGACGTTGTGTTAAACATAAATAAAAACAGAATACAATGATTTGCAAATCACGTTCAACCTTATATTTAATTGAATACGCTACAAATACAAAATATTTAATGTTCAAACAGATAAACTTTATTGTTTTTATCATTAATTTAAAATTTTATGGCTGCAACACATTCCAAAAAAGGTGGGACAGGGTCATGTTTACCACTGTGTTACATCACCTTTTCTTTTAACAACATTCAATAAACATTTGAGAACTGAGGACACTAATTGTTGAAGCTTTGTAGGTGGAATTATTTCCCATTCTTGCTCGATGTACAGCTTCAGCTGTTCAACAGTCAGGGGTCTCCGTTGTCATATTTCACACTTCATAATGTGCCACACATTTTCAATGGGAGACAGGTCTGTACTGCAGGCAGGCCAGTCTAGTACCTGCACTCTTTTACTACGACGCCACGCTGTTGTAACACATGCAGAATGTGGTTTGGCATTGTCTTGCTGAAATAAGCAGGGGCGTCCATGAAAAAGACTTTGCTTGGATGGCAGCATATGTTTCTCCAAAACCTGTATGTACCTTTCAGCATTAATGGTGCCTTCACAGATGTGTAAGTTACCCATGCCATCACAGATGCTGGCTTTTGAACGTTGGGTCCATAACAGTCCGGATGGTTCTTTTCCTCTTTGGTCCGGAGAACACAAAATCCACAATTTCCAAAAACAATTTGAAATGTGGACTCGTCGGACCACAGAACACTTTTCCACACCGGCAGCGTTTCTGGGTGTTGTTGATAAATGGCTTTTGCTTTGCATAGTAGAGTTTCAAGTTGCAGTTCTGGATGTAGCGCCGAACTGTATTTACTGACATTGATTTTCTGAAGTGTTCCTGAGCCCATGTGATGATATCCTACACATTGATGTCTGTTTTTTATGCAGTGCTGCCTGAGGGATCGAAGGTCACGGGCATTCAATGTTGGTTTTCGGCCTTGCCGCTTACATGCAGTGATTTCTCCAGATTCTCTGAAACTTTTGATGATATTATGGACCGTAGATGATGAAATCCCTAAATTTCTTGCAATTTTACGTTGAAGAACATTGTCCTTAAACTGTTCGACTATTTTCTTAAGCACTTGTTCACAAAGAGATGAACCTCGCCCCATCTTTGCTTGTGAATGACTGAGCAATTCAGGGAAGTTCCTTTTCTACCCAATCATGGCACCCACCTGTTCCCAATGAGCCTGTTCACCTGTGGGATGTTCCAAACAGGTGTTTGATGAGCATTCCTCAACTTTCTCAGTCTTTTTTGCCACCTGTCCCAGCTTTTTTGGAACGTGTTGCAGCCATAAAATTCTAAGTTCATGATTATTTACTCAAAACAATCAAGTTTATCAGTTTGAACATTAAATATCTTGTCTTTGTAGTGTATTCAATTAAACATAGGTTGAACATGATTTGCAAATCATTGTATTCTGTTTTTATTTATGTTTAACACAACATCCCAACTTCATTAGAATTTGGGTTGTTTTAAGCTGTAGTGTATCACTGTCATCTTTAATTTTTGTTTCTCTTTCTATTGTCGTTATAGTGAACGAAGAATGGCTGGAGGGACACTGTGCAGGAAATATCGGCATCTTTCCCAGCAGCTTTGCCATGAGGGAAAATGAAAACTTTATGTAGATGTGAGAGTTTTGAAAACTGAGTTTTAATGAACAATATTTCTGTGAGGTCCAATCTGTTTCGATGCAACCTTCAGTTAAGCCAAATTGCTAAACACCTTTTACATTATATTTTGCTTTTCATTGATTACACGAACATTGTTTTCAGAAAATTGTTGAAAACATAAATTGTGGTAGCAATATTATATTCCTTTATAAGTTTTATAAAAACAATACTGGTCTCATATTGGTAATTGAAAATGAAGCAGTAATTAAATTTTAAAAAATTGCTTAGTTTCCTTTTTACTTCAAGAAAAATGAGACAAATCAAGTGATTTGCTTTCAGATGTCACTCTTAATCTCAACAAATTACACTGTATCTGTAAATTATTCCCAGCTCTTCACTTTTTCCACATTCTGTCACGTTAAAAATTTAATAAATTCCCCCCTCCCCCCCCCACCTCCCCAAAATATTTTGGGTGAAATTGTTAATTTTTAGAAAAATTATTTCAAATACATGTACAGTACATAGTGGAAATAGCTACAGCCTTTCTTTGCCAATCTTTGTTTTATCAGACATGGGAATTTTGTCTCTCATGATCTGAAAGTACTTCAGGTGTCTTTGGGTAAACTCCAGGCAGTCTTCTACCTCAGAGGGCCTAATTGATGGTTTGCTGCTGAGATGGTTGTCCTCTTAGAAGGTTCTACTCTTTCCAAATAGGAAAGCTCTGACAGAATGAGAATCAGGTTCTTGATCACCTCTCAGACTAAAGCTCTTGGCCCCCAATTGTTGGTCGTACAGCACCTCTTCCAGTTATACTGTAGGTAATGGAAGAGAGTGGCGTCGTTAGGCCTAGTTTAGGCCTAAAATGTGGTGTATATATATATACATATATATATATATGTATATATATATTCACATATATACACATATATAATCTGTGTCTGGAATATATATAAACATATGTATATACAGTGGGTACGGAAATTATTTAGACCCCTTAAATTTTTACTCTTTGTTAAATTGGAGCCATTTGCTAAAATCATTTAAGTTAATTGTTTTCCTCATTAATGTACACACAGCACCCCATAATTGACAGAAAAAAACAGAATTTTTGAATTTTTTGCTGATTTATTATTATTATGATGATGATTTTTACTTTAAAAAAGAAAAACTGAAATATCACACGGCCATAAGTATTCAGACCCTTTGATGTGACACTCATATATTTAACTTGGGTGCTGTCCATTTCTTCTGATCATCCTTGAGATGGTTCTACACCTTCATTGGAGTCCAGCTGTGTTTGATTATCTGCGATTGGCTGGCAACCAGTTCAGGGTGTACCCCGCCTCCTGCCCGATGATAGCTGGCTTTGGTGAGAGAGGTAAAGAAGAACTCAAAGGATCATTGTGGCGGAGCTCCAGAGATGGAGTCGGGAGATGGGAGAAAGTTCTAGAAAGTCAACCATCACTGCAGCCCTCCACCAGTCGAGACTTTATGGCAGAGTGGCCTGACGGAAGCCTCTCCTCAGTGCAAGACACATGAAAGCCCACATGGAGTTTGCTAAAAAAAAATAAAAAAACACCTGAAGGACTCCAAGATGGTGAGAAATAAGATTCTCTGGTCTGATGAGACCCGGATAGAACATTTTGGCCTTAATTCTAAGCGGTATGTGTGGAGAAGGCACTGCTCAGCACCTGTTCGATACAGTCCCAACAGTGAAGCATGGTGGTGGCAGCATCATGCTGTGGGGGTGTTTTTCAACTGCAGGGACAGGACGACTGGTTCCAATTGAAGGAATGATGAATGCGGCCAAGTACAGGGATATCCTGGACAATAAAACTTCTCCAGCGTACTCAGGAGCTCAGACTGGGCCGAAGATTCACCTTCCAACAAGACATTGATCCTAAGCAAACAGCTAAAATAATGAAGGAGTTTCTTCAGAACAACTCTGTATGTGTGTGTATATATATATGTATGTATATATATAAATATGTATATATATGTAAATATAAATATGTATATCTTACTGACTGTAAGGTAGTGGTAGGGGAGAGTGTGGCTAGACAGCATAGGATGGTGGTGTGTAAGATGGCTCTGGTGGTGGGGAGGAAGATTAGGAAGACAAAGGCAGAGCAGAGAACCATGTGGTGGAAGCTGAGAAAGGAAAAGTGTTTTGCAGCTTTTCGAGAAGAGGTGAGACAGGCTCATGGTGGACAGGAGGCGCTTCCAGAATATTGGACCACTACAGCCAAGGTAATCAGAGAAACAGGGAGGCGAGTACTTGGTGTATCTTCTGGTCGGAAAATGGGAGAAGGAGACTTGGTGGTGGAACCTCAAACTACAGGACCTCATACAAGGAAAGAGGTTAGCTAAAAAGAAGGGGGACACTGAGATGCCTGAAGAGAGGAGAAAGGAATACATGGAGATGTGACGTAGGGCGAAGGTAGAGGTGGCAAAGGCCAAACAAGAGGCATATGATGACATGTATGCCAGGTCGGACATTAAAGAAGGAGAAAACAATCTATACAGGTTGGCCAGACAGTGGGATCGAGATGGGAAGGATGTGTAGCCGATTAGGGTAAGGATAGAGAAATGTGTTGACTGGTGGCAGCATCATACTGGATAGATGGAAAGACAACTTTGAGGAGTTGATGAATGAGGAAAACAGAGATTAAGAAGAGTAGAAGAGGCAAGTGTGCTGGACCAGGAAGTAGCAATGATTAGTAAGGGAAGTTAGAAAAGCAATAAAGAGGATGAAAAATGAAAAGGCAGTTGGACCTGATAACCACAAATGCATTATTTGCCCTGAGGGTGTTGATGGAGGAGTACAGAGAAGGTCAGAAGGAGCTACATTGTGTCTTTGTAGATCTAGAGAAAGCCTATGACAGAGTACCCAGAGAGGAACTGTGGTACTGCATGCGGAAGTCTGGAGTGGCAGAGAAGTATGTTCGAATAATACAGGACATGTACGAGGGCAGCAGAACAGCGGTGAGGTGTGCTGTAGGTGTGACAGACGAATTTAGGTGGAGGTGGGACTGCATCAGGGATCAGCCATGAGCCCCTTCCTGTTTGCAGTGGTGATGGATAGACTGACAGATGAGGTTAGACAAGAGTCCCCGTGGACCATGATGTTCGCAGATGGCATTGTAATCTGCATTGAAAGCAGGGAGCAGGTGGAGGAACAGTTAGAAAGGTGGAGGCATGTACTGGAAAAGAGAGGAATGAAGATTAGGCGAGGTAAAACAGAATAGCTGGAAGAAGTGGCTGGGGTGAGGGAAGTCTGGGCTTCCCTGCTGAGGCTGCTGCCCCCGAGATCCGACCTCAGATAAGTGGAGGAAAACGGATATATATATATATATATATATATATATATATATATATATATATATATATATATATATACACACACCCAGGACTGGTCGCCAGGCAATCGCAGGGCACATAGAAACAAACAACCATTCCCACTCACATTCAAAGCTACGGACAATTTGGAGTGTTCAATCAAACTACCACGCATGTTTTTGGGGATGTGGGAGGAAACCGGAGTACCTGGGGAAAAAAAAATCATCAATGACAGGCCCGTATCAAGAGTTGACCCATGTGATTTCGAGGAGCACACATGAAAACCACCTGCAGTACTTCTGATGAAGAAACAGCTCATATTAAATTGAAGAGGAGGTGGAGGCAGGTGCGATAGTTTGCTGAGCTGTTTTAAAGGCACTGAAAACTTCCACTTGTCCAAGTGAGGCAAAGGAGGACAGTGACGAGAAGAAATGTGAAACCAGTTGTCTTGTTTGATGTGTTTTTGTCAAAACTGAATCAACCTTTTTAGGAGAGGCTACTAGAAAAACTATGTGTTACTTGAAATAGATGAGTGTTTATGCCATAGGATAAACACAACATATATGATAGGATTAATATTTTTAATTGTGTTGTCATAGTTTCATATGACAATAATATATGATAATTGAGGGAATATAGGTATATGCTAATGTAAGTGAGTTTAATGTGGAAAGGTAATTGTTATGCTCAATCATATGCAGTACAAACGGGCCTGAATGTAAGCACCATTTCATGTTACGTTTTCAGAATGAATATTATTTTGTAAATTTAAGAGAAAAAGATCTATGCATTATTTGTTATGCTGATGCAAACAAAAGTGAAGAAGAAGTAGAAGAAATGGTCCAAGTGGTTATTGAAATATACAAATGTTTACTTAATAATAACCGTGACAGTGTTCCTGCATTTTTTTGCTGTGCTTTCTCAGCCACCGTAGTTTTTGTTGTAAATATTTATTTTATCAGAACGCCGTTATACTTTTTATCTTGCACACCTCTCGGAGGATGCTGGAATCCCTGCTCTCCAAAGCTGTGAATTACTGTACTATGATCTATGATTCTTTCTAGACTCACCTGATAGCATTTCAGCAACCAAAATCAAGTGGTGCCCTCATTGGGGTCCAAGCTGACTTGTTTTAGTTGACTATTTAACTGTTAATATTTGCAAAGGCATTTCAAAAGAAGACAGAAGCACAAAAAAAGAACGATACCTGTATTTTTTAATCTTTAATTCCCACGATATACCTATCCTTTTTGTTAGAGCATACACTGTGTTACTTACATTTACTATGCACATCAAATGGGAGGGATGTTACAGTATTGATTTAATGATACCATTTATATCAACTAAATTATTCATCAGGTATTTACAACAAGAATAGACAGACAGTACTGACATTTCAATCAGAAACACAAGTAAAGTACTATAGAATTACAACATATCCCAAGGAAATGGGCAACAACACAGAAAATAAAGGGAGACAGCACATTGATTGACAAAAATAAAACCCGACACAAAACTGCTCCAGAATATAGCAAATCAATATCAGGGGAGGTTGGTATCTATGTGCTTGTAAGAAAATACAGTATGTGCACCCAAATATGCCCAATATGGATTTTCAATCAACAAAACATTTAACTGAAGTATTTTCTAGTTTCGTCTTCAAGCTGGCAAATGTAATTGGCTCCTGCTATTACCCAAACTAATGTCGACTCGACTAAAGCATCTACTTCAAGAAGAATTCAACACCTCTTCTAGTTTTTCCGACACAGTACATGTGATTGCATAAAATATAAGATGGTGAATGAAAAGATGATGGAATTCCATATCATTTGAACCTCATAATTCCTCGATCTAAACTATTTCACATGTAGAAATAAACACACTGCACAATAAAGAAAATCGTCCAAATAAATACAATCTTGCTTAATAAACTGACTAAACACAATTTACTATATTTATTGACAAAAAAAAAGTTTGCAAGTGCTTTATATGAAATATAAGAGTATAAATATTCTTATATTTGTATAAACATCTGGGCGGAGGTGTTGGTGGGAAAACCGTCCGTTTGGGTGCTTTTGAAAGTTTTTAGAATGAAGAGTGAAAATTTCAGTTGATCCTGAAACATAATACAGAAACATTAAGTTTCCTGTAGTCTTCTAGAAGTGAAACTCCAGTGCTACACTTACAGTGGAACCACAGGGGCAAATGCGCTGCAAACAGCCAGATGCTGCAAATGCAGGAATAAAGCAGAGCAAAAATCACACAATCACATAAAACAACAGCAAAAGAAAATTGCTGCAAGACAAAAATGATGCAATCACACAACTGCAAAATAAACATTTTATATATATATTTCTATGCTGCTGCTTATAGGACACACACACAATTTGGTTTGTTAATACTGACCACAGACTGTTATGAATGCACACACACACGCACATCCACACATCTGCACCACAGACATACTGATAACATTCAGGCTGAGAACAGGGGAGAACTGGTTTGATAAGGTGCCACTGAAGGAAGCTGTTATCTGAAACGGGGACCCACTCGACATCCGAATCCAACGAGAGACGGAAGAGAGACCAGCGCGCGCTGAATGGTTCAACTCGACCCCAGCTTTGTAAATCTGTATACCGTATGTTCCGCACCACAAGGCGCACCGGATTGTAAGGCGCAGTCTCAATTACGGGGTCTATTTCTGTACTTAAGCCATACATAAGGCGCACCGTATTATTCGGTGCGTGCTAAAACAAGGTAACGAAAGCAAAACAGTGTCTTTGGTTGAACTTATTTCTACTACGTATTTAAAAATACACTCACATTATTTTTGGATTAATCTTTTGTCACAAATCCATCAAAGTATTATTTTAGTATTATTATTATTAAGTATTATTTTTATCTTGCAGCCTTTTTCTTTTGCAGTTGTTTTATGTGCTTGTGTGTTTTCTGTTTTGCTTCATTCCTGCTACAGTATGTAGCATTTAAAACAAACCACTGATGAATCTGTGGGGTGGCAAGGGGTGGCAGCTGCTACCCCCAGCAAATGCCTTGCCAACCCAGTTGCCATCCCTGCTGTCGGCAATGAATCTATCAATAATAAATTACTAAATTCAAAATTTGATTATAAATGTTTGGGATATTGTCTTACATAATCCATCCATCCATCCATAAATTTTCCGAGCCGCTTCTCCTCACTAGGGTCGCGGGCGTGCTGGAACCTATCCCAGCTATCATCGGGCAGGAGGTGGGGTACACCCTGAACTGCTTGCCAGCCAATCGCAGGGCACATACAAACAAACATCCATTCGCACTCACATTCACACCTACGGGCAATTCAGAGTCCCCAATTCATGCATGTTTTTGGGATGTGGGAGGAAACCGGAGTGCCCAGGGAAAACCCACGCAGGCACGGGGAGAACATGCAAACTCCACACAGGCGGGGCCAGGTATTGAACTCCGGTCCTCAGAACTGTGAGGCTGACGATCTAACCGGTCGTCCATCGTGCTGCCGTCTTACATAATAACATAACATATTAAAAAAAAGATTAAAGGTCAGATGACAAAGATGTTATGGGGTCAGTTAAAATTCATATTTGCATTGTTTATATGTTATGTAATACATGCACGTAACTTCAGCAAGTTTTCAACCGAAGTTTAGCTAAAAATGAGGTTTTTATGACTCATATTGAGTCCTCCCCGAACATACCTGAAGCTCAAGACACTGGGGTGTGGTTACTCTATCCACCACAAGGGCTACCAGAAGTGACATTGCAATTGCCAAACAGCGCGCTACACTCTATACGCAATGGCGAGCAACGTGTTGGAATATGAGGAGGAGAATTTCGACGTACAAGAGCACCCAACTGAACTTGGCATCGTCAAAGCGTACACGTTTGAGCAGATCAGGAGGTCGGAACCTGACAGTGACGACGACGAGCAGCCAAGTAGCAGCTGTACAACAGAAAAAGGAAGTGGCCACTTGGTCGATGTGACAGTAAGTCAAAAGCATGTCTTTTTATACAGTCATGGCTAAAAATAATGGCACCCCAGGGGTGCCAATATTTTTGTACAAGGAAATCCTCTCCTCTTGTCTGCGCCGCTTCGCCGTTGCACCGTGGCGGCTGCAAGATTTAGTTCTCTTGCTGGCGGTTAGGGTCCCGATGGGTGTAGGAAAAATAGTTTCAGCGTCTGCCTAACTACACCTGTGTATCCAATGCTTTCTGCTAAGTCTTTCTCAAAACACGCCTGTTCGATGTGATCAGCACAGAAATTGGAATGCTTGCAAGGCACAAATAGCCAAATGACAGCGCCGGATAGAGCCGAAGACCGGAAGGCGCTGGATGCAAAAAGCAGAAGGCGCATTCTGAATCATATTTAGCGATTTAACTGCTGTATATCTGCTATATAATCACTTCAAAATGGCAGATGTGGTTTGTAAAGTGGTTCTTGAGTTATCAAGAAAATTTTGAACATCTTTGTCCTCTGACCTTTAAATCGGCTTAATGTAAGAAAACTGCAACATTTACGTGGACATCTCTATTTCTACCCACTTCAACCTCTGAAAATATCAAAACAATCAAATATCAGAACAGTCGACCATATTTGGGATTTCATGGACATTCAGCATTTTCCTTTTACGAGTAAGTATAAACTTTTCGAGCGCCTCTGGAGAGGAAAACGCTCCTTCATAAAATCCAAAATATTGGGGCGATTGTTTTGATATTTTAAGATGTTGAAGTAGGTTTAAGTAGAGATGTTCACATACCTCTCCGCTACATTGGGCAGCTGGTGTGCTGTCCCTGATATGCCGTGGATACTCCTGGGCCTCTCCCTTAACCGAACATCCCGCTTCCGGTCATGAACTATAACAGTTGACTAGACCATAGCCGTAATTACCAGAGAGGACACCAAGGTCATGACATCGGTAATTTTTTCCTCAATGGAAAAAAAAGAGAGGTGTAAGTGGTTTTCCAAAGTAATTTGTCCAGCTCATTTTATGTTTAATAAGGGTACCCGCTAACATTCAATGCTCCAGTCATGCACGGATTGCTGCCTCCTGTTCTGCATATGAAAACGTCTTCATGTGAGACTATTGCGCCGCTTTTAAAGGGAATGAAAGAATCCGGTTCAATTGGACAGGATTGAAATCGGCTGTGATGACACCCACACCAGCGCCCACTTATAAATGGGCTGGGGGTACGCCGGTCCACGAAATTACCAAAAACAGGCCAAGCAGAGTTATGCCAAGCGCAGCGTTGGATTTGCACTAGAACAAGGATTCATCTTTTTAAAAAGTTTTTAAATAATGTATGTAGATACAGTATGTCAATGAAACAATCCACAAATGAGAGGGTAATTACCTCCATATATTACTGTGCTGACTGCTCCTCAGTGGCCTCAGGTGGAGCATTGGGATCCAGGAAATCTGGGTGCTGTAGTTCCTTCAGATATTTGGGAGGGGTGAGGATGTGGGTGGAACCTGCGGAAGACAAACACCTAAGCTCAAAATCAATTCTGAGTGTCACCTCCCTCATTGTACTGCAGACAGTTTTCTCCTTTTTATGAGATTTTAGGAAAATAGAGGTACAGTGAAAAAGCAAGCATGTACTACTCTTTCGACGTAAATAAGTAAGTAATACCATCTCTGTTGAATCTGTAGCCGTGGGAAAAGAAAACTTCCAAACACTCGGTGGGATTTGTCTTACTCTTCTTCTTATAAATGAACAGATAACTTACTGTACATTTCTATACCTTTATTTTTTTGTATATTTACTTAAATACCGCTGTCATAATTAAACATTTTTTAATTACAACTAAAAGAGAAAAAGTTCTGGAAAATTTTTTACTTCGGTTTATTTGAAATCATGTTTTATAACCCTTCCTCTCTGTAAGTTTAAGCCACCTTTTCTATAAAAAATTTTACACTTTAGAACTACTATTAGTTCTAAAGAATTTTTAGAATTTTTCATCTGTGAACACCAAAAACAAAATAGAGAGCATGGATAATAAACAAACAAACTAACTAACTAATAAATAAATAAATAACTAAGCCTTGGAAAAATCTGAGAACATACCAATTATGGCCTCCCATTTGCCATTGGTTTGGGTGACCTCATACACACAGCGCATCTCACTGTAGGTCATGCCTCCAATAATGAAGACAATAACCCTTGGCCCAGTCTTCACCTCTGTGGGACCCCGGTTTTTGTGCCAGTTACCATAGCGGGCAGTACTAAATAAAAAAAAAAAAAGAAACATGGCATACATTTGTATTTCCATTTGTAGTGCATGCTTTCCATCATACAGAGAACCAGACTAGACGCATACAGGAAAGGAAGAGCGGAACGGAGTCACACATATGGGACTGCGCATCTTAGTGTAGTAATACTAATCAATGATGGTGCACATTTTTGTGTTGATCTAAAATAGTATTGGCTCAAGTAGAACACTCTTCTGGATCTCATTCTCAGGACCAAACAAAGCAGATAATAATAATAATTCATATATATAATAGATACAGTATTTGTTCATATTCACTGTATACAACACAGGTGTCAAAGTCAAGGCCGGTCAGCCAGATCCATCCCGCCATATCATTTCATGTGGTCCTCGAATTCAAATCATGTGTCTCCTTATGTTCTCCTGGACCAAAATTTCAAATTGTCTTTAATGTTGACAAATGGCAAGCATTTTAAAAGAAGAAATTTAGGAGTCACACGGACAGGTGGATGCGTTTGCGTTTGGACCATTTTCAACTGCACGAAATTTTTTTTTGAAAACTGAATTCTACAAAAATAAGGGCATACAAAAACCGAGATTCCACTGTGATGATATGATTAGTGATGATACATTATATAGTTCCACATTTATAACAGCCCTCTGAGGGAAACCATTACTACAATTAGAAATAATGAATACTGTGATGTACTAACCTTGATGGAGCACTGGCTTTGGCTGATGCTTGTCTCTGGGAAACGTATGGGTATTGCTTAATGTCAAGTTTATCCTCAATGGCATCCTGTAGGAACACAAGTTTTAGTTCTCCCTTTTAAGAACAGAATCATATTGCACAAAACAGCACACCTCGATGAGATCCTTGACGAGAGGAGTCCATCTTGAAAGTTGGTACGTGTGCTCACTGATTCGTTCCTTACGGTCAGGCTTTTTGGTTTTCTTGGCAGTTCCCTGCAACGGAATCATGCAAAATTAAATTTCGTCACAAACATAGTCACAAATATCCATCCATCCATCCATTTTCTGTGCCGCATTTCCGCACTAGGGTTGCGGGCGTGCTGAAGCCTATCCCAGCTATCTTTGGGCGAGAGGCGGGGTACACCCTGAACTGGTAACCAGCCAATCGCAGGGCACATAGAAACAAACAACCAACATTCACACCTATGGGCAGTTTAGAGTCTTCAATCAACCTACCATGCATGTTTTTTGGGATGTGGGAGGAAAACGGAGTACCCGTAGAAAACCCACGCAGGCACAGGGAGAACATGCAAACTCCACACAGGCGGTGCCGGGGTTTGAACCGCGGTCCTCAGAACTGTGAGGCAGATGTGCTAATCGTTCCTCCAAATCACAAATATTGAAAGGCAATTGTTACAATTATAGTTTTTTATCTTTTTTGGTTTTTTAATTTCTATTTTGCATATGCAGATGCTATTTGCATATCTGTTGTTGACCAATACTGCCCACTCATGTGCCTGAGCAGCATCTGCAACATTTGCACAATCGACATTGTCCCATATTTTCACACTACTAGTCACTTTAAACTGCATACATTACTTGAAGTCTCTGCGCCCTTTGCACAATGGTCATTGCACCGGACTATTGTTCTATTAGTCAGTTCAAACTCCTCTAATTGCTAGACGACGACTGCATCTTTTTGCACAATTGTCAAAAAAATGTACCGGGATTACCAGATTACTAGCCGCTTTTTATTGTTCAATGACTGTTTTTTTTCCCCAATGTCTCAAAAGTGTTCTCTGTCAATTGACTGTCTGTTGTCGTACTAGAGCGGCTCCAACTACCGGAGACAAATTCCTTGTTTGTTTTTTGGACATACTTGGCAAATAAAGATGATTCTGATTCTGATTTAGATATATGTTCACCCAACCCTGAATTTGCTTCTCTTACGTTTACCTCCTGTTAGAAGGCTGCTCTACATATATTAAGTCTCTAAGTTGTTGTTGCAAGGACTTTAAGCACACACTGAGCTATATTTTTAGCTAAGGCGACTACAGATCAGGGTATCGGAGGTGTTTCATACTTTACAATTACAATTTACTTGACAAACACAGCTTACCTCAGAGACGATAGGCACACCCATGTGTGCCATGTTGGAAATTATGTCACTGTCCTCGGGTGGGATGCTGGCATGCTGGAGCAATTTACACAAGTTTTCTTCGGTCACACCTGACACACACACACACACATGCGTACAGTCGATAAAAGAGACACGTGGACGTTCACAAATAAACAGTAATGTGTATTGAGAAATAGTGGGTATCACAAAAGAGGTCCGACATTTCTATAATATATGAATACATACAATGGCGGAAATAATTATTCGATCCCCCGCTGAATTTGTAAGTTAGCTCTCTAAGAAATTAGCAGTTTCCAATTGTTATGGTTGTTTATTAATTATGGTAATGAAAGAATATCAGTCCAGAAATCATACAAAATAAACAATATAAAAGTAATAAAATGTTCATTTAAGTTGGTGACATGTATAACTTATTATTTAATATGGTATGACTATAATATTAAAGTGCAACCAAACAGGAGAAGAAAATGTTTTGTAAATTTGGCACATCACAGGGAAGAGTCTTGTTAACAAGCATGCCAATTAATTAATGAACTTCATTAATGAAAAATTTGCAAAGTATGTGAAAACAGGCTTCAAAATGGTCAAGAGTTGAGACATACTTTCAGCTTGTAGACACCTCTCCTGTCAATCAAATACACGTACCACCTTCCTTCTGTCCAAGACATCACACGCTTTCCACCGGCAGCAGAGAAGCAGCCTCTGAGCCTGCATAATGACCATAAATTGCTTCCGCCAGGACCATTTTCCCTCCTTAGAAATTCAAAGGAGGATCTCGTCCATTTCACCGCTGCCTCGCAACACAACGTGCGTGGGTGTTGAATGGCAAGATACGTTGTCCAAATAACACAAAACACATTACACTTCAGGGAAGATGTATTTTTTTTAAGTTATGGGCATAGTTTCATGGCCAATTGCATGCTATGCAGGTAGAACTGGGTGAAGTTATTTATGAACGAAGTAGTGCAATTCTGCCAAATGGCCACTGCTTGGAATAAGGGCACTTGGTGGCGGGGCTAGTTTTTAGTCTCGCTCACAAAATCAGGAACATTTTGAAGGTGAAAAGAGTTTTCAATCATAACGCAATAATTCAGTACAATATTGTTCTCAGTCTTTGCACATACTTTCAGCACCTATCTTCAAACGTATTAATGTATTTAGACACAAAACACGAAAATGAGTTTGGTTGCACTTAAAAAGAAAAAACAGTAAGTACACATGTCTGACCATTCTTGAGGAAGATGTAAAGCAGAATGATGCGGATCTTGTCAGAGACACTGACATTGGTATCCAGTAAGATTGGTACTATAAGCCTCATGGGATCTTTTATCTTCTCACCCTCTGCATCGGTACCCATTGCAAGGTCCTTTCAGAAAGGAAGACAGACGTCAGGTTATTTAGATCAGTTTGGTTCCTTTAAAACAGTGTAAGACATTTCATTGTGCGCCACATCGTAATTATGGTTGCCCTCAGAGGGCCGCTCGTAACTACGAAACCATGTAAATATATATTTTCAGAAAAGTGCAACATTACTATTTTGTCTTCTTTTTAGAAACTAAACAACACAGACTGACGCAACAGTAACAGTTGAACAGTCTGTAACTACTGCCCAAAGGATCTTGCTAGCTAGAGGCTAAAGAGTAGACAAGCATTCCTGTCCTTTACCTATGCACCATTACACCCTTAATAATCACTCTATTCTCCTCCTCCTCCTCATATCATGACTGCATTTTATTTTTATGATAAGTGGTACAGAAAATTGATGGATGGATATAAGTTTTTAAGTTTTCATATATATATATACATATATATATATATATATATATATATATATATATATATATATATATATATATATATATATATATATATATATATATATATATATACATAGATATATATATATATATAGAGGTTAGATTCAGGCGGCACGGTGGCCGACTGGTTAGAGCGTCAGCCTCACAGTTCTGAGGACCCGGGTTCAATCCCCGGCCCCGCCTGTGTGGAGTTTGCATGTTCTCCCCGTGCCTGCGTGGGTTTTCTCCGGGCACTCCGGTTTCCTCCCACATCCAAAAAAACATGCATTAATTGGAGACTCTAAATTGCCCGTAGGCATGACTGTGAGTGCGAATGGTTGTTTGTTCCTATGTGCCCTGCGATTGGCTGGCAACCAGTTCAGGGTGTACCCCGCCTCCTGCCCGATGACAGCTGGGATAGGCTCCAGCACGCCCGCGACCCTAGTGAGGAGAAGCGGCTCAGAAAATGGATGGATGGATGGAGGTTAGATTCAAGATGCCTGACAAGACACCGAGAAGTTCAGGCAGTCAGTCCCGATCTAAATGTCGACCAGGTATAAAATTCCATCAAATTTCATGGCTGATTCTTGTTCAGATATGTATATAAGTGTTCAATGTTTGCTATTGCAGTCAAATTTCACAAAGGTCAGTAACTGTCATGATTTACCATGCCATTATGCATGATGTACACATATGTGGACAGAAGGACTTAGTTTTGATAGTTTTGTTGAACATTGTCGATTTGTCCATTTGTGGAAAAAGGGAGTTAGATTTGAAATTGTATTTTGGGATTATTTTGAATGATTTGTACAAGCAAATATGGCATGTTTGATTAATCAATTTATATCGATTTTTCTCATGAAGTTTTTGTTATTCTGTGTCACAAGTACAGGAGTTGCTGGGGTTAATTGGTGGAGACAAGTCAGAGGTGGAAGACTTGTCAGAGATTGATGATCCCGTGGGGGAAGCTGATTATCAGCCCCCACAACAGGAGCCAAGCAGGAGTGAGGAGGACAGTACTGGGTCTGAGCACCCCATTCCACAGCACTCTCAGCCTATCAGAGGACATAAATGTCTCAGTGATGGATATGAAGAATATCTTTCAGATCGTGACAATGACAGATCACACACTCCCAGGCGTCGTTCTCGGGCACAGCGGGATGAGGATGATGTCTCAATGAATGTCCCAGAAGAGACAACGCTAGGACCAAGCCATCAAGAACAGTCTAAGAAAGGGCATGGGGTGTGATGGAGGGCTTCGCCGCTAAAACCAAATCAAGCCCAGTTTGAGCATGAGGAGGAAACTGTGGATAACAGAGAGGGCTGGACACCACTGAACTACATTGAAAAGTATATTGATGAAGAGTGGGGACCTACTCAACACATCAACTGATGAAATGTATCAGTTTTTTGGTGCTTCTATTTTGATGTCTTGCAGTCAAGATGTACTGGTCCAGAGCCTAATAATTCCTGCCATCACTGAAAAGTTCATGTCTTCAGAATGAAGAAATCACTCAAAGTGGTTTTTGATGATGATGTTCCAGAAGATCTGAAAGAGTGTGATAAATTCTGGAAGATGAGGCCTTTTCTGAACCGCATTCTGAAAGGTTGCAAGTCTCAGGCTCGACCAGAATGTGTTTCCATTGATATGCAGATGATTCCATTCACAGGATCTGCCAATGAAACCAAACCCAGATGACAAAAACAGCAGATGGTATTGTGCTGGACTTTGACATTTACCAAGGTGCACATGTACTCCATGAGCAGGTTGAAGAACCAGGGAATCTGGGTTTGGGAGGCTTGGTGATAGCTCGTCTGTCTCAAACTCTGCGTCCTAATACAAAAGTATATTGTGATACATTTTTTACATCCATCGAAAGTGTCGAACACAGGATGAAGAAACAGGTGCGCTTAACTGGTACATTTATTAAGAATCAGGTCACTGCAGTAGAGCACAAGCTACCCACTGACAAAAAAATGAAAGCAGACGGAAGCGGTACCTCAGCACTGAGGGTGGAAAGATTTGCGTGGTGAAGTGGTTATGACAATAAACCGGTATTGATGATGTCTGTTGTTCATGCTACAGAGCCAGAAGACACCTGCCAGAGATGGGACAAGAAACTGAAATGATATGTGACCATCTAGCGACCAAGTATTATCCGTGAATACAACTCCAAGATGGGTGGTGTTGACCTTGTTGATAGAATGATGAGTATACTATTGCATGAATGGCCGTACAAAGAAATTGACACTGCGGATGCTAATGCACTTGACTGATTTGGCTTTAGCCAACAGCTGGTGACTGTACCATAAAGACCTCAGTGTATTTGGCACTTCTAAGAAGAACGTCATGCAGTTCCTTGAATTTCGAATGGAAGTGGCCATGACCTTCTTGGGTCAGCATGACAATGACAACTCTGACTTTTCAGAGCAGAAGATGACCCAGATGTTCCGATCCAAGGGAAAAGGCGTCCAGTGACAGCTGTGCCCCATGTCTCAGTTCGTAGGAGGGCTAACACACATCTTCCAGAGGTGGTAAACTTGAAAAATGCAGCGTGCTGCAGAGCAAAAGGCTGCTCAGGAAAAACTCGAGTGCAGTGTGTTACATGCAAGGTGTTCCTCTGCTTACAGAGAGATTGCATCTGTTACACAGCCTTTCACACATAGGTGTAAACATGTTTCCATGGGGAAAAAAGGTTGAAGTCATAGTTTGGGAGTGTAAGTGCAATGTTTTATGTTTCATGACATGTTCAGAAGAATGCTGATGTGTTCAGGCACCAAACAAAGAGTTTTGCACATCATTACTCTACTGTGACTGCCTTGTTTCAGTTTACCCCAAAGGCAGTCCCAACAAGAGAGTCAACGCATGTTATTTTAGATGTCATTTTATTGCAGCTTTTTGAGATCTTTTGTCTGACTTGATTTTGGCGTGACGGATTCTGTTTAAGGGATTTCTTGATTGAACAGGTCTGGAGGTAATCAGGCTTGGGTGTGCTCAATGAAAATTAACAAAAAATGTGCCACAGTTAATTCATGATTTAACAAGGGGGTAATTACTTCTTCACACAGGGCCAGGTAACTTTGAATAGTTTTTTTCCTTAATAAATGAAATCACCGTTCAAAAACAGCATTTTAAGTTCACTTGGGTTATATTTGTCAGCTATTTATATTGGTTAGTGATCTTAAACATTAAAGTGGGAAAACTATGCAAAAATATAAGAATTTGAGAAGGGGGCCAATACTTTTTCACGGCACTGTATAAAGGTGGAAATTAGGTCAAATAAGTGTACTGTATATTTGTCATCTGTTGTTTTTATATTGGCGGCATGGTGGCCGACTGGTTAGAGCGTCAGCCTCACAGTTCTGAGGAGCGGGGTTCAATCCCTGTCCCCGCCTGTGTGGAGTTTGCATGTTCTCCCCGTGCCTGCGTGGGTTTTCTCCGGGCACTCTGGTTTCCTCCCACATCCCAAAAACATGCATTAATTGGAGACTCTAAATTGCCCGTAGGCATGACTGTGAGTGCGAATGGTTGTTTGTTTCTATGTGCCCTGCGATTGGCTGGCAACCAGTTCAGGGTGTACGCCGCCTCCTGCCCGATGACAGCTGGGATAGGCTCCAGCACGCCCGCGACCCGAGTGAGGAGAAGCGGCTCAGAAAATGGATGGATGGATGGATGTTTTTATATTGTTGTGAGGCCTTTAATGTATTACAGTTAAATGTCCATTGTCCTCTGCTCTTAATTCTGGTCACATTTGAACGGTCATATCAATTGAAATTTGTTGAAGAGGCCTTAATTACCTGTTCCACACGGCAGAGTTTGTCAACAGTGCCCTGGTAGCGGTTCATACAATCCTCAGCCAGGTGAAGATGGGTTGAATACTAACAAGATAAGAAGATTTTTTTAAGTTGATGAGTTTTGCTGTTAGAAAAAAAGCAATCATTTGAGAACAATATACAATAGTTAAAAACATTTGCTAATTGAAATGTATAAAAATGTATTGTTAGTGCAGTTTGCTGGAGATTATGGTTTATGCGCATCTATTGTCTTTTATCCAGGTTATTGTAATCCACTTGAGTTGAGTCCATCTGCGCTTTGAAAAGCAGCCTATTATTATTAACAAAAAGTATAAAGTACAATAAGACACGAAGACATGGTAAGAGAACGATGTGACTCCACAGCTCAACACTGCACAAACTGAGCCTTTTTTCCTACAGTAACATTCATGAGATATATGGCAAAATATGCAATTACATACATAACATGAAACACTCAATTAAACACACTAATGAAAGAAAGTACAGCAATTACAGTATGCCACTTTGTCTCAAAACACACATACCCGCATGAACAGAGTAAAAAAATTATATATCTCTTAACCCCTCCATACCCGACCCCTAATTGTTCTCCAATCTTAGAAATGATTACCAAAAACAACATAAACATGTACAGTATCCCATTACACAGGAAATTTGTAATCAACATTCTGTTGAGAGTATTATGTCCATACTACAGTGAGGCTTCCTCTCACACTGCTTCCAAAAGAAGACATACAGTATCTATCTTTTTATACGAACCTGGCAAACAAATTAATGTCATCAGGCAAAGTACAAATGACCTTGCTGATGACCCATAAGTTTCTTGGTGCAGTGTTGTCCACAATCAAAAAAAAAACAAAAAAAAAAGTCTTCTGGCACAGTTTCTTGACACCTGAGACTAATTCTGGCGTGCTTGGAGTTCAGGCAAATTACTCTCAACCAGCGTTTCCAAAAGAGGTCTGCCATGCCATGTATTGGACCTTTTTCTATTGTGAGCATAGAGATCCTCCCTCTGGAAAAGTCCTGTAGGTAAAGATGGCCTAGTCCTAAGTAGTAGGAGGTGATTTGGGGTGAGTGCCTCCAGATCATTTAGGTCATTGGACGATGTGGTAATGGGTATCCATTAATGATGTCTCAGCTTCACACAGAAATATTGGAAGGCTCTCCTCATCCAAACTATGTGTCTTCAAAGTGCCACTGCGGATTTTCCTGGTGGACCGGACTAAAGGATCCCAGACCCCACCATGATAAGAAGGAGCTGGGGTATTGAACATCCACTTCATGCCTTGTTGATGCAGAGTGTTCTCTATTTTGGAAATGTTCTATTCTTGGATGGCTTTCTTGAGCTCTCACCCTGAACTGATCTCGAAAGGACCAAAGTTGTCTACCCCAGTTCTTGTGAAGGGTGGTTCATTTGGAAACACTCTATTCTGTGGTACGTCACCCATCTGTTGTTGTTCAGCAACACCATGTAGCCGCTGGCGGACAAAACATTTGGACAGTACTTTTCTGATTGCTGCAGTTGCACCGGGGATCCAGTATTTTAGACGCAATTTGGAAAGAGCACAGTTGTGCCCACTATGACCTACTTTGTTGTGGATTTCCTGGAGAATTAGTTCTGAGACTCGAAGGTCTTTAGTCAAGATGGCTGGGTGATTTGACTCCTCCGGCATGGCTCCGCCATGGCTTCCTCCAACTCTTAGGACTCTTACGACTCCGTCTTGAAGAACGAGATTGAGTTTATATATGTGACTGCTCTTTTTCACAGGCCCACCTTTTCGTAGCATGTTGATTTCCTCCTGGAATTTCTGTCTCTGACAGAGGCATAAGATCTCCAGTTCAGCTCTTTCAGTTCATCCCCTATGACAATTCCTTTCTTTAAGCTTGTTTTGTAGCTTGCCAAAATTTTGTGACGCTGCCATCTTTGATGTTCATTAGCAGCAACTTGTGCAATGTCTCCACTGAGTTCCCTTCTCTTCCTTACCAGAAACAGCAATGTGCTCTTTATTTTACAAATCCATGAAAACTGCCCTTTTGAGTCGTTGCCATAAAGAGAAATGCTCTATCAGCTGCTCAGTGACAATTGTGTTATTCTTCCAATGCCAGAGCACTGATTGCAGTATTTTCTTAGCTGTAAGGTCAGTTAAGTGGTAAGGTCTCTCTGGCCAGCAGTCAGCTGACTTAGTGAGGAAGTCTGGTCATTTCTGCACAAAAGACCTTCTATTCTCTTGATGTACAATCAGCAGGGTTTAGTGTGTGCTTATATGCCTCCACTGTGAAACTGTAGTTGCTTTCAGAATTTCTGAAACTCTCTTGGCTACGAATGTACAGAATCTGGTTGTTTCATTGTTATTGTACAGTAACACAGCCATGCGATCTGTCCAAAACAGGGTCAATGAGCTGCACCTGTAATTCTCTCCTCAACATTCTGTCTACGAGCCCTGCCATAGTTGCCACTGTTAATTCAAGGCATGGAATGGTGGTGGGTTTGAGTGGGGTGACCCTGGCCTTTCCATTTACAAAAGCATAATGGACTTGATTGCTGCTGTTTTGTTGTGCTACTCTACGTAGGTCACTGTGCCATAACCCTCTTACTTGCATCAAAAAATTGTGCAGCTGAGTAAAGACTGACTCTTCAAAATGTGATGGCTTGAAATATCTGTCCACTTCAAACTTGCTGAGCAGCTATAGACGTTTCATCCATTCATACAACTGCTGGACAAGATTGTCTGGAACTGCGCCATCCCCAGTCCACTTTTGTCTACATAAAATCTGTTTCGCAGGTAGAATCACTGGTGACAACATTCCCAATGGATCATAAATGGAACTCACCATGGAGAGGATATTTCTTCTGGTGGGACGTTTGTCTTGAATGATGATTTTGAATTTGAAGTGATCGGTCTGGACACACCATTGTACTCAAAGAGCTCTATCCAAGGGGAGAGAATCTTGATCCAGGTCCAGGAGCCTCACTTATCAAGGCTATGCATGCACAAACGGGTTCTGAAAGATGCGTAGGTCATGTGACCTATCCAAAAAAAATAATTGATGGGAAAAAGCACGAAGGCACGCTGCGTACGCACAAAACAGGGCCTGAAAGATGAGTACGCAGGTTACGGCGACAAGTATGTGACACATCCATCCATCCATCCATTTTCTGAGCCGCTTCTCCTCACTAGGGTCGCGGGCGTGCTGGAGCCTATCCCAGCTGTCATCGGGCAGGAGGCGGGGAACACCCTGAACCGGTTGCCAGCAAATCGCAGGGTACATACAAACAAACAACCATTCGCACTCACAGTCACACCTACGGGCAATTTAGAGTCTCCAATTAATGCATGTTTTTGGGATGTGGGAGGAAACCGGAGTGCCCGGAGAAAACCCACGCAGGCACGGGGAGAACATGCAAACTCCACACAGGCGGGGCCGGGGATTGAACCCCGCACCTCAGAACTGTGAGGCTGACGCTCTAACCAGTCGGCCACCGTGCCGCAGTATGTAAACCCATCCATCCATCCATTTTCTGAGCCGCTTCTCCTCACTAGGGTCGCGGGCGTGCTGGAGCCTATCCCAGCTGTCATCGGGCAGGAGGCGGGGTACACCCTGAACTGGTTGCCAGCTAATCGCAGGGCACATAGAAACAAACAACCATTCGCACTGACATTCACACCTACGGGCAATTTAGAGTCTCCAATTAATGCATGTTTTTGGGATGTGGGAGGAAACCGGAGTGCCCGGAGAAAACCCACGCAGGCACGGGGAGAACATGCAAACTCCACACAGGCGGGGCCGGGGATTGAACCCCGCACCTCAGAACTGTGAGGCTGACGCTCTAACCAGTCGTCCACCGTGCCGCAGTATGTAAACCCATCAAATTAAAAAAAAAACGTACGTAAACTCTAACCAGAGAAGGAAATATAGCATTGCATGAGGTGGTGAATAGAAGACATGCGTCTCACGTGCATGTCCAGTTCCACTTAATGTCAAACGTTAATTGTGGATTGTATACAGAATTTGCACTTTGTGTACGGGTTTATGTTGTGTCTGTGTTTTTTTTTAAATAATGACACATACTCGTCATGATTTTAAAGGGGACATATTTTGCCAAAACAACTTTTTCTAGTTTTTGGAATATAATATTGTCTTCATGGTGCCCCAGTAAACGTGAAATATGAATTAAAATCGTCCACGTATTTCTGAGTTCCAGATGTTTTTCTGCGGAGAGGCCTGGAATCAGGTCTTTCGAATTTCTCGAGCTTATCCACATCACTAGCGAAGATCTTCGCCTCCCCTTTCCGCTCCTGAGTCAGTGCTGGTAACATAAGAAACACATACGCTCTCACAAGTGGGTCTTCTACAAAGAGGCAACCAATCAGAGGAAAGGGCCTGGTCTTAGCCAAATATGGACAAAGTGGATACAAAACTGTCTCAAAAAGAAGTAGCTGTCAGAGGGGCCTTTTCTGGACACGTATGACAAAACCAAGGTGTATTTTATTTTATTTTTTTTTATGAAATTGACCGTCAGTTTACCACATGTTAATCATGTACAACTGATGATAAAATTAAGGTTTTTTTTTTCAGTATGCAAATCGAGACAGCGACATAGCTGAGAGACAGAACGCGCTGTTCAATCTTTTATTGCAAATAAAATGCAACACATGAACAAATAAAATAAAAGAAGTGGTTTCATGTGTCCTTCGTTTATTCCAGTTGGGAGCGGTCGCTGACCGGTGGTAGGACGCACAATTCAATTTCTCCTGACAGAACTTGCTCATGTGCTCTTGTTTCAAGCAGCTGAAGCAGAGCTATTTTTTCCTTATGAAGGCATTTTCCTACATTGCTCCATGCTGTGTTACCCCTGACAGAAGAGACAAGGTTTGGTGAAAGCACTGACTGAGCTGGTAGCAGCTTTCATGTTTGGGTCTCTTTCAATGTTAACGCCAGCTTGGTTGTTCACTTGTGAGGCAGTTTGTGGTGAAAATTGTCGTATCATGCGTCCTTTCTGACATGAGGCTTATTGATGGCTTGGATTGTCCCTAGACATAGTCCTTGATATCACCAAACTGAGGATGTCACGCAATCCTAGCCTCTCTATTGATGAACTTGACAAAATCTTTAAACTTGGATCTTAGAGCTTGTTACTCCTGAGTATCAAAGGCAACAATTCTCCACTTTTCTCTCAACTTGTAGAGAAGTTTATCTATGATGTCTTGCATCTTAGCTACATTATCCAACTCCCCTATGTACTCTGGATTTGCCATTGCATTGCTACAAGTGGTGAGAAACAGCACAAGTGCACTGAGAGCTTCACCATCGTCTGCCTTGATTAAAGACCAGTTCAAACCCCTTCTGATGTATGCTACAGCAATTGTATAAGAATTTCCAAAACGTTGGATAGTCAGTACTTCCATTGTCCTGCATCTGCGTGGCCGTGTTTTGGATTGCCACAATTCAGACAGCTCCTCCAGGATTGTGTCCACCTGTTCTCGTTTGCATTGTACTCCACATTTGGGTGACTCTCACTTGACAAAACATTCATCATCAGTTTGTGAAGCATTGGATCTCTCATATAAATGTAACACTTTGAGCTTAGCATCAGCAGCACCTACAGCTGTCCAAATATCAAGTTCTTCCTTTTCTGCCTTAAGCTGAGCTTCTTGTTCCTCCAAAGCCTGTCGTTGTTTCAGTGCTAACAGTGCAGCCTTTTCCAATTCTGCCTTTAAGCGTGCAGATCAAGCAGAGGATGCTGCGATTGAAGAACTAGAACTTGCCTTAGACTTCTTAGATTATGCCAGTGATATGCTATCAGACGGAAAGACAATTTCATTGACTTGCTTTGCTTCCTCAGTACATCTATATACAGTTGTAATCCAAGCATTAACTTGTTTAATGAAATCTCTGAATATATTATTAGACTTTGGGTCAAACCAAAACTACTGATCGTTGTGTGTGTCCTCTTCTGATTGTATTTGCTGCAACATCAACATTAACAGAGGTATTCAGCTCACAAAACTCTCCTTAGAGCTCATTAAATTCAACAGCCAACTTATTTTTTACTTCTTCCTCATTGCAATCTGCATCGATCAAATTGAGCATTTCATTGTTTTTAATGTTAATTTAGCCCAACATAGCTTTCCTTGAATCAATTTTCCTCTGTAGTTTGTCTTCCATAGCTTCAGCTGTAGGTTTCACTTGCTGTTTTTCCATTGGAGCTGTATCTTTATGAGTATCCATGATGAAAGATTAGCCTTTTCACTTGCTAGCCGTTGTCAGCTCCACAGCAAAACACGACAGTATCTTTTACAATCCATGCAGAAAGAAAGTTGTCTGCGAGTCGTTAGCGAGTTTTGGACGCTAATTTACGTACCAATACTGGTTGTATTTCCAATCCACACATTTCTTTGTCCTGACGTTGCTTAAAAATCATTTTCTTGTCCTCCAAATCCTGGGATCCAAAATACATTTTCTAATTCCAAGGAGTTGGCCAAGAGAAGGTTCTCTTACCAATGTAAGTGCAGTTTGTTGTTGGTCAATGCTTACGCGCATCTACTGTCATTTATCTCGGTTATAGTAATCTGCTTGAATTGAGTGCATGCATGCTTTTGAAAACCTTTTATTATTAACAGAAATTATAAAGTATGTAGCGTATATGGATTTGGGATAAAACTTTATTTATTTGAGAAATGAATTTGTCGAAGTTGAACACCTGAGTTCACTTCCGGGTTAGTCCGATTTATGTTTTAACGTTAAAATCGGACTATTTTATCTCGAAAAGAGGCACCACGTTTCTTTTTAGATGTGTAAAACTTTAGGAAAAAAATGTAAGAAAAAAACCTCTATGTCTCATAATTTGAAGATTGCTGCAGGAATTAAATAAGAGTTCTAGAACCCAGAGGTCTCTTATCGTATCCAAGCAAACAAAGAAGCGATACATGTAGTTGGTTTTATAAAAAAATGAATTAAATCTAACAGGGGTCTAACTACAGGGAACCAATGCAGAGAAAAGGAAAACAAGGTACAGGTAAGCATTCGTAAAGCAGTTCGAACTTGTGATGTAGGTGTGCAGTGAGGATGTACAGTGCGCAATGCATAAACCTGGGATTCTTGGTGCCATTAATTTAAACCCAAATATGCACCAATCTGTACTTTAGTAGACTGCAATGTTGGACTTCCGTGTCTTGAACATGATTGAGGCAGGCAGGTCGAGCTTCCGGGTGTTCGGCTGGCCCGGTCAGGTGGATTTGGCGGAAAGGAAGAAGAAAAAGAAAAAAGGACCCCAAAAAGTTCCCAGGCAGGATGGCCGGAGCTCGGGTGTCTCTGCTCGCAAGCTGTTAATTAGTTTAATGTCCAGTTGAGAAGTCAGGATTTCTGGTCTCTGCTTTTGATGAGCTCTTTCAGACTAGTTGGTAATTCATTTAGCGTCCGTGTGAGATAAACCATGCACCCCCGTGACCGTCTGTCTCGGTGAGGGAGCGGAGACAGGGATGCCCCCCGTCTGTGATTGGGGGTCATGGTGCCATTTGGTGAGAGCATGTCCGTTACAAGTACAATAAGACACGTAGACACCGTAAGAGAACTGTGTTACTCCACAGCGCAACACTACTCAAACTGAGCCTTTTTTCCTACAGTAACAATCATGAGATGACCCTGGTGGACAAAATATGCAATTAGATACATATTATGAGACACTCAATTAAACATATCAATGAAAGAAGGTATAGCAATTACAGTATCCCACTTTATACCACAAAACACACATACCTCATAAACAATAAACAATAGTATATTTCTTAACCCCTACATGTATTATATTATTTTATGTGTAGCCAATGAGAAGTTACGGACAAATGTGAACAATATCACCAAGATTAAGTTTGCTCTACTTACTTTGCTTAGCTCCTTTTGATACTGGGGCATTTTCTTCAGCATCTGAGACAGTTCCTTCATTGTAGTCTGAAAGACAGTGGTGGGAGTAATGAGTGATTACGTATGAGTAAAATAACATTATTATGATTTTTATTAAGTATGATTAAAAATATTTCCGTACGTCTTTGTTGGTATGTGTACTGTATGTCATTGTGTCCTTTATGAGCGGCAACCAGACTAATCCTAATCTATCTATAGCGATGTGAAAAAGTATTGACCCCCCTTCTCAAATTATTATTTTTTTGCATAGTTTCCCCACTTTAATGCTTAAGATCAAAGAAATGTCAATATCCAAGATTACTCAAGTAAACATAAAATGCAGATTTTAAATGGTGATTTTATTTATTAAGGGGGAAAAAAACTATTCGAAGCTACCTGTCCCTATGTGCAAAAGTAATTACTCCCTAAACCTAATAACTGGTTGAGTCACCCTAAGCAGCAACAACTGAAATCAAGCATTTTCTAGTAAGAGTAATGTTATTGATTTTCCTCTACCTTTTCTCCTGTGTTCATTTTTTTGCTGGCAGAAAATTCTTTCAGAGAGCGAGTCACAGCCCTATACAAAGAAGAAATATGTAAATCAGAAAATCAGTTAAGAAATACAAAATTAAGCTTTTTGTACATGCTGCAAGAGTCCCAGTGCTGTAAGTCTAACGTAGTCTTTACTGTTTTGTTTGTTTCTTTAAAATATTGCACATTACTACCACATGTGGATATGTGGGTATTTACAACACAACTACTCACGTTGAAACTTCAGCAATGTGTTTATGTCTCAGAGTCAACCACAGGTCATCATCCTCATCCAGCAGTACGTCTTTTGTCCTAGTTTCCCCCATCCCACTGGTCTCAAACCTGGCACAGAAAAGTATACGATTATAGTTGTGAGAAATGAAACACATACTGTACATGATAGGTATAAAGTATACTGTGTTCCGCAACATAGAAAAAAACCCCGAAAGGTATTAAAATTACAAACTGAAATATCATATATACACAAGTATTTCTTGATTAGAGTTCTCCAGTTTATCCAACAACTAAAAACAGTTAAGGTAAACAGTTCCCTTGACTGATGCCTCCTTAGGGATGGGTTAAATACAGAGAAACATTTTGTTGTACATTGTAGATTTGACAAAATAAAGCACCTTGGATAATTCCCACATCTCTAAAATGTGCATATTTCTGCTAGGCATTTTTTGGAAATGGTTCCTTAAGTAAGACGCTGGGCTTTATGGCAGACTAGCATGATAAAGGCATCGAGACACATGAAAGCCACATGCTGATCCGATGGCCTCAGTTGTGTGGTATTATGGGAGTGTTCAGTTTCAAGTGTCAAAGAAAATGGGTGAATACTTTTTCAATTTCAAAAGGGATCAATCAATTATTGTGTGTGTTGCTTGTAGAGTGATGGGAAAATGTTCAAGCCTTTTTTATTGGATCCGAATTATTGTATCTGAATGTGTGTGCATGCATACATACTTGTAGACATCATTCTCAATGCCTAGCAGGTCGTAGGCCATTGCCTGAAGAGTGAGCTCATGTAGAAGTGGTGACACGGGATCAAATCCTCGGTCCAGGATGATTACTTGACTACGGCACTTATCTGGTCCCTGGAGAAATCCAGCATAGAAACAAAAACACTTTATACGGGGCTTTTACTTCATTAGGAGAGTAAATTCACATTAAAACAATTGAAACACCAAAAGTTTTGCTGAACCATGTAACCTTTCAAACACACACACACACACACACACACACACACACACACACACACACACACACATACATATATATATATATATATATATATTAAGATGCATTAAGATTCATCAATCTGCATCTATGGATCCCAAGGGGAAAAAAACCTTCAACGCCTTTTCACACACTGCACTTGCTCGCAGACGACGTCGGACAATGCCCATATTTGGAAGCGGTGACGTAAGCCTACAAGTAAGTCGGGAAGATTTCCCAGCAGAGTGGCCCGGAAATTCGGCAATCTGTATGTCATGGTGCGTGTTTCGGTTTGGGTTGTGTTTGATTTTGCTTCATGTTTTCCTGTGTTCTATGTTTTTCATGTCTTGTGTGTCTTTTATTTAGATTTTTCCATGATACTTGTTTTCCTTTGTTTCTGGAATTAAGTATTTTTTGATACTCCTGCACTACTGCCTTGCCTCCCTGCTTCCTTGCACTTGGGTCCTCCACATTTTGCATTGCCTTCCTTGCCTGCAAACCCCCCACCGTGACAATGTATTTGTCATTGTTGCCAAAGAAAGCCCTGGCTTTGCTTATTTTAAGGAGGAGCAGGTGACGCAGCAGCAAAAAAGGGGAAGAGTCTATCACATCATAATTTCACGCCAGGATCTTTAAATTTAAGCTCGTTCGTGAGGTTGATCGTTAAAAGAGCGCTTCAATGTGAGACGTATCGGTATATAATTTTTTGATAGTGGGACACCGCAATTATTATGCCTTCCTCCATTTCCACCTTGCTCAGAAATCACCGCCAGCCCCTCCAATTAGAGAAGCTTTCTGATGTCACCGTGAAGCACACAACCAACACGGAAACACTATGTTCGTTTCGTGAGTCTTGGTCCTTTGAAATCAAAACATCGTCTGCTTATGCAATATTCGTTTTGATCATCCATCCATCCATTCTCTGAGCCGCTTCTCCTCACTAGGGTCGCGGGCGTGCTGGAGCCTATCCCAGCTGTCATCGGGCAGGAGGCGGGGTACACCCTGAACCGGTTGCCAGCCAATTGCAGGGCACATCGAAACAAACAACCATTCGCACTCACAGTCATGCCTACGGGCAATTTAGAGTCTCCCATTAATGCATGTTTTTGGGATGTGGGAGGAAACCGGAGTGCCCGGAGAAAACCCACGCAGGCACGGGGAGAACATGCAAACTCCACACAGGCGGGGACGGGGATTGAACCCCACACCTCAGAACTGTGAGGCTGACGCTCTAACCAGTCGGCCACCGTGCCGCCTCGTTTTGATCATGCCTCCAAAAAAGCATATAAAGTGTGATAGAAATCAACAAACAGTGTTTTTTTTATTTTTGGAACAATGTGATATAAGTGATGAAGAAGAGGAAACAGTAAGTAACGCTGCATCGGAAAATACGCTGCCACGAAAAATCCGCACATTTCAGACGCAGTGGCTGCCACTGTGGTTACGATACAAAGCTGGAGGAAATGGTGATGATTTATGTACTGTTTACCCTGCACAAAGAACAATATGAAAACTGGAACGAACAGAAATGCGCAAAATAGGAATTACCAGCTTACCACACTCACAATGTCATGCTAAATTGCCTGCACACCAACATGCTCTTCAACATGGAATCACATGGAATTTCTTTCTCCAAGGTGATGTGTTTTGGCAGTGATGGGACCACCGTGATGACCGGGAAGACGAATAGTGTTACTGCACAATTACGTCATCACAATCCTCACCTCACAAATGTTCATTGTATCGCCCATAGAATTTCACTTTGTTCATCGCAGGCTGCTGAAGATATCCCAGCCCGAAAGCAGCACCAACTAATGCTAACGGATCTGCAAGCGGGAAGCATCTCTGCATGACATACAAATGATTATTGACAGCCCTATCCTCAACATTCAGGAAATACATGCTGTACATTGGCTGTCCTCCTATGAAACACTCACCACAGTGTACAGAAGCCTGGAAAGCATGTTTGTTTATCTATGAGCCCGGCATGGGCCATAAAGCAGCAGGCCTCAAGAAGAAGATATATTTAAAATTACTATACATGCACCCATTATATGTCACACTAAACTCTTGTGTCATGGAATGTCAATGCCATTCGATCGCAGTCAAAGCGAATCAAGATGATGGAATATATCACTAAATTAAAAACAGACCTCCTGTTACAAGAAACGCACCTTCTTGAGTCAGAAGAAAAATGCCTCATTGACTCTAATTTCACTCGGGCTATCTCAGCCTTTTATAACAGTACACAAAGAGGAGTCTCAATACAATTTACCGGTCGATCTACGTTCCTACCCTCACCTATGGTCACGAGCTGTGGGTCGTGATAGAAAGAACAAGATCCCGGATACAAGCGGCCGAAATGAGCTTCCTCTGCAGGGTGTCCGGGCTCTCCCTAAGAGATAGGGTGAGAAGGTCGGTCAGAGTAGAGCCGCTGCTTCTCCGCATTGAGAGGAGCCAGATGAGGTGGCTCGGGCATGTGTTTAGGATGCTTCCTGGACGCCTCCCTGGTGAGGTGTTCCGGGCACGTCCCACCGGGAGGAGACCCCGGGGACGACCAAGGACACGCTGGAGAGACTACGGCTCTCGGCTTGCCTGGGATCCCCTCGGAAGAGCTAGAGGAAGTGGCTGGGGAGAGGGAAGTCTGGGCTTCCCTGCTGAGGCTGCTGCCCCCGTGACTCGACCTCGGATAAGCGGAAGACAATGGATGGATGGATGGATGGATGGTTTTAGTACAGTAGCAGATCCAGAAGACCGATACATAATTATACAGGCTACAAGATTGAACAAACTTTATACAATTGTCAATGTACACGCTCCTAATAAAGATGAAACAGCCTTTTTTCACACTTGCTTAACTTGTCAGCCAATTCTACAATTATCATGGGTGGTGACTTTAACCTTATGCTAAATCCCCTTATATATTGCTCAAATCCCAAAAATTGCAATTCACCACAATGCAGCAATATATTAGAGCAGGATATGGACGACTTTGGACTTGTTGACATATGGAGGCTGAAAAACTGTTCAAAAAGAGAATACACATTTTTCTCGTTGGTTCACTGCTCTTTCTCAAGAATAGAATTTTTTTCTCTCAAACAATTCGGCAGCTCAAAGAATTTCCTCCAAAATACATCCAATCATCAAGTGACCACGCACCATTTTCTCTCAATCTAAAAATTTAGTCAAATCTGGGACCCCCACCAACATGGAGCTGTGTAAGATTTCTTCTTACACACACTGGCCACACATAACATATAGGTAGCTTAGATAAAGGTTGTTTCACCGGGACTGCTGTTTAGAATACTTGGTTAGCTTTAAGGGCTGTCTGGTCAGTGTGTCTTGTAAGTACAGCAGATACAGTAATTTGTCAAACATCATTCGAAATCAGTGCAGCACATTCAGGAAGTGTGTGTGTGTGTTGGGGGATAGGCCCGTCACAGACATGGATTGTAAGGACACCTCTTCCTCTGAGAGGACCATGATATTTCTTCACATACAGATCAATCAGTTTAGTCAAGTTTGCATCTCACTGTTGTCTACGCTTTGATTTTAGCTACATAGATTAAGACAAAGCTTACCTTTATCACTTCTACAACGTGCATACATAATTTTCAGTATACTTGCTGCATTGGTGTGGCTAGATTTTCTTCAAAAGGGGAAGTATTTTTTGTCCAGGTTTTGGTGTTACTGTATAGCACTGAAGTACTGAGTAGGTGAGCTGGTTCCCTGTAGAAATGTGTACACATCACAACTGCAAAACCTGTGGCTTTGCACAAGGCTATCTCAACCACTTATACAAGTTTGACATGTGCATCCATTTCTTCCGTACACTTAAAGAAACCCTGCAAGGAACCGTCCATCTCTGAGACTCAGAAAGCTGTACCAGACCTGACTGACAAGAAAAAGGCAAGTTGCATCTGTCTGGTTACAATTTGAAAAAAAATATGTAGCGGGGGATTCAGCTCTGATGAAGACTATGTACCTCTCGTTACATCAAGTAGTGGTGGATTCAGCTCTGATGAAGAGTGTGCACCTCAGACTGCAAATATTGATTGTGATGATAGCCTTTCAACCATCAATGGTCTAAAGCCAGCACACCATAAGATGGCACCATCTACCTCAGAGTCTTCTAAGAAGAGGAAAAGCCATCTGCTAAAACACACAAATTGCCGGGGGGACACAGCAGTTTTCAACACTGACAAACTTGGCATTGATGAAGACCTCGTACGTGATAATGCACCCTGTTCTGATCATGATCCCACCACAAGCAATCCTCAGAAGCCTCCAACTTTTCAGGAAGAAACTGTAATGGAGTCTCAATTTTCTGATAAAGTGGCAATCGTGGAGACGGCACTAAACTCTGATTCTTCTTCCATCCATCCATCCATCCATCCATTTTCTGAGCCGCTTCTCCTCACTAGGGTCGCGGGCGTGCTGGAGCCTATCCCAGCTGTCATCGGGCAGGAGGCGGGGTACACCCTGAACTGGTTGCCAGCCAATCGCAGGGCACATACGAACAAACAACCATTCGCACTCACAGTCATGCCTACGGGCAATTTAGAGTCTCCAATTAATGCATGTTTTTGGGATGTGGGAGGAAACCGGAGTACCCGGAGAAAACCCACGCAGGCACGGGGAGAACATGCAAACTCCACACAGGCGGGGCCAGGGATTGAACCCGGGTCCTCAGAACTGTGAGGCTGACGCTCTAACCAGTCGGCCACCGTGCCGCCTGATTCTTCTTCCACCCACAAAAATTACTGTTATGTTTGCAAGAAACCTCAATCCAAAATTGTCCGTCACCTTAAAATGCTTGAAAAAGAAGAGCCTGATATTGCCAAAGCATTTTTGCTCCCTAAACATTCTAAAGAGAGAAAACGTTTACTTGAGAAACTCCAGAACAAGGGTAATTTCGACCATAACCAAGAGGTTAGGAAAAATGAGAATGGGCCAATAAAACTGAATGGAAGACCAACAAAATCAAATGTTTTAATTAATACCAAAACATATGTGCATTATATTGTAAAGGCATGTTTGTTCGCAAGGAACCGACACTTGCCTCGATGCCCTTCAAAGGCCATGACAGATACAGAAGCTACCGGTAGAGCCAAAGTCTTAGCTCTGGCTGATGTTGCAGAGTCAACAATTAGCCCTGGTGTCTGGAAGCTGCTTGGATATATGAAGCAAGATGAGGTAGCATCTGTAGCTCGAAATGATTTCTTGATACTGCAACTTGGACAGTCTCTCTATAACAAGCATGGATATGCTTAATATATAAGTTATAATATAAGTTATGCGCAAATGAATGGACAGAGCTCATCTCCCACACTGCCCTCGCTACGTTGAACAAATCAAAATTCAACAAAGCCTCTACCATACGCTTCACACAGGATGTGCAGATTTTCCATCAGTACTTGAATAAGAAGTCAGCTGAGGCTGTTGAAAACCTGAAAAACCATGCGTCACCCCAGACTTATGCTGAAGTTGCTAGAGTGACACCTGCTCAGATCATTACCTTTAACAGATGTCGTGCCGGAGAGGTCTCTAAAATGACACGAGAGTGTTTTGAGAAACGGGACCGGACTGAGCTCCATGAGGACATAGCAGTTGGCCTCTCACCGTTTGAGCAAAGGTTGGCCAAGCACTTCAGCAGGGTAGAGATTATGGGAAAAAGAGGCAGAAAAGTTGCTCTTTTGTTAAACCCTGAGGTTGTCAATGTAGCATCTAGTATACAAAAGAGATGTATATAAAGTGCACAGGGACAACCCTTTCCTATTTGCAAGGCCGCAGTGTCCCTCTACCAGCTTCTACAGGGGACAGGACTCCATCAGGATTTTTGCGAGCCAGTGTGGTGCAAAGAATCCGGAATATCTCAGGTCTACACATCTTCGCAAGCATGTTGCAACACTGTCCCAGATTCTTAACCTGAAGAATAATGAACTGGACCAACTGGCCAACTTTTTGGGCCACGACATTCGGGTCCGTAGAGACATTTATCGGCTACCGGAAGCAACAATAGAAATGGCAAAAATCTCCAAGCTTCTCCTTGCAATGGAGCGAGGGTCTCTTTCATAGTTTCAAGGAAAATCTCTAGATGAGATTGATTTAGAAGGTATGGGGATGATTTTCAAAATGCTGAAAAGAGAAGATGAAATAGTTTAAACATGGGCCCCTGCACACTTAAGTGATGGAGGAGTAAACCCAGATTAAGAGGATAAATGGATTATATAAAGCTTTGTCATATTTCACAAGTATATTTTATAAAATGTTTCAATAACGTTGATAATTTATAAATTATATTTATATAGATTGTATGTGTTCTCATTAAACATGATTTCCTTAAGATGAACTAGAAACAGATTTGGAGGAAGGCATCGCTGAAGATGTGGAGAAAGATGAAGCAGAGGTAAATGATCTGGAGCAAGACAAAGCAGAAGGAGATGATGCAGACAATGGAGGTTCTGCCAATGATGGAGGCAATGGGGAATCTGATCCTGCCGTTAGACCAAGGGGTATGAAAAGAATATGCTCCTTCAGAATGCATTCATGTTTGTGTTTAAGATTGGAGTAGAGACTAGTGATGAACCGAAATGATAATTCTTGACCAAAACTGAAACTGAGGAACCAAAGGCCGATAATGATACTGCGTTGACAACGGACGCAAGGCACACGTTCGCCTGAGGCTTGGCATCATATTCATTCATTCAAGTACATGAGTGTGATGTTGATGGTGAGTTGAGCCTGTAGCTTCATACCCAAGAAGAATCCAGACTGGAGTTGCTTCCAAAGGTACTTTAAAAACTACTGTGTGAAAGGTATGAAAACATATGCAAATGTCATATTTCACACATTTCCTACCAGAGATGTCTGCCGTGATAAGGACTTTTGTAAAGTAACCCGACAAAAAGAAAAAAAAAAAACATGCAATTTGCAGCTTTTGGTTCTGTGTCTTTAAAAAGAACTGTCATTAATTACAATAAATTAATGGTGTCAACACGACAATCAATGGAAATGGCTCAAAGTTACCTATACTGACATGCTCGTTTGCAAATAGGGGTGTGGACAGTCCTAAAATGTAGATTTTTAGAAACGGAGGATTGCTTTCAGTCTGACTAAATCTAATTATCTTCAGCTACTCAGACTTCAGTTGGTCAGATACATAACTATTTGGATTGTTTTACTTTTACTTCCTTAGGAAAAAGGAAGAAGATAAAATTGTCCCACAATGAGGCCAAAAAATCCAAAGGTACTGTATCTAGAAATGTTTCAGATGAATACTATTTTCTGTTTAAGTAGTGGGTTCGTTATTTTACTCTTAGGGCTGATTTACTCAAGGTCTGCATGTGGAAAAACGTGCGCAAACTTGACATCACCCGCATAAAATGTGCAAGCTGATCGAACGTGGCACACTGTTTTTGCATCTTTCACATTTGCAGGATAATACGTACTGTTTATTTTGTAGGTTTGCCTTAATGAATATGCAATATGGAGCGTTTTAACCACCGTGTGCAAAATACAGAGGGGAGAAAAAGCAAATGTTAATTGAGCACACGCATTGTAATTTGCCAACTCAAGGCAGTTTCAGTGATTATTGTCTTGATAAATTATAAGTTTGAAGGGAAACTACGTATTAAACTGCACACAGATAGCTGCTGTTGTTGTGGCGAGGAGGAGACAGAGGCGCAGAGTGACAGAATACAGAGAACAGGTTGTTTTTTCCACAAGTGTTAACATTTTTGGAATGACAGGTGAAAATAGAAACATATCTGGAAGTGAATGATGAACTTCTGAGGACTGCTTTTGTGGGTAATTATATTGTGTTTACAGTGTCATTTAGCAAAAATCTGGCCAAGTTTGATTTGATAAATAAATGACATCTTCAAGACAAAACAGTTGATTTATTGTGCACTTGTTCAAAGACGGGTATCAAACTCATTTTTGTCATGGGCCACGTAATTGGTTCTCCACATAGGGTCATTTATGACTGAAACCATAACTTTGATTCCTTTTCATAGGACTACATATACACAAATTAAGCGATAAGTAGTTTTGAAATCAGAAGTCAAGTTACTGTAAAAAGGAGTTTGTTTAAAAAAAGCCAAATTTCGGCAAGAAGCATGGAAGTGTTGATTTGCTTTTGTGGGCTACAAAATGTGACAGGCTGGATCTGGATTTTTCCCTTTACATGGTCCAGTTCAGATGCAGCTTATGTTCTGTTTCTAAAGCTAAACTATATTAACAGTATGTAAAGTTTTCCGGATATGGTTTGGAGTCTCACAGTCATTTCTTTTTTTTAGGAAAAACTAATCAGTTGGACATTCAGGGTGAGGTAGCCTGCTCCAAAGGTAGAAGTCATCCATTCATCCCTTCATTTTAAACTGCTTATCATTGAGTCACATTTACAGTAGTGCAGCAGGTGTGACCAATAATCACTGTTATAACTGTGAAGAAATGAGGTTTAGACAATTTGTGGGATAGGTTTATTTATTTATTTATTTACAGTTTGTAAACTTGCAATTAGTCTTATTTTCAGTGTCTTGTTGCAACCTTAAGTTACTGTTTTTAAAAAGTCTTATTGGAAGTGTTTTCAGAATACTATTAGTGCAGTTCAAGTCAGTACTTTGTGGTGTCATTGTTTTTATACTACATATAATCTTAAGTATATGTAATTTTGATATATAACTTGCTCTCAAATTCATACTTGTTTAGAGGTTACTAGTCTGAAACAATTTGCAATAACATACCGGTAATTAAACAAAATATATATAGAGAGAGTTCCCTCCAAAAGTATTGGAACGGCAAGGTCAGGTCCTTCGTTTTTGTTGTATCCTAAAGACATTTGGGTTTCGATCAAAATATGAGACAAGTTCAGAATTCCAGTTTTTATTTCGTGGTATTTACATCTGAATGTGTTAAATAAGGCAGCACGGTGGAAGACCAGTTTGAGCGTCTGCCTCACAGTTCTGAGGACCAGGATTCAAACCCGCCTGTGTGGAGTTTGCATGTTCTCCCCGTGCCTGGGTGGGTTTTCTCCGGCACTCTGGTTTCCTCCCACATCCCAAAAACATGCATGAATTGGATACTCTAAATTGCCGTAGGTGTGACTGTGAGTGTGAATGGTTGTTTGTTTATATGTGCCCTGCGATTGGCTGGCAACTAGTTCAGGGTGTACCCCGCCTCCTGCCGGATGATAGCTGGGATAGGCTCCAGCACTCCTGCGACCCTAGTGAGGAGAAGCGGCTCAGAAAATGGATGGATGGATGGATGTGTTAAATAACTCGGGACAGAGCACCTTTTGTTTGAACCCACCCACTTTTCAAGTGAGCAAAAGTATTGGAACATGTGGCTGATGTAGTTGCTCAGGTGTTGCCTTGATTGCTGAAACATTAGTGCTTGTTTTTAGCTTTGGGTTTCACCTGTGAAAACTGCATTTGCTGTTGAGCAAACATGAAGACCAGACAACTGTCTGGGAGAAAAGCAAACATTTTTGAAGCTGAGAGAAGAGGGAAAAATCAATCAGAGCTATTGTACAAACATTGGGCATAGCCAATACAATAATTTGGAATGTCCTGAAAAAGAAAGAAACTACTGGTGTACTGAGCAACAGACATCGAACACAGGGCTGGAGTGGAGGTATCACAATCCACTGCTTGAAGAAGACTGACAGAAGAAATATAAAGGCCATGCCACAAGATGCACACAACTCATCAGCAAAATGAATCTGAAGGCCAGATTGGATTTTGCAAAAGTACAGAGATGAGCCACAAACATTTTGGAACAAAGTTTTATGGACTGATGAGACCAAGATTAACCTCTACCGAAGTGATGGAAAGGCTAAAGTAGGGGGAGAAAAAAAGATCTGCTTAAGATCCAAAACATCTGTGAAGCATGGTGGAGGTAATGTCATGGCTTGGGCTTGCATGGCTGCTTCTGGAAGGGGCTCAATAGTCTTTATTGATGATGTAACTCATGATAGTAGCAGCAGAATGAATGAATGAATCTGCCAATTTACGGAAAAAATGCATCCAAACTAATCGGGAGAAGCTTCATCATGCAACAAGACAATGACCCAAAACACACTGCCAACACAAGTAAAAGGGGTAAAAGTGGAACGTCTTAGACTGGCCAAGTCAATCAACGGACGTTAACCCAGTAAGCATGAATTTTACCTCCTGAAGAGGAGGCTGAAGGGAGAAACCCCCAGAAACAAACAAGAACTGAAGTAGGCCACGGTAAAGGCCTGGAAAAGCATTTCAAATGAAGAATGCAACTGTCTGAAGTCAGTGGGTCGCAGGCTTGATTCCAGCTATTGCAAGTCAGGGTTCTGCCACCAAATATTAGGTTAATCACCAAGTTGTCTGTGCCAATACTTTTGCTCACTTGAAAAGTGGATGCCTTAAAAAAAACATGCTCTGTCCTGAGTTGATTAACACATCTATATGTCAATACCAGGAAATAAAAGCTGGAATTTTGACCTTTTGTCACATGTTTTGATCTGAAACCCAAATGTGTTCAGTATAGAACAAAAACAAAGGAATTGACCTTGTCGTTCCAATACTTCTGGAGGGGACAGTATATATATCTTAATAAGCACACTTCCCTCTTTCACACATTGGTTGGGTGGGGACAAAAATCGTCTTCGGTCTTAACATGCTGACATTAAACAAACAATGCCACATGGCTAATATATTTACTGCATGTTTTTTAAACCAGTCAACCCAAGACGGTGTACGAAAAGGCCATGGAGCAAAAATGAAGTTAATGCTGTGATGAAACACTTCAAAGCACACATTTTAAAGGGACACCTTGCAACAAAGTTGGAGTGTCAGCAATGCAAGCTTGCTGAGGACCCTGTTTGAAGGCTAGAACTATAAAAAACATGTGAGATTTTGTGAGGAACAGGGGCTTGACTTTCAGAAAGAGAGTTGCCATGAGTCAGTAATGGTTAGAGTACCGGTTTCAGTACTAGTTTGCAGTTTGGACAACCCTGTTCAAAAAGAAAGTTTAAGACCATTTTACAGCTGTATATTTGATTTTTCCTCGGTGCATTGTTTTTGTATCTCTGCACTTTGTTTTATTAAAAAAATAATTATTTTATTTTATAAAATGGATTTCTAATCCAAGCACGTTTTTTGCAAACTTAATGTTGCTGCTCAGTTGTTTGAAGTACAGTAAATGCTATCTTGCCTTTTTCCTCTGAGCTTTGTTGTATTTTCATTTTCTTTAATATAAATTTGTTTTAAAAAACAACAGTGTACTGCAATTTGTCTTCAGACTTAACATTATCCCTTTGTTTTTGAGGTTGACTTTTTTTCCACTTCACAGTTAAATATTTCCACATTTCACTCGTCAATTTGAGTAATGTCCAGGTAAACCATATGGGTCCTCATAATTCGGGGTCTTATAATGTGTGTGTGTGTTTGTGTGTATGGGTAATGTCCAGGTAAACCATTTGGGTCCTCATAACGAAGGGTCTTGCCATGTTTGTGTGTGTCATGTGCAGGTAAACCACTGGAGTCCTTATAACTAAGGCTCTTGCTATGCTTGTGTGTGTGTGTGTGTGTGTGTGTGTGTGTGTGTGTGTGTGTGTGTGTGTATGGGTAATGTACAGATAAACCATTTGGGTCCTCATAACTAAGGGTCATGCTATGTTTGTGTGTGTGTGTGTGTTTGTCTGTGTGTGTGTGTGGACACAAGGTCTTGCGCTGATCCTATTGGCCATCTGTGTCACAGCGCGGCGAAGGAGCGACATTTTTGTCCCCTAAATTTGTGCAAGCTTTCAGACCATGAAACACGATGTGAAAACATTTTGCTTACAGGAGCCAAAAGATACTTCTAAAAAAGTCTGCAAAGCCTGATATATAAAGCCGCCTTGCTGAACTGCTTTGTCAATGAGTTGAGAGAATGACAGACAAGTCAGCAATTTTGACTTCAAATAGTTTAGTAAGGGTGCATTATTTTGTGACAAGTAAGCTTTTTATACATCCTTTGGGCTTGTCCCTTTAGGGGTCGCCAAAGCGCGTCATCCTTTTCCATGTAAGCCTATCTCCTGCATCCTCCTCTTGAACACCAACTGCCATCATGTCTTCCCTCACGACATCCATCAACCTTCTCTTTGGTCTTCCTCTAGCTCTTGTGCCTGGCAGCTCCATCCTCATCATCCTTCTACCAATATACTCACTATTTCTCCTCTGGATGTGTCCAAACCATCGAAGTCTGCTCTCTCTAACTTTTCTCCAAAACATCGAACCTCAGCTGTCCCTCTGATGAGCTCATTTCTAATTTTATCCAACCTGGTCACTCCGAGAGCGAACCTCAACATCCTCAACTTCCTGTTGCCTCATCAGTGCCACTGTCTTTAATCCGTACATCATGACTGGCCTCACCACTGTTTTATAAACTTTGCCCTTCATCCTAGCAGAGACTATTCTGTCACATAACACACCTGACACCTTCCTCAACCCGTTCATATCTGCTTGGAACCGTTTCTTCACTTCCTGACCACACTCAACATTGCTCTGGACGGTTGACCCCAAGTATTTAAAGTCCTCCACCTTTGCTATTCAGCTAATCTTCATTCCCCTGCTTTCCAGTGGATGCCTCCATCTTTCTAACTGTTCCTCCATGTTAAATATATTCTAGAAGTTATCATTTATTTGCTTAGCTTGCATTAGTATTATGGACGATTTTAGATGTCTCGCCTTCGAAAAGATGACTCAGCATCATCCAATGGAAGGGCGCCTGGACCAAGGACGTGATCGGATGTGGTCGGGTCGAGACAAGTGTTGGTCCAATATTTTGTGTTGTGTCTTATTGCTTAGAATACTATGTCTGGGAAAAACCCTCTTATTATCAAATATTATGTGTCGTGTCTTATTGTTTAGAATACTATGTCTGGGAAAAACCCTCTTATTATCAAATATTTTGTGTTGTGTCTTATTGCTTAGAACATTATGATTTGTAAATCCCTCCTATTTCAAATAAATGCAGGAGCGAGGGGGGGGATTGTTTAGAGCGTGTTGAGAGGCTGTGATCTGAACAATCTCCCATACGCCCTCCTCATGAGTAAAAGAAACCAGCGTCTTCATTCCTTTTGTGTCTATTTTTTATAATGTTGGGTAAGATAAATCCAACATTAAATTGGTCCTTCGAGCCAGATGTCAACACACCCGAGGATTCCAGTTGTGGAGCCGACTTCCAGTTAAGAGACCGTGGCCACGGCAAGTAAGACCCTTTACGGGACTGGTCTTCGTTCTCCTCAACTGGGATCTGAAGGTTGACGACAATCCACAGGATTGAAGATGACTGGTGAGTTAAATTTAAAAATTTTTTTAGAAAAAAGGACGCCGGAGTCCACAAATTCCGCGAGGACGGCGGAGTCCTGTACGTACTTAAATTCCGTGTTTAATAAACCTTGTGTAATACTAGTCACTGGCAAGTAATGGACGGCGGAGTCCGACATATTCCGCGAGGATGCCGGAGTCCTGTACGTACTTAAATTCCGTGTTTAATGAATAAAGAAACTAGGAAAGTTTCGTGGCGTCGTAGTTAAATTCCGTATAGGACGGCGGAGTCCTCTAATGAGCTGTTGACAGACGTAGTTAAATTCCGTATGGGACGGCGGAGTCCTCTAACGAGCCAGTGTGAATGAAAACTGTTTGAATGAGAGTGTAAATGGGAAATGGGAAACCACTAGGTTTTTCATTCCATACCAAAACAGTGGGAAAGTAAACGGTGGACTTTTGTGGATGCAAAGGCAAGAATTCTCCACTCGAAAGAGTTGAAGTGAGAATTACCACAGAAAGAAAAAGAAACCAGCGTCTTCATTCCTTTTGTGTCTATTTTTTATAATGTTGGGTAAGATAAATCCAACACTCCACCTGCTCCCTGGTTTAACTGCAGATCACAATGTCATCTGCAAACACCATGGTCCACGGGGATTCCAGTCTTACCTCATCTGTCAGCCTATCCATCACCACTACAAACAGGAAGGGGCTCAGGGCATATCCCTGATGCAGTCGCACCTCCACCTTAAATTCGTCTGTCACACCTACAGCACACCTCACCGCTCTTCGGCTGCCCTCGTACATGTCCTGTATTATTCTAACATACTTCTCTGCCACCCCAGACTTCCGCATGCAGTACCACAGTTCCTCTCTGGGTACTCTGTGATACGCTTCCTCTAGATCTACAAAGACAACAATGTAGCTCCTTCTGACCTTCTCTGTACTTCCATCAACATCCTCAAGGCAAATAATGCATCTGTGGTACTCTTTCTAGGCATGAAACCATACTGTTGCTCGCAAATACTCACTTCTGTCTGGCCTCCAATACTCTTTCCCATAACTTCATTGTGTGGCTTATCAACTTTACAGCTCTGCACATCACCCTTGTTCTTAAAAATGGGCACCAGCACACTTTTCCTCCATTCCTCAGGGATCTTCTCACGCCCTAGAATTCTATTGAACAAGCTGGTCAAAAACTCCACAGCCACCTCTCCTATATGCTTCCATACCTCCACAGGAATGTCATCAGGACCAACTGCCTTTCCACTTTTCATACTCTTTAATGCCTTTCTAACTTCCGCCTTAATAATCATTGCCACTTCCTGGTCCACCACACTTGCCTCTTCTACTCTCCCTTCTCTCTCATTTTCCTCATTCATCAACTCCTCGAAGTATTCTTTCCATCTATCTAGCACACTACTGGCACCAGTCAACATATTTCCATCTTTCCTCTTCTCTTTCTGCTGAAGAACCCGCTTTCCACCTCTTGTTCTTCTTCGACTTCAACCCACAGTAGCTGAATTTCCACCGGTGCCCTGTAGGTTGATGCCGCTGGTGGCGGACGTTGTTAACCTGGGCCACGACCGATCCAGTATGGAATTCTTTGGATGAACGCTCATATTTGTTTGGCAAAGTTTTAAGCCGGATGCCCTTCCTGACGCAACTCTCTGCATTTATCCGGGCTTGGGACCGGCCTACAGTTTGTACTGGCTTGTGCCCCCCATAGGGCTGCATTGTGCTCAAACAGAGCAAACCCCCATATTATGTTAAAGCTTATATGGGCCATTCTACCAAATCGATGCTATTTTCGTCCCCAGGAAATAAAATGTATGAATGCACTGTACAATTACATGAAAATGATTAAGTGTCCTGCACATTATTCAGTAATTTTCTTAGGGTTAACATTCTGGCCTGGCTCACTGTCCACTCGAAATCAACCCAGAGGTGTTCTGGGTAGGACTGTGCAGGCCAGTCAAGTTAAACCACACCAAATTTGCTTTGTGCACTGATGCACAGACATGTTGGAACAGGATGGCATAATCCCAAAACTGCTGGACTGTACAGAACCTCTCCTTGGTATGATGAAGCATTCAGAGTTCTTTCACTGGAGCTTGGGGGCTAATATTTTGGACATTTCCAACTTTGTGGGAACAATTTGGAGATGGCCCTTTCCTGTTCCAACATGACTGTGCATCAGTGCGCAAATCAAGGTTCCTAAAGACACGGATGAGAGAGTTCGATGTGGATGAACTTGACTGGCCTGCACAATCCTGACCTCAACCCTATATAACACTTTTGAATGAATTAAAGTGGAGACTGAGAGCCAGGCCTTCTCGTCTGACATCAGTGTGTAACCTCACGAATGCACTTCCGTAAAAATTGAAGCATTTATTTAAATATAGTGTCCATTTGAAATATTTCTATTGTCAGAACAATAGCTAGACCGAAAGACATTTGTGAATACCATTCCTTTTTGAAGTAGTGTAAGAAGGATTAGGATTAACAACAGGTTAGTGTGCAATAACTTTATAAATGCCTGGTCTTATTCAAACACCATGCTTACGTACAGATTTCTGCACATATTGTCCACACAGATGACCAAACATTTTAATCAACTTTAATTACAGTTCCTAGGTAGTACATACTTTGTTTTCTTAAGTCAAAAAAGTTATAAATGTGTGGGTGTTTTGACATTTTATACAGAATATTGAATTTGCTGTTGCCTTGGTTATTATTTTTTAAAGGAAAACCACCCACCTCCCCCATGCTGGGGTCATCAGCCTTGTAGCCATCCAGCTTGTCCTGTAGCATTTGGGCCAGAACAGCGCAGTCTTTGTGCTCTCTGAATAAGACAAAAACAACATACTTACAGTACAATGTTGAGTGGGTTATTTTCAAAATACTGTACATCCTGTACCCCCTAAAATTGTTAAACTGTTATAGTCTTTCAGCGTTAGAGCTTGCACTCATGGCTAGGAGAAAGTGATAAACAATACCCAAACTGTGTGTGCGTGTGTGTGCACAAATAAACTCCTAGTGCTGCTCAAGCACCTGCCCATTTCCCCTGGATGAGAAAAGTTTCCTTTTTGGTGGAGGCTATTTTTTCTTCATTCAACAACATGTGCCTGCATGCAAAAGTAATTATTGTTGGTGAGAAGAAGTAACTGTGTCATGGTCTATGTTTTGGTTTGGGTTGTTTTGTTAGGTTTTGTTTAACATTTTCCTGTGTTCCATGTTTTTCATGTTTTGTGTGCTCATTTAGTTATTGTGTCCACCTGTTCTCGTCTACCTTTTACCCTGTGTCGACCAATCAGTTTCCTCCAGCCACTCGTGTCTTGTCTAGGTGTTCCTCTTTGTCTCGTCAATCTGTTTGTATTTAGGTCCCTGGTTTCTTTCAGTTCTTGTCGGTTCATTGTCATTGTCAGGTTCATTTCTTGATGCTTCCTTGCACACGAAACCACCTGCTGGCCATGTGCATAATCACAGGCAGCTGTATCGTTACCTCATACAGTATGTCCTGCGTTTCATTTTTGCGTCTTTTTGGCTCTTGTGAATGACTATGTATTACAAAACAATGTTTGACCAAGTAATTTCCCAACATAAAGTGTCAAATATTATTTTTGAACGCATTCTGTGTGCTATAAATGTTCATCATCATGGGTATGGCAGGTGGTATAATGTTTTTCTGTCACTTTGGGAAAATGGCATGGGCTTAAGAGGGCAGAGGATTTTCAGTGCTTATTTAGAAATAACAGGTTATCGCACAGGTTTTGTGTGAAGTGATTCATTCAAGAGCAAGATTTTTAAATTGGGGAACAGTAATTTCTAAACTCCCAGTGAGGTTTTATTTTACCTTACTTTCTGTGAACACAATAAATACTTTCTCCATGATTAAAATAAGAAAGGGTGGAAAATTCAGTTTTTGACAAACAAAGATAATTGATAAGCCTCAATGATAGTTCCTTGTGCAAGTGCTGTGCTGTGCTGTGCTGCTTGGGGTTCAAACTCAGGCAACCACCATAACCCAGCTTGAGAGTCGAGTGCACCAACGGCTGGGCCATTAGACCAGGGTGCTGGGTTAGCGGGCAGGAGCCTCTTTCCAAGGATTCCGAGGAGTGACGAATACTGTCCAAACTGGTGTCAACACTCTAAACTCTATTAGCCTCTACAAACTACAGTCTTCATCCAAACTGAGCTGACCGCAACTCTATATAAAAAAAAAAAAAAAACACACACACACATTTTGAATGGATGAGGGGTTTAGATACGGTGAAGCACTTTCCGAATCGGTCAGTGGTACAGTCGGGCAGCGAGGCTTCGGACGTCGTCACATCCATTTTAGATTCAGATTTTTCAGATTGTGAAGATGGCCCCGATTTAGTTAACCTGTCTGATTCTGACTGACACGGATTTAGATTTTTCTGGTTCCTTCCCTCGTTTTTCCCATCCTAGTCAGTTTTTGTCACGTTTTTCCTTTCCCAACCCCTGCGACTCCAAGCCCAAGTCCTTTCCCTCTGACCTTTACTTGGGCATCCGTTTGGCCATTTATCTGGGACTGCCGCGTGGTGGCCAACAGAGGCGCCCAACTAAAGGTCATATTATCATGTTTATTTTCCCCTGTTCCCAAGTCACTTAATTTTTCACCAGTTCCCACACCTGGTTCCACGCCTCCAATTAAGTCACGTCCATCCAAACCTGCCCCCAAGCCACCTTGTTCCGCACCACCCGTTTTTCCTAGTTTACCTTCCCGAGTCACTGTGCACTCTGCCCCCCTTGTGTCATCTGCTCCCAAACCTCAATGGCGGCAGGCCGAGGAAGCGACTGCAGACCCCCTTCCTGCTCCTCGATGGCTGTGCCAGGCTCCCGTTCCCGCTCCTCGGCGGCTGCACCAGGCTCCCGTTCCCACTCCCCCACAGCTGCGGCCACCACCCGACCCTATTGCCTGGCCCCTGCATTACCATTGGGTTCGGCATCATGGCCATCCGCCTGAATGGCCCTGTGAAGACCCTGGTGCTAGGCGTCCTAGCCCAGCCAAGCACCTCTACTTGCACCAGACTGACCAACCCTGAGGGGCGACTCTGAACCCTCCTCCAGGCCCCCTTCCGCACAACGTGTTGATTACTTTATTTTCTTTTTTTTCTTTTTTTTTTATGAAGTTGTAACTTTTGGGTAACGTCTGGGATCCGTTCCTTAAGGGGGGTGGTGGTGTGTGTGGTACTGTCATGGTCTGTTTTCGTTTGGGTTGTTTGGTTTTGTTTCATCTGTCATTGTCTCTGCCTGTGTCACGTCATAGTCGCCAGTTGTCACTCAGTTATTTTACCAGTCATGTTTTGTTTCCAGTTTTAGGTTTGGGTCAATCCAGAATTGGAGGACATTTTACGTCCCACCCTTCAAATTTTAAATAATCCACATACAAAATACTAAAACATGCAGTTTCTGAGTAAATGTACTTGTCCTAAGACCAAATCTAAAAAAACTTAGAGGAAAAGAATGCTTGAAAATAGTTTTAAAAATACCAAATAAGTCTGGAGTACCCCGTAAAATGCATTTTTTCTCTTGTCCCACCCCTCTAATGACCAAATTGAATCTCAAATTGAACAGTTAAAATGAAATTTAAATTTCTTTTTTTTTGGGTATTTGTTTCATTGCTGTCTCTTGTAACTGTGGGAACATTTGTTTTAATAAACATATTTCAAATAATAATTATTATTCATGGAACATGTGTCCCACAACATGCACGCAACACTGTTACCATAACCTTTTTAGCATAGTAGAAGAAAAAGAAAGCACTGAATCACATGATACGCTGGACTTGACATCATCAAACACTTTTCCAAAAGAATGGGTAGAGCAAAGGGATGTCCTCTCTTCTAGTTTTCATATTTTTATAAAATAGTTAGCCTTGATTGAATGTCTCACTCTACCTCATGCAACCCTGTTATGGATATGATCAGAATAAGACATTTATTTTATTTTTTCTTTAATTATTTACATAAGTAAGTTTGTCCTCTTGGTGAACGGTAACAGCAAGCTAAACAGCTAGCTTCTACTCCTGAGAGAAAGCTAACATTCGTACAGATTTGCAACCCTGTTGCTGTGATTAGAGTAACAGGGCTGTACGACAGTAACAGGGTTGCACCTCCTCCAGTTTATTCAGACTTTAAAAACTATTATTTGTAATTCAATTCAACAATTTACATTATCTGAGATATAATTTACTTACTCTACATAATGTAAACACATTTCTGAATTTTACATACTGATTGTTTTCTTTTATTTCCTAATTGTACTCCAAATTGATTATGGTTGCAGCAATTACCTCGATGGGATGATTAACTTTACATAAAAAAAACTGTATTCACCCTATGAGTTCCAATTCATAATAGGGGACACATTTGCCACTTTGCTCCAGATGTTTAGGCATCATCTCTACAACATCAGGCAACAGTATGCTTTCTCACGGGCCCTGAAGCAGAACCTCTCTGCCAACCAATGTGTAGTCCATGTTGATTTCTCAGAAAACTATGCTTGCAAATACAGTGCAGAAGTGCAGTCTGTTCATTTTGGTGCATCCCACCAACAGGCCACTTTACACACTGGTGTTTGTCACGTGGGGGGAGAATCTGCTCCTACCTCCTTCTGCACCATATCGGCATCAAGATTGAAGGGACGACCTGACCACCTGCAATACGGAAACACATGGAGCCCATTCTGAAGGAAATTAGAGAAAAATTCCCACATGTGACAACTGTGCATTTCTTTAGCGATGGGCCCTGTACACAATACAAACAGCGTAGAAACGTTTACCTTTTTTCTCCTGAAATTTTTAAGTAGTGGAACCTGGAATTACTTTGAAGCCAGTCATGGCAAAGGAGCCCCAGATGGCATAGGTGGCACACTGAAGAGGAGGGCTGACAGGCTTGTCAGCCAAGGAATTGATATTCCCACAGGAATGTCCCTTTGCCAAACTCTGAAGGATGGTGAATCAAAGGTGAAATTGTTTTACATCCAGGAGATGATGCAGTGAAGGAAATGCCGGCTGACCTTCCATCAGTACCATCCAAAATGAGGCTTCACCAGGTATGCACTTCACCATGATTCTTATTGAGTTAAAGCACTTTGAACTAACTTGTGTATGACTGATCTTCCCTTGCCAGGTGATTACTTTTTCACCTGGAAAAATATTCTACTGCGACATCAGCTGCATGTGTTCAGCAAATGGGAATCTGGAATGTAATTGCCAGCAAACCAACCAAAAGCTTCAGCTTTAATAGCACAGATGACCACACAGAAGACCTAGCACACAGCACACCAGAAAAAGAGCAGTGTCATACTCCAGAGGTTATGGGTAAGTGGTGTGCCCTGCTGTATGAGGGCCACATCTACCCAGGGATCATCCAAGAGGTGAATGAGACCAACTGCCAGGTGAAATGTATGCACAGAGTGGGGGAAATCCGCTTTTTCTGGCTGTTGAGGGAGGATGTCCATTGGTATCCCTTTGAGGATATGCTGACCATCATTCCACCGCCACAAAATGTTCCCTTAGGCCACCTGCCCATCACAGCAGACCAATGGAACACTCTGGTCAGCCATGAAAAGTAAAGTGGAATATTAGAAGACCGATGTTCTAAAGCAGATGACAGGTTTTCAGCTAAGTGTTAGAGTGAAATGTTTTCAGCTCAGTGTTAGAGTGAATATGTTGATAGGCTAGGCCAGCCAGCCATCAAAGTTTTAAAAGCAATGTTCTGAACCAAAGGGCAAGTTTTAGTTTCTTTAATTATTATTATTACGTATATTTTTGGGTGTTATTTGAGGAAAACTGCGACAGAAGGTATTAAAAGTTATTCAAAGATCACTTTGGTGTCTTGGGCATTTATTTGTCACTATTTTATATGATGTTCTATAATCAAAAATAATGTAGCTAGTCATCCATTTTACTTAATGCAACCCTGTTACCCTAATTTCAACCCTGTGACCATATCAATTTTAAGGACAATGTTCCTCAACGTACAATTGCAAGGAATTTAGGGATGTCATCATCTACGGTCCATAATATCATCAAAAGGTTCAGAGAATCTGGAGAAATCACTGCATGTAAGCGACAAGGCCGAAAACCAACATTGAATGCCCGTGACCTTCGATCCCTCAGGCGGCACTGCATCAAAAACCGACATCAATGTGTAAAGGATATCACCACATGGGCTCAGGAACACTTCAGAAAACCAATGTCAGTAAATACAGTTCGGCGCTACATCCATAAGTGCAACTTGAAACTCTACTATGCAAAGCAAAAGCCATTTATTAACAACACCCAGAAATGCAGCCGGCTGATGTGAATTTTGTCCCAATTCATTGTGATGTAAAGTTGCAACGGTGAAGTTTTAGCTCAATGTTAAGCTTTTTTTTCCCGTCATTGGCTCTTACGTTGGTTTGAAGACTAAAATAAACGCTAAAAACCATCTGTGCAAAAGTGCCACCAACCGTTTACCTTGTTAGCTGTCTCAATGTTAGCATAGACGTATTTTATTGTTTCACTCATCCAAATGACTGAGAGTTGACTTCACTGAAGCTCTGCATTAATTTTAACAAAGTTAAAACACATTTTTGTTCGCCGCCACCACCACTGGGCACAAGCACGTCTTTGTGCACTTTCATCTTCTTTGGTTTTTGCCACACTCTTCTTCAGGGTTGGGAGACGAGACATAGAAACTGGGAACCGAAAACTTTAAATTTGAACGATTCCGGGAGAACCGGAACGTCCAATTGGTTCTCGATTCTCTATGCCCAACCCTAATGGTGCCTCAGTAAACGTGAAATATGAATTAAAATTGTCCATTGTTCCAGATGTCTTCCTACGTAGAGGCCTGAAATCAGGTCATTTGAATTTCTCGAGCTCATCTACAACACCAGTGAAGATCTACGCCGTGAAGATCTGTACCGTTCTCTAGCCAGCGTTGTCAACAAAACGAACATGCGCTCTCACAAGCGGGTCTTCTACATGGAGGCAACCAATCAGAGGAAAGGAGCCAGTCTTAGTCAAATATGGGTCAAACAGTAGTAGCTGTCCGAGGGACCTTTTCTGGATAATCGTATAACAAAACCAATGTGTTTTTTGAAATGAAATTGACACTTTTATACTAAATAGCCAACATACGGGACCTTGAAAGATCATTGAAGATCTACAGTATATTGTATAATTGTTTCACCCTGTTAAAAGAACCGTTCAAGTAATTCATCAAACGTGGAAATAATATGCCCATTAAGAGTGTACTGTATGTAAAATTCCAACCACAACTGTGTATACTATGGTTGTTGGGATGAATATTGTTAATTTTTGTCAAAAAATCTGATACCCAATGGTTTCATGCATTATTATTGTTGCTCTCACCCTCTGTATCGGATTCCAGGATATTCTTTGAGCGTAGCACAGAGAGTGGCAATCTGCTCAGCGCAACCTTCAAGCATACTGTTCTTCACATCAGCTTTGAAGGGGCTGTAGAAGTCCTGAAAGGCATCTACTTTATCCAGGGAGAAGACCTGTACCAAAGGGAAATGTGGTTAAACCAACTCTTTTTGTCAACAGGGGAATAAAATATACCTTGAACAGAGGTAGTGCCTAATTTCTTTTCCTGATTTTTTTGTTTGTTTGTTTTTTGTTTTGCTTTACTACTTTTTCCACTGTGCTATATATTTTTTACATGCAGTACAAAGAGAAACAAACCATTCACATACCGGTTACTGTAGTATGCCCCTGAGGCGGGTTGGCAGAACTCAGCAGTGCTTAACAACCGCTAAGCTTAGTAAACCTTTGGACCAGGAAGGGAACATCCCCAAACCTACCATGCATGTTTTTGAGATGCGGTAGGAAACCGGAGTACCCGGAGAAAACCCACTCAGGCACGGGGAGATCTTGCAAACGCCACACAGGCGGGGCCGGGATTTGAACCCCGGTCCTCAGAACTGTGAGGCGGATTTGCTAACCAGTCGCCCACCATGCCACGGACCAATGTCATATTAAACCCTATTGATTAGGAAGGGGATATCACTTCAGATCATAAAAGCAGGTGAGCGAATACTTTTTAATAATACTAATAATACTAATTACAATGAAAACAGTCGTTGCCCAAGGACAAAGTCCTAAGTGACTGCACTGGAGGGGAGCTAAGAAAGAAATGTGATTATTAACACAGACATTACAAAATATACATCTATTTTTTTCCTTTCTATTTTTCAAGTTAGAGTAAACCAGTTTCACATTGTACCTGAAATTCCATCAAGAAGGATGGAATGGTCAATGGGATTTTGTTGCACCTTTTTGAGATCTTTTGGCCGACTTCCTTTTGTCGGACAGGTTCTATTTATGTGATTTCTTGATTGAACAGGTCTGGAAGTAATCAGTCTGGGGTGTGGTCAGCGAAAATGAAGTCAGCTTTCCAAAAAATGTGATTAGATGACAGGGCCAGGTAGCTTTGGATAGTTATTTCCCCATGATAAATAAAATCACCATTTAAAATCTACATTTTACGTTTATTTGGGTTATCTTTATCTGATATTTGATCATCTTAAAAATTCAAGTGGGGAAACTATGCAAAAAAAATAATAATTTGAGAAGGGGGCAAATACTTTTTCATGGCACTGCACTGTATGAAAATATAACCACCATTGTTATTTACGCTTGGCTCAGGTAATAATAAGCTGATTTCATGGATACCCAGTAAAATACACTTTCTTACTTGAGATTCATAGGGCAGAAAGGCTACATGGATCTCAGTCAAGGCCTTCATGGCTTTGGCGGCGCGAGAGTTGGTCAAGAGTCCAAACATGGAGTCTGGAATTGCTGTAATAAATCAAACACAAATCAGAATCAGAATCAGAATCATCTTTATTTGCCAAGTATGTCCAAAACACACAAGGAATTTGTCTCCGGTAGTTGGAGCCGCTCTAGTACAACAGACAGTCAATTTACAGAACACTTTGGAGACATAAAGACATTGACAAAAAACAACAACAAACAACAATTGTGCAAAAAGATGCAGAGTCCTCAGTTCGAATGGCTAATATCGCAATAGTCCGGTGCAATGACCATTGTGCAAAGGGCACTGAGACTTCAAGGAGTGTATGCGGTTTAAAGTGACGAGTACTGCGATAATCTGGGACAATGGTTGTGCAAATGTTACAGATACTCCTCAATCAGTGTGCAAATGGAGCAGATGCTACTCTGGCATGAGTGGCCACTATATGCAAATAGTGCAGCACGGCGAGACAACTACAGTGAGTGCACGAGTAATACATAATACAGAAATGTGACAACGAACTCAAGTCAAAAAATTGCCAGCTTGTTGTAATGGAATTGTAAGTTAGCTGTTCAAGAAGTTGATTGCAAGAGGGAAGAAGCTGTTGGAATGTCTACTAGTTCTAGTTTGCATTGATCGGTAGCGCCTACCTGAGGGAAGGAGCTGGAAGAGCTGGTGACCAGGGTGGGGAGGGTCCGAGAGGATTTTGCACATTTGCACATTTTGCAAATGTGTTGTTCAATTCAATAAATATTACTGAGTGAAGCAATTAATGCTAATGTTGAATTACATTTTAAAGGATGTGCAGAGACAAACAACCCCGTATAACCTGTAGGTTGAGGTTTATAACAGTAAGTCAGCAGTTAGCAAGCTTTACTGAAAAATATTATAGAAAATGTACAGCGGCTGAAATAAGTATTTAACACATCACCATTTTTCTCATTAAATATATTTCCAAAGGTGCTATTGACATGAACATTTCACCAGATGTTGGGAACAACCCAAGTAATACATACATACAAAGAAAGTAGAAGAAATAAGCTCAGTAATTAAGCTATGTGAAATAATGTGAAATGACACAGGGAAAAAGTATTGAACACGCCAACTGGTATCTTTTTAATACTTTGTACCAAAGCCTTTGTTTGCAATGACAGCTTCAAGACACCTCCCGTATAGAGAAACTAGTCACATGCATTGCTCTGGTGTGATTTTGGCCCATTCCTCCATACAAGCAGTTTTTCAAATCTTGAAGGTTCCGTGAGCTTCTTTTATGGACCTTGAGTTTCAGTTCTTTCCATAGATTTTTGATTGAATTGGCTGGGCCATTCTACCAGCTTTATTTTTTTTTCTTTGAAACCAATTGAGAGTTTCCTTGGCAGTATGATTTGGATCATTTGGATCCTGCTAAAATGTCCACCCTCGTTTCATTTTCATCATCCTCGTAGATGGCATTATTATTTTGTCAAGAATGTATCGGTACATTTGCCCATTCATCCTTCCTTCAATAAGGTGAAGTTTACCAGTACCATTTGCTGAAAGCAGCCCCACACCATCATATTCCCACCTCCGAACTTCACTGTTGGTATGGTGTTTTTAGGGTTTTTTGTTTTTTTTGGTATGGTGTTTTGAGGCATTGTTTCTCCAAACGTGGTGTCCATTATGGCATCCAAAGAGTTCAATTTTGCTCTCAACAGACCAGACTATATTCTCCCAGTATTTAACTGGCGTGTCCAAATGTTGTTCAGCAAACTTTGACCTCTGACATGCTTTATTTGAGCAATGGGGTCTTGCGTGATGAGTGTGCATATAGGCCATGGCGGCGGAGTGCATTACTCACTGTTTCCCTAGTGACAACAGTACCTGCTAATTCCAGGTCTTTTAGAAGCTCTCTACAGGTGGTCCTTGGCTCTTTGGCTCTTCTGATTATTCTTTGCACTCCTCTGTCAGAAATCTTGCGAGGAGCACCTGATCGAGGCAAATTTGTGGTGGTATGATTGGCTTTCCACTTCCTCTTTGCTCTTTGCTCTTACCCATCATGACATGTGTCTTGACTCACACCTTGGCAATGAGACCTTTTTGTAGGCCATCAATTAGGACTGAACCAGCTGATATTCATTTGCACTGACAAGGGGCTGGATTGCTGATTGATTATTGGTAGTTTTGGGTGTTGTCTTGGCTTTCCATGCCTTGTTGCACCTCCCTTTCTTCATGTGTTCAATACTTTTTCCCTGTCATTTCACATTTTTACACACAACTTAATTTCTGATCTTATTTGTTCTACTTTCTTTGTATGTATGGATTACTTGGGTTGTTCCCAACATCAGGTGAAAAATTCACGTCAATAGGACCTTTGGAAATATATTTAGTGAGAAAAATGGTGACGCGTTAAATACTTATTTCAGCCGCTGTATATCGATAGATAGATAGATAGATAGATAGATAGATAGATAGATAGATAGATAGATAGATAGATAGATAGATAGATAGATAGATAGATAGATAGATAGATAGATAGATAGATAGATAGATAGATAGATAGATAGATAGATAGATAGATAGATTTGGGTTACTCACCGTCAGTAAAGAAGACGTGGCCTGCTCGATACCTCGGAGACCGTGGATCTCTGAAGTCATCAATTAGACCCTCAACAGACTGTCAACAGATAATCATAATACTTTTAGAAAAATCAGTGAATGTGACCAAAGACACTTCCGTTACATAACGAATGACAATTTTCTGTGAATCTAAACCATCAAACTATGACGTTTAGGTTGAACAAATTAGAACTACTGACTGAAAATACTGTACATACAGTCAGCATGATAATAAATCAAGGATTGTCTTTAGTTTACTGATGCGACAGTATTTGTTAAACCCGCTTGAACAACTTAAAAGCTTGTATTGCACAGATTTCTTCTTACCTCAACTGAGGGTGTTATCAGATAAATGGCCTCCATGCTGGGCAGAGGCTCCCGTCGCTTGGATATGTCCTCTACAACTGTGAAAAGGAATAGCATTCTTTAGCAATCTATCGTTAATAATCTGGCATGGGAGGGGCCATGGTGTTTATTATTGCCAGTAGGGACACTAATAATAATAATAATTTGTATTTACTGCATTTCACGACATTCAAAGATGGTTTACAGTATATACAACACACAAACAATAATAGTAAGAGCAGTCACGTGCACAGATGTTTTTGGGTGGCAGGTGCTCAAGCCAAAAAAAAAGGGCTCCCGTCACCAGAATGATTCATACAAATGAACAAAAAACAGTAGGATATATTTAACTTGTAAAAAAGTAAAAATAACCAATTGAAATAATGTTGTGAACACCCTCTTATAACAGGGATGTGGCTGTGTTCAGAATTAACCAATTACATTCCAACTTCGGTTAAATGGGCGTCGACACACTCCTGCCACCATTTAAAGCGCCTCTGATTAACCCCAAATAAATTTTAGCCGTTCCAGCAGGCTTTTTCTTACATTTTGTATTGTTTCAATCAGAAGCATTTTGTGGTAACTCTGACTGCTATTTCGAAGTCTTCATAATTCCTTCCAAGACCCCAGTTCCAGCGGAAGAAAATCAGCCCCAAAGCATGATGCTGCCACTACCAAGCTTCATTGTTGGTACGGTGTTCTTTTGGTGATAAGCAGTGTTGTGTTTGCGCCACACACACCTTTTGGAATTACGGTAAAAAAATTGCCAAACTTTATAGTTGCAATTTGCAAAGTTGAAATCATTAGTCGCACACCTTAACCACTACGTCATCCATCCATCCATCCATCCATCTTCTACCGCTTATCCGAGGTCGGTTCGCAGGGGCAGTAGCTTTAGCGTGGATGCACAGACTTCCCTTTCCCCAGCCACTTCATCTCTTCCGGGGGGATCCCGAGGCGTTCGCAGACCAGCCGAGAGACGTAGTCTCTCCAGCGTGTCCTGGGTCGTCCCCGGGGTCTCCTCCCGGTGGGACGTGCCCGGAACACCTCACCGGGGAGGTGTCCGGGAGGCATCCGAATCAGATGCCCCAGCCACCTCATCTGGCTCCTCTCGATGTGAAGGAGCAACGGCTCTACTCTGAGATCCTCCCGGATAACCGAGCTTCTCACCCTATCTTTAAGGGAGAACCCGGACACCCTATATCCGGGATCTCGTTCTTTCTTTCGAGGACCCTGTCAAGGGTGTAGAGCTGGTCCACTGTTCCACGGCCAGGACGAAAACCACACTGCTCCTCCTGAATCTGGGATTCAACTTCCCGACGGACCCTCCTCTCCAGCACCCCGGAATAGACCTTACCAGGGAGGCTGAGGAGTGTGATCCCCCTGTAGTTGGAACACACCCTCCGGTCCCCCTTCTTAAAAAGGGGGACCACCACCCCAGTCTGCCAATCCAGAGGCACTGTCCCCGATGTCCACGCGATGTTGCAGAGGCGTGTCAACCAGGACAGCCCTACAACATCCAGAGCCTTGAGGAACTCCGGCGAATCTCATCCACCCCCGGGGCCCTGCCACAGAGGAGTTTTTTAACCACCTCGGTGACCTCAACCCCAGAGGAGAGCCCGCCTCAGAGAACCCAGACTCTGCTCCCTCATGGGAAAGCGTGTCGGTGGAATTGAGGAGGTCTTCGAAGTATTCTCCCCACCGGCTCACAACGTCCCGAGTCGAGGTCAGCAGCGCCCCATCCCCACTATACACAGTGTTGATGGTGCACTGCTTTCCCCTCCTGAGACGTCGGATGGTGGACCAGAATTTCCTCAAAGCCGTCCGGAAGTCTTTCTCCATGGCCTCAGCGAACTCCTCCCAGTTTTTGCTTCAGCGACCACCAAAGCTGCATTCCACTTGGCCACCCATCAGCTGCCTCAGGAGTCCCACAGGCCAAAAAGGCCTGATAGGACTCCTTCTTCAGCTTGACGGCATCCTTCACCATTTGTGTCCACCAATGGGTTCGGGGATTGCCGCCACGACAGGCACCGACCACCTTATGGCCACAACTCCAGTCGGCCGCCTCAGCAATGGAGGCGCGGAACATGGTCCACTCAGACTCAATGTCCCCCACCTCCCCCGGAACATGAGCAAAGTTCTGTCGGAGGTGGGAGTTGAAACTCCTTCTGACAGGGGATTCCGCCAGACGTTCCCAGCAGACCCTCACAATACGTTTGGGCCTGCCACGTCGGACCGGCATCTTCCCCGGCCATCGGAGCCAACTCACCACCAGGTGGTGATCAGTTGACAGCTCCGCGCCTCTCTTTACCCGAGTGTCCAAGACATGCGGCCGCAAGTCCGATAACAAGACCACAAAGTCGATCATCGAACTGCGACCTGGGGTGTCCTGGTGCCAAGTACACGTGTGTACACCCTTATGCTTTAACATGGTGTTCGTTATGGACAATCCGTGACGAGCACAGAAGTCCAATAACAGAACACCGCTCGGGTTCTGATCGGGGGGGCCGTTCCTCCCAATCACTCCCTTCCAGGTCTCACTGTCATTGCCCACGTGAGCATTGAAGTCCCCCAGCAGAACGATGGAGTCCCCAGCGGGAGCGCTCTCCAGCACCCCCTCCAAGGACTCCAAAAAGGGTGGGTACTCTGAACTGGTGTTTGGTGCATACGCACAAACAACAGTCAGGACCCGTCCCCTCACCCGAAGGCGGAGGGAGGCTACCCTCTCGTCCACCGGGGTGAACCCCAACGTACAGGCACCGAGCCGGGGAGCAATAAGTATACCCACACCTGCACGGCGCCTCTCACCGTGGGCAACTCCAGAGTGGAAGAGAGTCCAACCCCTCTCGAGAAGAGCCCAAGCTGTGCGTCTAGTCGGAACTTCTCGACCTCACACACCAGCTCGGGCTCCTTCCCTGCCAGAGAGGTGACATTCCACGTCCCTAGAGTCAGCTTCTGTAGCTGGGGATCGGATCGCCAAAGTCCCCGCCTTTGGCTACCGCCCAGCTCGCATTGCACCCGACCCCTATGGCCCCTCCCACAGGTGGTGAGCCCATGGGAAGGGGGACACATGTTACCCTTTCGGGCTGTGCACCCCACGGGTGCAGGCCCGGCCACCAGGCGCTCGCCTTCGAGCCCCACCTCCAGGCCTGGCTCCAGAGGGGGGGCCCCAGTGACCCGCGTCCGGGCAAGGGAAAACGGAATCCAATAATTTTTCTCATCATAGGGGTCTTTTGGAGCCATGCTTTGTCTGGTCCCTCACCTAGGACCTGTTTGCCATGGGTGACCCTGCCAGGGGCGTGAAGCCCCAGACAACTTAGCTCCTACGATCATTGGGACACACAAACCCCTCCACCTCAATAAGGTGACGGCTCAAGGAGGGGCACTACGTCACTAGTTGTCAAAATTAATACTGTATTTTGAAAGGGTGTGAATTGCTCTAATGCGGCACGGTGACCGACTGGTTAGAGCGTCAGCCTCACAGTTCTGAGGAACCGGGTTCAATCCCCGGCCCCGCCTGTGTGGAGTTTGCATGTTCTCCCCGTGCCTGCGTGGGTTTTCTCCGGGCACTCCGGTTTCCTCCCACATCCCAAAAACATGCATTAATTGAAGACTCTAAATTGCCCGTAGGTGTGACTGTGCGTACAAATGGTTGTTTGTTTGTTTGTATGTGCCCTGCGATTGGCTGGCAACCAGTTCAGGGTGTACCCCGCCTCCTGCCCGATGACAGCTGGGATAGGCTCCAGCACGCCCTCGACCCTACTGAGGAGAAGCGGCTCAGAAAATGGATGGATGGATGAATTGCTCTACATCAATCAGCGCTGTGTGAGTGTTAAGAGAAGCACAAAGAATACTGAGTCAGTCCTAAAATAAACCGTAAAAAGAATGACGTCTTTTTTCAGATTAATTTGCAATGGTAAAAGCACGGTGAACAACTGGTTAGCACATCTGCCTCACAGTTCTGGGGACCGGGGTTCAAATCCCGGCCCCGCCTGTGTGTAGTTTGGATGTTCTGCCCGTGCCAGGGTGGGTTTTCTCCGGGCACTCCGGTTTCCTCCCCCATCCCAAAAACATGCATGCTTGGTTAATTGAAGACTCTAAATTGGCCGAAGGTGTGAATGTGAGTGTGAATGGTTGTTTGTTTCTATGTGCCCTGCGATTGGCTGGAGACCAGTACAGGGTGTACCCCGCCTCTCGCCTGAAGATAGCTGGGATAGGCTCCAGCAGCCCGCGACCCTAGTGAGGAGAAGCGGTACAGAAAATGGATGGATGGTAAAAGCAGTGGTACTCACTGGTGATTCCCTCTGTCATGATGTCTGTCATCTTGCAGCAGGAGGAAATCATCCTCATACTCAGCTTGTCCACCACAAGCACCTACGAACAAGTGAGACAGAACTCTTCATATAGCGGGTCATTTAATGTTCCGTTACTGTGTGATGCCGGCACGGTGGACGACTGGTTAGCACATCTGCCTCACAGTTTTGGGGACCGGGGTTCAAATCCGCGGTAAAGATAATGGATGGATGGATGGACGATACTGTGTGCATTGAGAAAAAAAACTTCACTTACTTTCCATTTTCCATTTTCTCTTGCCTTCTTGATAACATCGTTCATTATCTCTGTAAAATGAGAGACATGGAACTTATTTATTTATAAAGAATACACAATATACAGAATAAAACCAGACAACATTTACATCCATCCATCCATCCATCCATTTTCTGAGCCGCTTCTCCTCACTAGGGTCGCGGGCGTGATTGAACCTATCCCAGCTGTCATCGGGCAGGAGGCGGGGTACACCCTGAACTGGTTGCCAGCCAATCGGAGGGCACATCGAAACAAACAAACATTCGCACTCACAGTCATGCCTACGGGCAATTTAGAGTCTCCAATTAATCCATGTTTTTGGGATGTGGGAGGAAACCGGAGTGCCCGGAGAAAACCCACGCAGGCACGGGGAGAACATGCAAACTCCACACAGGCGGGGCCGGGGATAGAACCCGGGTCCTCAGAACTGTGAGGCTGACGCTCTAACCAGTCGGCCACCGTGCCGCCACAACATTTACAGTGGGACAAAAACGTTTTTTGTCAGCCACCAATTGTGCTAACTTCTCCCACTTAAAAAGATGAGAGAGGCCTGCAATTTTCATCGTAGGTATACCTCACCTTTGAAAGACAAAATGAGGGGGGGAAATCCAGAAAATCACATTGTCTTATTTTTAAAGAATTTATTAGCAAATTCATCCATCCATCCATCCATCCATTTTCTGAGCCGCTTCTCCTCACTAGGGTCGTGGGAGTGCTGGAGCCTATCCCAGCTATCTTCGGGCAGGAGGCAGGGTACACCCTCAATTGTTTGCCAGCCAATCGCAGGGCACATACAAACAAACAGCCATTCGCACTCACATTCACACCTACGGGCTATTTAGAGTCTTCAATCAACCTATCATGCATATTTTTGGGATGTGAGAGGAAACCGGAGTGCCTGGAGAAAACCCATGCAGGCACGGGGAGAACATGCAAACTCCACACAGGCGGGGCTTGGGATTGAACCCCGGTCCTCAGAACTGTGAGGCTGACGCTCTAACCAGTCATCCACCGTGCCCATTTATTAGTAAATTATGGTGGAAAATAAGTATTTGGTCAATAACAAAAGTTCATTTCAATACTTTGTTATATACCCTTTGTTGGCGATGACAGAGGTCAAACGTTTTCATAAGGTTTTCACACACTGTTGCTGGTATTTTGGCCCATTCCTACATGCAGATCTCCTCTAGAGCAGTGATGTTTTGGGGCTGTCGCTGGGCAACACAGACTTTCAACTCCCTCCAAAGAGAGAGACTTGCTTGGCCACTCTAAGACCTTGAAACTCCTCCTTCGTTGGCGGTGTGTTTGGGATCATTGTCTTGCTGAAAGATCCAGCCACGTTTCATCTCCAATGCCCTTGCGGATGGAAGGAGGTTTTCACTCAAAATCTCACGATACAAGGCCCCATTCATTCTTTCCTTTACACGGATCAGTTGTCCTGGTCCCTTTGAAGAAAAACAGCCCCAAAGCATGAAGTTTCCACACCCATGCTTCACAGTAAGTATGGTGTTCTTTGAATGCAACTCAGCATTCTTTCTCCTCCAAACACGAGAAGTTGAGTTTTTACCAAAAAGTTATATTTTGGTTTCATCTGACCAGATGACATTCTCCCAATCTTCTTCTGGATCATCCAAACGCTCTCTAGCAAACTTGAGACAGCTCTTTGGTCTTGACCATAGTGGAGTTTTGAGTGTGACTGTTTGAGGTTGTGGACAGGTGTCTTTTATACTGATAATGAGTTCAAACAGGGCGGCACGGTGGACAACTGGTTAGAGCGTCAGCCTCACAGTTCTGAGGACCGGGGTTCAATCCCCGGCCCCACCTGTGTGGAGTTTGCATGTTCTCCCCGTGCCTGCGTGGGTTTTCTCCGGGCACTCCGGTTTCCTCCCACATCCCAAAAACATGCATGAATTGGAGACTCTAAATTGCCCGTAGGTGTGAATGTGAGTGCGAATGGTTGTTTGTTTGTATGTGCCCTGCGATTGGCTGGCAACCAGTTCAGGGTTTACCCCGCTTCCTGCCCGATGATAGCTGGGATAGGCTCCAGCACGCCCGCGACCTTACTGAGGAGAAGCGGCTCAGAAAATGGATGGATGGATGGCTGGAGTTCAAACAGGTGCCATTAATGCAGGTAATGAGTGAAGGACAGAGGAGCCTCTTCAATAAGAAGTTACAGGTCTATGAGAGCCAGAAATCTTGCTTGTTTGTACTTATTTTACCAAGGAATTAACCAATTCATTCATTAAAAAAAAAAATCAGACAATGTGATTTTGTCTCTCATAGGTGAGGTATACCTAGGATGAAAATTACAGGCCTCTCTCATCTTTTTAAGTGGTTGAACTTGCACAATTGGTGGCTGACTAAATTATTTTTTGCCCCACTGTATGTTATAGATTGTAGACATTGCAACTCAGATGGAGAGTATAGCATTGGCAGCATCACTCGAATATTAACATGAATGCAGCTCTATAAATTGATTGACCAAATCTTTCTTGAAGTCAAATGTAATTAATTGTGGCTAATCACAATGTTTGGTTAATTTTCACTGATCACACCCAAGCCTGATTACCTCCAGACCCGTTCAATCAATAAATCACTTTAATAGAACATGTTCGACAAAATGAAGTTGGCCAAAGATCTAAAAAAGCTGCAACAAAATGCCACGATCCAAAGAAATTCAAGAACAGATGAGAAATCTGTCTGTCTGGAAAGGGTTACAAAGCCATTTCTAAAGCTTTAGGAGTCCAGCAAACCATGGTGAGAGACATTATCCACAAATGAAGAAAACATGGAAAAGTGGTGAATCTTCCCTTGATTTCAGTTGTTGCTGCCAGGTAGCTTTGAATATTTTTTTTTCTCCTTAATAAATAAACTCACCATTTAAGGTTACAAGGTTACCAGGTACTTTATTGTCAATTCTTCAACATGCGTAACACATACAGAGAATTGAAATTACGGTATTCAAGGGCTCGCGGTGCTACAAATAATATCAACAATATAAAAGCTAAATAAACTATAGCATATACCATATAAAAGGTATTAATTGTATGTGCAAATATCAAAAGTTAGGTGACGTACGCAACATAGTCAAGGTTAGAGAACCAGGGCAAATATGACATTTATAAATTAGATGACAAAACCCCAATGTTGCTAAAGAGGCCGGTGCGACCCTGAGTCTAGTGAGTGTGTCCTTGTGTGTTTATGTGTGTGCGTGTATTGTGTGTGTGTGTGTGCATCTACATTTTTGCATGGCGTCAGAATTCAGAGTTCAGGTGGGCAGCGGACAGAAGAGGTAGAGGGGCAGTGCGCGCAGAGAGTTCAGATTCCTGAAACTGTCTTTGAGTCGGCTAGTCCTGGCCCGCAGACTCCACAGTCACCTGCCTGATGGCAGCAGACTGAAGAGGCTGTGTGACGGATGGGTGGCATCCCCCGCTATGCGGAGGGCTTTGAGGGTGAGGTGGGTGCTCGAAATGTCCTGCATGGAGGGATGAGAGGTTTCAATGATCTTCTCAGCTGCCCTCACTATGCGATGGAGAGTCTTGCGGCAGGATGCGATGCAGGCTCTGTACCACACAGTGATGCAGTTGGTCAAGATGCTCTTAAAAACTGCATTTTATTTTTACTTGGGTTATCTTTGTCTGATATTGACATTTGGCTTGTCTTGTCTTTGGCTGGGTGACGATCAGTGGCGATAATTGGCATGTGCGCAGTGTGCAGTCGCGCAGGGTGGCATGGCTGTGGGGGGTGGCACCCTCTCATTCATTCATTTTCCAAACCGCTTATCCTCACTAGGGTTGCGGGTGTGCCGGAATCTATCCCAGCCGACTGTGGGCAAGAGGCGGGGTACACCCTGAACTGGTCGCCAGCCAATCGCAGGGCACATATAAACAAGCAACCATTTGCACTCACATTCATTCCTATGGGCAATTTAGAGTCTTCAAATAACCTACCATGCATGTTTTTGGAATGTGGGAGGAAACTGGAGTACCCAGAGAAAACCCACGCAGGCACGGGGAGAACATGCAAACTTCACACAGGCGAGGACGGATTTGAACGCAGGTCCTCAGAACTGTGAGGCGGATGTGCTAACCAGTCGCCTACCGTGCCGCCTGGCACCTTCTCCTCCACAAAAAAATTAAATGGCATTGTGTAATCGTGTATTTGTAAATAACTAGAGCCCAACGAGTATGCTGTGGTACACTGGAACACTCACAGAACGGCAAGCAAGCAGGGACACTCATCATTGTGGTTACTTTAGGGGATTTTCCCCCCCTGGTGTAGTTGCCCTCTTGACTGGTCTAAGAGTCAATTCACAGCGTGTATACACTAGAGGTGTGGAGTCGAGTCACGACTTGGACTCGAGCTCTGAATTTGATGACTTTGTAATCGACTAGACAATATGTTAAAAGACTTGACTCAACTTGACTTGTACTTCAACAGCAGCGACTCGTGACTTCCCTTGGACTTGAACCCATTGACTTAAAAAGACTTGCTACTTTGACCAAAGCACAAAAAAAACATTACTTTGTAGCTTTCTCTATCTACAGCTGTATGTGCAACTTACTGTTTTACTACAGGATAAAATAATAGGTGTCAGCAAAATGTTGAAGATCTGAATGATTTAATATTAGGTCAACACGTCTCACACCTAGAAATTAATACTTATTATCTTTTAATAGTTCACACCCTGTTTAGTACGCTTTGTTACAGGAATTGACCAAGAGGTGATTCTTTCACACACTACCTAAAGTGTTGGTTTCATTAAAATATATATATATAAATAAACCACAACCTACAGGTGGCGGCAATCCCCGAACCCGTTGTGGACGTTCATTCCATCAAGCATGTGACTGGAAGCTGTTGCTGACTAGCCGCTGGTCAAGCCCCTATTCCCGAATGCGTGCTAAGGCATCGCGTTCATCTTTGGTCGTTGCTTTTGAAACAATAAACGCTGTGTGCACCGCGTGACCTGTCATCACTTGTCAAAAATGCTGGCCTTGAAGTCCTCAATGATAACATCGCACAACTTATGAGTGACGCCGAGCACAAAACCTTAAAAAGATAAAAGTCTTGCTCGAACGCTTGGTTGCCTGCTGCTGAACTTGGTGTCCCAACTCAAATGGCGCGAACGTGAGGACAATCTGGTGAAACGCAGACTGGAAGCTGCTCAGCATAAACAAGTCCAGTTAACTGCACAATTGAAAGACACTACCGCGCGCTTAAACTTGGCCCTTGTCCTTGAAACTCGAAATGCAATACGATGATGCAGAGGCTCAGATAGCCGACCTCACTGCTGCAGTCGAGGCTGTCCCGTCTAAAGACAGCTGCAAATTAAACTATGACGATGATAAACCATGCGAAGCCCCTACCCCAAGCGAATTAACTTCTGGAGGTCAGCATAACCAGCTACAAGACGCTTATGCCGAGATTGGCCACTTAAAAGCTAAATTGGTAGAATTAACCGACCGACCGTCTGCTAACCAAGTGCTTGAATTACGGGCCGAACATTGGCGAACAACTATTCTGCTGCGGCAAGCTTCCGGTGACATCCAGCGGCTCACCAAATGCACCGAAACACTCAAAGCAGAACGCGCCAAAGAGATGGAACAGTCCTACGGGCTCAAGACACAGATGGCAATCCGGGAGACAGAGCTGTCCCGCCTCCAGCAAGAGCTCCAGGACCAAGAGGATGAGTTAGCCCATGTCAGGCGTGAGCTACAATTACCTCGACAGCTGTCCACAGACTCTCTGACTCATCCCAGTGCTCCGGCCCCTGCTACAGACAGCGTGGGGGCCTCCCTCGCCAAAAGTGTCACAGAGCCCTGCAAAACATCTCCAACCTTTGGGCCGGAACCCACCTTCAGGGGGCGCCGTGCGGCTTCCTCACGGGTGGTGGCCCCACCAGTCGCAGGTCACCTTTTTGACTCACCCCTGACTCTCCATCCACCCAGCGCTGCTCGAAGTATGACTCTAAAAGACAGACAAAGTTGCGCGCAATATTCCAAGGTTTGAACCCAAGCCAAACGGGTCACACGACACAGCCGCGTACCTTAGAGACCTCAAATTTCATCTTAAACGATTCTCTTCTGCTACTATGGACAACAGACTGTACCTTATCAAAGTTACATCTAGCCGAGAAGTAAGTAGTTTAATTGAAGGACAACCGGCTCATGTGCTGATCGATTATGGAAGAGGACAACAATTTCAAAACAATGTCGAAAACCTACATCCTAACACCAGCCACCAGCTGGATGTAGCAGTGTGCCCACACACGCTGTCCAGTGTCCAACTGGCCGCCAAAGGCTTCGCTAAACAAAAACACCCTCCCTCTAAAGCACAAGACTCAGGCGTCTTCTTCACAAATAAACCACCGCAGATGGAATTAGATGGCGCTACGTGCAACACGCGTGTAACTGACACACAATGTTCTGGCGATGTTAAACTCGACAATCAAAAGAAGTCGTTTAAACCATACAACCAATCTCGTCCCGCGTACAACAAGGCTCCTCGTAACCAACAACGCCAATCCAATGATAAATCAAAATCATGGATTGACCGCATCTCTAATTCACGCCAAACTTATATGTCAAAACAGGGTACACGTAACGACCAGCCTAAATCTGACTCCTCCAACCGAGACCCTAAAACGACTAGTGACAACCGGGAAAAGGGTTCCCGAACTAACAGCTCCCAAAGGGAATATAGTGCCGTGGCAGAAGAATTACTTGAGGTGCTCTGCAGCCTGTCCAAAGACAAAAAGCGTGACCCATCATTATGACGAGTTCTGACTGAGTCGAAAGGGGGCACAGAGGACATGATAGGTCAAACAGGTAACCTCCGTTGTTCCCCTAATGACCTGAATAGTGCCTCCGTGACCCCGGCCGACTCCTCAACGACCTCACCTCGCCATAACCATAGCGGACCACTTTGTGACGACCAATCCCTAAACCCCTCTCGTGCCGTCCTAATCGTCTGACTAGACCCAGGCGAGGCCCCTGACTCGCGTGACATCACGCTACTAAATAACATTCTGCCATTCCGACAGCTTTTGGGTGAAGTAATCGCTAAAGGTACTTCTCGGAAGTTCTATTTAACCGTTACACTTGAGCATGAGCTTGTCCGAGAACCTCTGATTGACCCCGCAGCAGACATCACTGTTATGTCCGACGCCATGTTCAATCAACTTCTGACATTGCTACAAGCCATTGGCCACGACCTTCAACTGCAACGCCTTCCTTGTTACTCTCCCAATTATTGATTCCTGCAACATCTACCACCTAAAAGATATAATTAATGTTGCCATCTGGCAGCACGACACTTACGTCCGAGTCAGTACTCCCGCGGTAGTCGCCTATCATGACAGTAATCCTGATCTGTATCTGGCGCAAAATTTGTACGTGCATCCTCACAAAAAGCATCCATTACCTGTGTCCCAGTAAGCAGTTCATCTGGTAGCGGATGGGAATTGTGGCCTAAAGCTCATGAAGAATGGGCCGCGGTGTAGAGCAGAAGCTACACCTCGCTACCAGGTTACTACTTCTTCTTTTCCTTTCGGCTTGTCCCGTTAGGGGTCACCACAGCACATCATCCTTTTCCATGTAAGCCTATCTCCTGCATCCTCCTCTCGAACACCAACTGCCATCATGTCTTCCCTCACGACATCCATCAACCTTCTCTTTGGTCTTCCTCTAGCTCTCTTGCCTGGCAGCTCCATCCTCATCATCCTTCTACCAATATACTCACTATTTCACCTCTGGATGTGCCCAAACCATCGAAGTCTGCTCTCTCTAACTTTGTCTCCAAAACATCTAACCTTGGCTGTCCCTCTGATGAGCTCATTTCTAATTTTATCCAACCTGGTCACTCCGAGAGCGAACCTCAACATCTTCATTTCCGCCACCTCCAATTCTGCTTCCTGTTGTCTCTTCAGTGTCACTGTCTCTAATCCGTACATCATGGCTGGCGTCACCAGTGTTTTATATACTTTGCCCTTCATCCTAGCAGAGACTCTTCTGTCACATAACACACCTGACACCTTCCTCCACCCGTTCCAACCTGCTTGGACCCGTTTCCTCACTTCCTGACCACACTCACCATTGCTCTGGACGGTTGACCCCAAGTATTTAAAGTCCTCCACCTTTGCTATCTCTTCTCCCTGTATCCTCACTCTTCCCCCACCACCCCTCTCATTCATGCACATATATTCTGTTTTACTTTGGCTAATCTTCATTCCTCTTCTTTCCAGTGCATGCCTCCATCTTTCTAACTGTTCCTCCAGCTGCTCCCTGCTTTCACTGCAGATCACAATGTCATCTGCAAACATCATGGTCCACGGGGATTCCAGTCTAACCTCATCTGTCAGCCTATCCATCACCACTGCAAAAAGGAAGGGGCTCAGGGCTGATCCCTGATGCAGTCCCACCTCCACCTTAAATTCGTCTGTCACACCTACAGCACACCTCACCGCTGTTCTGCTGCCCTCGTACATGTCCTGTATTATTCTAACATACTTCTCTGCCACTCCAGACTTCCGCATGCAGTACCACAGTTCCTCTCTGGGTACTCTGTCACAGGCTTTCTCTAGATCTACAAAGACACAATGTAGCTCCTTCTGACCTTCTCTGTACTTTTCCAACAACATCCTCAAGGAAAATAATGTATCTGTGGTAATCTTTCTAGGCATGAAACCATACTGTTGCTCGCAAATACTCACTTCTGTCCTGAGTCTAGCCTCCACTACTCTTTCCCATAACTTAATTGTGTGGCTCATCAACTTTATTCCTCTATAGTTGCCACAGCTCTGCACAGCACCTTTGTTCTTAAAAATGGGCACCAGTACACTTTTCCTCCATTCCTCAGGTATCTTCTCAAGCACCAGAATTCTATTGAACAAGCTGGTCAAAAACTCCACAGCCAGCTCTCCTAGATGCTTCCATACCTCCACAGGAATGTCATCAGGACCAACTGCCTTTCCATTTTTCATCCTCTTTAATGCCTTTCTAACTTCCCCCTTACTAATCATTGCCACTTCCTGGTCCACCACATTTGCCTCTTCTACTCTCCCTTCTCTCTCATTATCCTCAATCAACTCCTCAAAGTATATTTCCATCTAGCTAGCACACTGCTGGCACCAGTCAACATATTTCCATCTCTATCCTTAATCACCTTAACCTGCTGCACATCCTTCCCATCTCTATCCCTCTTTCTGGTCAGCCTGTATAGATCCTTTTCTCCTTCTTTAGTGTCCAACCTGCCATACATGTCATCATATGCCTCTTGTTTGACCTTTGCCACCTCTACCTTTGCCATGTGTTGCATCTCAATGTATTCCTTTCGCCTCTCCTCGGTCCTCTCAGTGTCTCACTTCTTCTTAGCTAACCTTTTTCCTTGTATGATTTCCTGTACTGTGAGGTTGCACCACCAAGTCTCCTTCTCTCCTTTCCTGCCAGAAGATACACCAAGTACTCTCCTGCCTGCCTCTCTGATCACCTTGGCTGCAGTGGTCCAGTCTTCTGGAAGCTCCTCCCGTCCACCGAGAGCCTGTCACACCTCTTCCTGAAAAGCTGCACAACACTCGTCCTGCCTCAGCTTCCACCACATGGTTGTCTTTTCTGCCTTTGTCTTCCTAATCTTCCTCCCCACCAAGAGAGTCATCTTACAAACCACCACCCTCTGCTGTCTAGCCACACTCTCCGCTACCAATACCTTACAGTTGGTAACCTCCATCAGATTACATCGTCTGCACAAGATGTAATCCACCTGCGTGCTTCTACTTCCGCTCTTGTAGGTCACTCTATGTTCGTGCCTCTTCTGGAAAAAAGTGTTCACTACAGCCATTTGCATCCTTGTTCCAAAGTCTACCACCATCTGTCCCTCCAAGTTCCTTTCCTGGATGCCGTACTTACCCATCACTTCTTCATCACCCCTATTACCTTCACCAACATGTCCATTTCAATCTGCACCAATTACGACTCTCTCTCTGTCTGGGATGCTCAGAACTACTTTGTCTAGCTCCTAAACTGCCCCTAAACTTCTAGCCTTACTGCCTTTCCGCCTGGTCTCCTGGACACACAATATATCAACCTTTCTCCTCATCATCATGCCAACCAACTCCCGAGATTTTCCTGTCATAGTCCCAACATTCAAAGCCCCCACATTCAGTTCTAGGCTCTGTTCTTTCCTCTTCTCTTTCTGCCGAAGAACTCGCTTTCCACCTCTTCTTCTTCTTTGACTTTGACCCACAGTAGCTGAATTTCCAACGGCGCCCCGCTGGCTGACGGCGCCGGGGGCAGACGTTGTTAACCCGGGCCATGACCGATACGGTATGGAATTCTTTGGATGAACGCTCATATTTGTTTGGCAAGGTTTTAAGCTGCATGCCCTTCCTGACGCAACCCTCTGCATTTATCCGGGCTTGGGACCGGCCTACAGTTTGCATTGTCTTGTGCCCCCCACAGGGATGCATTTACCAGGTTACTACTACTCACGCGTAAATTGTTGGGTCCAAATGGCTAGTCAACACACCAGCCCTTACGACCACCATGACACCACGACGAGACTCGCCCTGCCAAATCAAACCATGTGGCTGATGTCCCCAAAGATGCTATTTTGTATATTGAGGACGTCGCCCTCTAACACCTGCCAACCAAAAATTATGAGAGCGAAATTGAGATTTCTAACTTTTTCGGACAATACAAATTGGAAGTTGATCCTGAGACGCTTAAACAGATTCAGTTTGAAGGAACTCAGGCGATTGACATCACCCACATTGACAACACCTTACGCACTATTAGTACTGAGGACAGAACACCTGAGCTCCTGCTCATGCACTCTTGGTCCGCAGCAGATAACATCTTAAGAAGAAGAAGAATAATCATCTTTTATTGTCATGAACATGCATGCATGCACATGAAATTTGTTCTCTGCATTTAACCCATCACAGTGAATACATACACGTTAGTGGAACACACTGGAGTAGGTGGGCAGCTGAAGCGCCCGGGGAGCATTTACGGGTATCAGTGTCTTGCTCAAGGACACCACAGCCGTGACTCCGGGGGATGTTGGCGGATGGTCCAGTCGGGGTCTTGAACCTAGGTCCCCCACGGTGGCAGGCGATGATCTTAACCATTGGGCCATGGCTCCCTTAAGCATGGTTTTGTGCAAATTGTGCAAAAAAGAGTTTTCATACAACCGAAGCACTTCAACAACAGAAACCATTAAAAGGTTGTTCTAAAAAAATAATAATAATAAAATAAAATGTTAAAAAACTGCTGATTTAGGACAGTTTTTTTAAATCAGCACTTTAACCTTGTATTCCAGAGTAGGGGATCGTTGAAGATCCACCAGCCACTTATATTTCTGAGGTGAGGGAGTTGTGGGCATATTCCACCCACGGGAGGAAGGTACACCAGGAGGCAGGATGGCGAGCATCAATGCAACGAAGAGCAGATTCCAGATTTTGATTTGGCTGCTCCGTCTGGCCGTTGGTTTGGGGGTGGTAGGACAAAGTGGCTGCTGCGCCTACCGCCTTTCAAAACTCTTTCCAGACCTGGGATGAGAAATGAGGACCCCGGTCCGATACAATGTCAACAGGGATACCATGAAGTCTGAACATGTGTAGGACAAGAAGGTTAGCAGTCTCAAAAGCAGAGGGCAATTTGGGAAGAGGTACATAGTGAACACACTTGGAGAACCGGTCAATAATGGTGAGAATGACTGCGTTACCTTAAGATGGGGGTAGGCCGGTGTCAAAGTCCAGGGAAATGTGGGACCAAGTCGGCTCGGAATGGGTAAGGGGCACAGCAGGCCAGCTGGGGGTTGATGTAAAGCCTTACCTCGGGCACAGACGAAGCAGGCTAGGACAAACTCTCGGGTGTCTTTGACTAGGCTGAGCCACCAGAAGTGTTGCTGGATAAAATGGTGCGATCCTTCCAAGTGCGATCTTCCAACGTCATAATTCCGCTTGGATGTAGACAGGAGATGGGAGAAAAAGGCACAGGGAGCAAGTTTTAGAGAAACTAGGACCCGCTGGGAGTGGGCGGCTGCTGCTCCCGTGTCAGAGGCGTCAACCTTCACCACGAACTGGAGGGAGGGGTCAGAGTGTCGCAGGATGGGAGCACTGGTGAACAGTTGTTTGAGGCGTTTGAATGCTTGCGATGCGGCAGGGGTCCAATGGAAAGGTGAGATGGTGGAGGTGAGACTGGAGAGATGTACGGCAACCTTGCTGTAGTCACGGATGAAACGTTGATAGAAATTGGCGAATCCTAGGAAACGTTGAAGCTCCTTGCGGGTGGAGGGAATGGCCCAGTTGACATCTGCTTGGATCTTTGCTCGGTCTGGTTGTAACTGTCCTTTGGCGATGATGTATCCCAAGAAGTGAACGGAGGAGAGGTGGAATTTGCATTTTTCAGGTTTCACGAAAATGTGGTTCTCAAGAAGGCATTGGAGGACATGCTGGCGATGTTCTTCGGGGGAGGAGGAGAAGATAAGTATGTCGTCTAGACAGACAAAAACAAACCGGTTCAGTATGTCACGGACGACGTCATTGATGAAGGTTTGAAAAACGGCGGGGGCGTTGGTAATCCAAATGGGATGACCAGTTACTCGAAGTGTCCAAGTGGGGTATTGAAAGCCGTTATCCATTCATCCCCCTCTTTAACGCGGATGAAATGATAAGCATTCCGTAGATCCAATTTCGTGAAAATCTGAGCGTCGCAGAGGGGTTCAAAGGAGGGGTCAATCAGGGGCAGTGGTGCTTTGTTTTTCCCCGTGATGTCATTGAGGGCTCAGAAATCAATGCAGGGGGCAGAGAGTGGTATCTTTCTTTTCCACGAAGAAGAAGTCAGCCCCCACAGGGGAATAAGAGAGCCGGATGGGTCCTGAAGCAAGGGAGTAATGGATATATTTTCTCTCGTCTCTTTTTCGGGACGGGAGAGATTGTGATAATCTTCTGGAACCCGGGAGAGATCGGTAGGTGTTACTGGTGGCTGAGGTGTGCTGGAGGACAGGACGGCTGAAAGAAGACAGTGGGAATGACAGAAGTGACTCCAACCAGTGATTGACAGATGGGTCCAATCCATTGCAGGGTTGTGTTGTTTGAGCCAAGGGATGTCGAGGACAAGTGGCGTCTCTGGGGAAGGGCTGACAAATAACTTGAGTGTTTCATGGTGATTCCCAGAAATGAGCAGGTTGAATGGTACAGTTTGGTGGGTGACAGGGGAGATGAGTCGCTCGTCCAGGGCCATAACTTTCTTAGGGGACGGGAGGGGCTCGAGGGGAAGCTTGTGCTGACACACCAAGCCCTCAGGGATGAAATTGTCATCAGCGCCGGAGTCAATGAGCGGCAAAGACTGGTGTGTTGCGAACGGAACCAAGAATGCATGTGGAAACAGTCATATGGGAGGGGAAGCTTGGGGGGGTGTTGGTTTGGCTGACCACGATGCTCTGAGGTCGCGGTGAGCTCGGTCTTTTGGCCTGAGAGTGCAGGTGGCAATAAAGTGACAAGGCTGTCCACAATAGATGCATAACCTCTGAGTGAAGCGGCGCGGTCATTCCTTGGGGTCTAACCGGGTCCTCCCTAGTTGCATAGGCTCCTCTGGTCCAGTGCGGGGTGAAGAGGCGGCTACAGGGGGTTCAGTGTGCGGCGGAGACATGGGAGCTGCAGCCCTCGTGGGTGGAGTGAAACTACGTTCCTCGCGCACAAGCTCTCTCACGGAGGTGGTTGTCAAATATTATGGCTAGTGAAATTAAATTCTTGAGGGAGGTGGGTTCGTCCCTGGTCGCGAGCTCGTCTTTAAGTTGTTTGGATAACCCCTTAAAGAAAACTCCCCTTAGCGCTGCGTCATCCCACCCCGCATTCACTCGCGAATACCCGGAAATCGATAGAGTAGGATGCCACGGAACTTGAACCTTGGGTAAGAGCGAGGAGGCGGCGAGTGGCTTCCCTCCCCTTAACGGGGTGATCGAAAACTTTTTTGAGTTCGGACATAAAGGAGTCTAGTGAGGTGAGCACCGGGGAGGAATTATACCAAAGCACAGTGACCCATTTTTTGGAAGCTCTACCGCGCAGGAGGTTGATAATGTATGCGACCTTAGATCTGTCGGTTGGATAGCTCAGCCTTTGTAGGTTGAAAACTAGAGTGCACTTTACTAAAAATGGATTACATGAACCAAGGTCCCCCGAGTAAGGTTCGGGAGGCAGGGTTGGTCGGAGGTTGCGGGCTCGGGAGGAATACTCATGGGAGGATTGCTGAGGTGGCTCTGGGAGGACAGGAGGGATACTTGTTGTGTAAGGGCATTTAATGAGTCCATGATCTCACAGAGGGTTTCGTCCTGTCTGCTGATATGACCGCCCTGGTGGGCGAGCGCTGTTCTCAATGCTTCTGTAGTAGCTGGTTCCGTCATAGCCTGAGTATTCTGTCACGGTGCGAAGTCGGATGCGAGTTGGTTTGGACCCAAGAGCAGACTGGGGCGGAGGGAGTAGATTTAGAATGGTTTATTGCAGGTTGGCTCACGGTAATGATATCCAAGGTGAGGTGGTGGACCGTCGGGACAAGGAGCGAGCATGAAGCGGGAACGTAAGCAGGTGGGGTAGCTTAGCGCTGTGGCTGGAGCAGTCAGCGAGACGGGGAAGGCACGGAAGGAACACTGGAGACGGAGAAGAACACAATCGGGGTCAGATGCGGGTCGTAGGATAGTTACTTTCATATCACAAAACCTGGAAGTACGAGAGTCGGCCGGTAAGTCACAAACAAGTGTCAATACTGAGGCGAAGGCTTGCTGGACTTGGCTTAAATGCAGGCATCAATCAATGCTGCTTTAAGACAGGTGCGCGGCACAGGCGATGCTGATTGCTGGGGAGAAAGAGGGGGAGAGGGAGAGACAAGGCGCAAGGCGCCAACACAAGCTCCGAAAGAGGAACTGCAGGGCATGGATCATGACATTTTGACCAGATTTTCTGTCGGCAATATCACACAAAACGTTCCCCCCAAATGCTATTTTTTTTCCACAAAAATGAAAAAAAGAAAAACTAATTACCTCCAAAAATCCAAAATTTCATCCGATTTCCTAAATTCTTGGTGGGTTGTACTCAAGTTGAAGTGGCCATTCCAACTAGAAACAGCATTCTGACAGACTTTAGTACCTGGAGAAAAGCCACGCAGACACAAGGAGAACATGCAAACTCCACACAGGTGAGGCAAGATTTGAACCCTGGTCCTCAGGACTGTGAAGCAGATATGCTAACCATTGAACCCTGGTCCTCAGAACTGTGAGGCAGATGTGCTCACAGGTCGCCCACCGTGCCGCCTGTGAATTTAATTCAAGATGAAATTTATGTAGCGTTTAATTTGAAGTTAAAGTGAACCATGTCTTTATGTGGCGGCACGGTGGACGACTGGTTAGCACATCTGCCTCACAGTTCTAAGGACCAGGGTTCAAATCTGGCTTCGCCTGTGTGGAGTTTGCGTGTTCTCCCCCGTGCCTGCGTGGCTTTTCTCCAGGCACTCCGGTTTCCTCCCACATCCCAAAAACATGCATGGTAGGTTGATTGAAGACTCTAAATTGTCCATAGGTGTGAATGTGAGTGCAAATGGTTGTTTGTTTATATGTGCCCTGCGATTGACTGGCAGCCAGTACAGGGTGTGCCCCACCTCTCACCCAAAGTCAGCCAAATGGGGGTGGAGGAGGAGGAGTCTACCCATTTGAGGATAGGAAGCGGAAATGAGCCTGAAAAGATTATCTTCAATATTTATGCAGTATTTTTAACATCCTTGGAAGAATACCTATCCATCATAAAAAATCAAGTTGATAGTGTATCAAAAACTGTGCTCATAAAGTTGCACTGAAACAACATTGGGCAGTAATGAAATTGAACTTGAAACAAAACAAAAAAAGAGAAATAAATGGAAAAATAATCAAAATACTGCTAATGTTTCAGAATGTTTTACTTGGGTGGATGGGCAATACAGATAAGGATTGTCCCAGTTTCCATCACTGAACAATCCAGTCTGTCCTGCATGGAGGATAAACGCAATCCCTGCCTCTAATCTTCTTCAAATCCTCTTAGCCCATACAACACCCACCATCACTATTTCAGGGCAGTTCTGCATGATCTGACACAGCGTCACAGGAAAGCAACAGCGCTCATAAAACCACATAGACACACATGAACCCTCTAGGATAATTGCATACATCCTCTTTTTGTTTGGACAGTTATGAGTAACATTTGGAGAGGAACAACTTTCTGGCATGATTTTATGGTTTTGTGAAGACAATATCTGAAACAATCCTTGATTTGGTCCCCATACGACGTGTCGAAGAGACTTGGCTTGTCAATGCAAAAATGCACCAATCTCACTGACAATTACTTAATTGATGACTGATTACTTAGTCATTACCAAGCAAAACAACCTTGGATCAGGTCACACAGAATCTATTTAAATGTATAAGACTAACATAGATAAATCCAATAGTCCTGGACTATGTTACACAATACACAATTGTATTTATTTTACACATTAGCATGTACACTAAAGGGATGGCATGCTATATAAAACAAGAAATTAGGTTTCAAAATACAGTGGGTACGGTAAGTATTCAGACCCCCTTAAATTTTTCATGCTGTTATATTGCAGCCATTTTCTAAAATCATTTTAAGTTTATTTTTGTCCTCATTAATGTACACACAGCACCCCATATTGACAGAAAAAAACAGAATTGTTGAAATTTTTGTAGATTTATGAAAAAAGAAAAACTGAAATATCACGCAGCCATAAGTATTCAGACCCTTTGCTCAGTATTTAGTAGAAGCACCCTTTTGAGCTAATACAGCCTACAGTCTATTTGGAAATGATGCAAAAAGTTTCTCACACCTGGATTTAGGGATCCTCTGCCATTCCTCCTTGCAGATCCTCTCCAGTTCTGTCAGGTTGGATGGTGAACGTTGGTGGACAGCCATCTTCAGGTCTCTCCAGAGATGCTCAATTGGGTTTAAGTCAGGGCTCTGGCTGGGCCATTGAAGAAGAGTCACGGAGTTGTTCTGAAGCCACTCCTTCGTTATTTTTGTTGTGTGCTTACGGTCATTGTCTTGTTGGAAGGTCAACCTTCAGCCTAGTCTGAGCACTCTGGAGAAGGTTTTCGTCCAGGATATCCCTGTACTTGGCCGCATTCATCTTTCCTTTGATTGCAACCAGTCGTCCTGTCCCTGCAGCTGAAAAACACCCCCACAGCATGATGCTGCCACCACCATGCTTCACTGTTGGGACTGTATTGGACAGTTGATGAGCAGTGCCTTGTTTTCTCCACACATACCGCTTAGAATTAAGGCCAAAAGTTCTATTTTGGTCTTATCAGACCAGAGAATCTTATTTCTCACCATCTTGGAGTCCTTCAGGTGTTTTCTTTTTTTTTTTTTTTTTTTAGCAAACTCCATGCGGGCTTTCATGTGTCTTGCACTGAGGAGAGGCTTCCGTCGGGCCCCTCTGCCATAAAGCCCCGACTGGTGGAGGACTGCAGTGATGGTTGACTTTCTTGAACTTCCTCCCATCTCCTGACTGCATTTCTGGAGCCCAGCCACAGTGATCTTTGGGTTCTTCTTTACCTCTCTCACCAAGGCTCTTCTCCCCCGATTGCTCAGTTTGGCAGGACGGCCAGCTCTAGGAAGGATTCTGGTCGTCCCAAATGTGTTCCATTTAAGGATTATGGAGGCCACTGTGCTCTTAGGAACCTTAAGTGCAGCAGATTTTTTTTTTGTAACTTTGGCCAGATCTTTGCCTTGCCACAATTCTATCTCTGAGCTCTTCAGGCAGTTCCTTTGACCTCATGATTCTCATTTGCTCTGACATGCACTGGGAGCTGTAAGGTCTTATATAGACAGGTGTGTGGCTTTTGCCTAATCAAGTCCAATCAGTATATTCAAACACAGCTGGACTCCAATGAAGGTGTAGAACCATTGCAAAGATGATCAGAAGAAATGGACAGCACCTGAGTTAAATATATGAGTGTCACAGCAAAGGGTCTGAATACTTATGGCTGTGTGATATTTCAGTTTTTCTTTTTTAATACATCTGCAAATATTTCAACAATTCATTTTTTTCTGTCAATATGGGGTGCTCTGTGTACATTAATGAGGAAAAAAACTTAAATGATTTTAGTAAATGGCTGCAATATAACAAAGAGTGAAACATTTAAGAGGGTCTGAATACTTTCCGTACCCACTGTATAATACAAAAATATAGCTAATTGTAATTTGTTGTGAAATGCATTGTAGCCTACTGTAGCATTTTGAGGCACTTTATCCAAAATTGTAACATTTTTAAAAACATGAATTTAAATTTGAAATACCATCTGAGACTAATATTATGTATGTGTGTGTGTGTGTGTGTATATATATATATATATATATATATATATATATATATATATAAAATATGTGTATGTGTGTGTTGTCGTATGGCTCTGATCTTCACGCGTATAATATTTCATTTTGTATTTGTACGTTGCTTGGAGGCGCACCCTCTCTGTTGAACAAATACATAACAGCAAAATAACAATAAAAAATATTTTTTAAAAGTACTTCTTACTTTCTCCAACAACGGCTTTGAGTCCGAAAGGTGCCATAGCTCAGTCCTGATGCGCGTCCACCTCTCAGCGGGACTGCGGATACCGAAAAAAAAAAAAACGTACCGGACTACAATTATAGATAAATCGAAATAGACCGCGCCTTGTCGATAATTAGTACGTCGACGTTGTTGCCATATTGGATGTGGCAAAGCTGAGCAATGACGACGCCTCATTCGTTTGCGTTGTACATTCAAAGCCGGAGCTCATGGGATTAAGACTGAACAATGAACTATTTAAACATCCTTTTCAGCATGGTGAATGAGTACTTAGCACATCCTCACCGCAGTTCTTAAAGGTAGAGTTTGGTTAGGGTTTTTTGAAAAAAAAAAAAAAAAACCCTCATATATTTTAAAACTGTCTGCAGGACCTGACAGTAGAATATTATTTAAAAAATATCTTTTAAAAAAAATCATCCCTTTCCGGCGCCATTTTATGCCTACGTAATTTTAATTATTATTTTAAAACTTCTCCTCCTCAGAGTTGTCTGGGGCTTTATGCCCATGGTAGGGTCACCCATGGGAAACAGGTCCTAGGTGAGGGACCAGACAAAGTACGGCTGAAAAGACCCCCTATGATGAGTATGATTAATGGACATAGTTTTCCCATCCCGGCCCCCCTCTGAAGCCAGGTCTGGAGGTGGGTCTCGATGGTGAGCGCCTGGTGGCCGAGCCTGCACCCATGGGGTCTGGTTGGACACAACCCAAAGAGGAAATGTGGGTCCCCTTTCTGATGGGCTCACCATCTGTGGGAGGGGCCAAGGGGGTCTGATGCAGTGTGAGCTGGGCGGTGGCTGAAGGCAGGGACCTTAGCGGTTCGATCTACAGAAACTAGCTCTAGGGACATGGAACGTCACCTCTCAGGCAGGGAAAGACCCTAAACCGGTGTGTGAGATTGAGAAAATCCGACTAGATATTGGCCTCAACACACAGCTTGGGTCTTCTTGAAAGGTGTTTGGACTCTTTTCCACTCTGGAGTTGCCCGCGGTGGAAGCCCACTGGTGTGGGCTTATTTAATGCCCCACGGCTCGGTGCCTATATGTTTGAGTTTACCCCAGGAGACGAGAGCATCCCTCAGCCTTCGAGTGGGGGGGACAGGTCCTGACTGTTGTTTGTGGCTATGCACCCACCCTTTTTGGAGTCCTTGCAGGGGGTGCTGGAGAGCACTCCCATATTCAAACTTAAGGGTGTCCATACATGCAATTAGCACTTGGGTGCAGTTCGATGAACGACTTTGTGGTCATGTCACCTGACTTACGGCTGCATTACTTGGACACTCGGTGAAGAGAGAGGCGGAGGTGTCAACTGATCACCAGCTGGTGACTTTGATGGTGGTCCGACCTGGCAGACCCAAACATATCATGAGGGTCTGCTGGGAACGTCTGGCAGAGTCTCCTGTAAGAAGGAGTCTCAACTCTCACCTCCGGCAGAAATTCACTCGCGACCAGGAGGACATTGAGTCCGAGTGGACTGTTCCGTGCCTCTATTGTTGAAGCGGCCGACCGGAGCTGTGGCCGTAAGGTGATAGATGCCGATCTTGGTGGAAATCCCCAAACCAGTTAATGGACACCAGCGGTAAGAGATGACGTCAAGATGAAGAAGGAGTCTTATAAGGCCTTTTTGGCCGATTGGACTCCAGAGGCAGCTGATGGGTACTGGCTGGCCAAACGGAACAGAGCTTTGGTGGTCGCTGAAGCAGAACTTGGGCGTGGAAGGAGTTTGGTGAGGCCATGGAGAATGTCTTTCGGACGAATTTGAGGAAATTCTGGTCCACCATCCGGCGTCTAAGAAGGGGAAAGCAGTGCTCCATCAACATTGTGTACAGCGGGGGCACTGCTGACCTCAACTCGGGACGTTTTGAGTCGGTGGGCCGAATACTTCGAAGACCTCAATCCCACCGACATGCCTTCTTTTGAGGAAGCAGAGTCTGGGGACTCCGAGGTGTATGGGAGGGTGTGTTCCAACTACAGGGGGATCACACTCCTCAGCCTCCCTGGTAAGGTCTAATCAGGGGTTCTGGAGATGAGGGTCCATCGGTAAGTCAAATCTCAAATTTAGGAGGAGCAGTGTGGTTTTCGACCTGGTTGTGGAAAAGTAGACCAGTTCTTCACCCTTAGCGGGTCCTCGAGTGTGCAGGGGAGTTCGCCCAACCAGTCTACATGTGCTTTGTAAATTTGGAGAAGGGGTTCGAATGTGTCCCCCAGGGGGGTCCTGTGGAGGATGATCTGGGAGTACGGGCTACCGTACCCCTTTATACGTGCTGTTCGGATCCTGTGCGACCGGTGTCGTAGTTTGTCCGCATTGCCGGGATTAAGTGTGATTCATTTCCAGTGAGGTTTGGATTCCGCCAAGGCTGCTCTTTGTCACAGATTCTGTTCGTGACCTTTATGGACGGATTTTCTAAGCGCAGCCGAGTTCTAACTTTAAAAAGAGCATACTATATTTGGAACTTTCAAAGGTGAGTCGCAGTCAAGTGATTGACCAATTTGCAAAAATTAAAAAATAGGTTGTATGTTTTAATGCTGAAATGCTAAAGCAACTGAGAGTTCTGACTTTCTATTGTTTGTCATACAGTAAACTGTATGCTTTTGCTGCCATGTTCTAAGTGTTCATAATTGTTATTAATATCTCAAATAGTTTTAGTAAAAGTGCAGCAATGGGGTGGGGCAGTGTGCGCGTGTATGTGTTTGTGTGTGCATGCGTGTGTGCATGCGTGCGAGGAACGGTATATACCGAAGTTGGGGGCCTCTGCCCCAGTAGAGCTGAGCTTATGCATAGCAACGTCCCTGAACCAGGATGACTAACACAGTCCATGAAGATGACTTGCCATCAGAAATTCTCTCACTACACCATCATGTGTCATCTAAGGTGATTTTGTTTTATTTTACACTGATTTGTGTCTTTTTCTTCTTATTATTATTATTGGCATCCTTCTGCCTCGAGAGACAATGGATTTCTGCACTGATAAATGCTGGCTTGCAACGTCTTTGGTGCTAAGAGTAGTATCACTGGAGTACCCTCTCCAGGGTGCCAGCTTGGGCAATAGAATGGAGATCCTAGTTGCCCAGTCGTCAGGACCCCCCTTTCGGCCTTAATGATGTGATCCAGAGGAACACAGAGCGCTTGGCATCAGCTTGGCTGCAGGCCCTGCCCAAATTTTCTGTAGAGGTTAAAGGTGCAGTGTGTAGTGCTGAAACTGCGAGCAAGATTTGAATGTACCCTCACTTCCATAATCCCTCCTCCCCCTCCCCTCTGTCCACGCACACGCAAGTCACCAGCTGGCTTTACCGTGCTCACCTTGTAGAAGCTACTTTGCCATTTTTGGCATGTCTTGGTCACTGGTAAGCAAAAACAACAACAACAAAAATTCTCAAACTGGATATAAGTGACAAACTAACTGAATGTGCAGAAAGGTTACATTTAATTATTAGCCCCATTTAGCAACAAGTAGCTTTGATAAAAGCTATAAATATCAATACTCTACATTGTAGGCAATGTCCGGTAAATTTATATTCTTTGTTGTTCAGAGTTCCCAAGAGGCGAGCACGGCTATCGGTGACCCCAGCCGACTACAACCCCTGCACATCTATGGGTAGCAGACGAGGAGGTATATGATTCGTACAGACGCGTTTACACACAAACACGTTTTTAGAAACTGAAAATCACAGGTGAAAGCAAAATCTAATCACCACAATGTGTTTACAGGAGCGTTGACAGACTGAGTTTAGAGTAATCACATATTGTGATAAAGAAATTTCTGCGACGTGACCCCAGTTCCATGTTTTGATGTCCGCCATGAGACATCTGGGAAAGATCCTCCAACTCTTCAGCGCCTCCATCCATCTATCCATCCATCCAGCCATCTTCTACCGGTTATCCGAGGTCGTGTCGCGGGGAAAGTAGCTTTAGCAGGGACGCCCAGACTTCCCTTTCCCCAGCCACTTCACCCAGCTCTTCCGGGGGGATCCCGAGGCGTTCCCAGGCCAGCCGAAGGATGTAGTTTCTCCAGCGTGTCCTGGGTCGTCCCCGGGGTCTCCTCCCGGTGGGACGTGCCCGGAACACCTCACCAGGGAGGCGTCCGGGAGGCATTCAAATCAGATGCCCCAGCCACTTCATCTGGCTCCTCTCGATGTGAAGGAGCAACGGCTCTACTCTGAGATCCTCCCGGATGACCGAGCTTCTCACCCTATCTCGAAAGGAGAGCCCGGACACCCTGCGGAGGAAACTCATTTCGGCTGCTTCTATCCGGGATCTCGTTCTTTCGGTCATGACCCACAGCTCATGACCATAGGTGAGGGTAGGAACGTAGATCGACCGGTAAATCGAGAGCTTCGCCTTTCGGCTTAGCTCCTTCTTTACCACAACGGATCGATACAAAGTGATGCGGACTGCAGACGCTGCACCGATCCGCCTGTCAATCTCCCGTTCCACTCTTCCCTCACTCATGAACAAGAACCCAAGATACTTGAACTCCTCCACTTGGGGCAGGATCTCATCCCCGACCTGGAGAGGGCATGCCACCCTTTTCCGACTGAGAACCATGGTCTCAGATTTGGAGGTGCTGATTCTCATCCCAGGCGCTTCACACTCGGCTGCGAAATGCTCCAATAAGAGTTGGAGGTCACGGCTTGATGAAGCCAACAGAACCACATCATCTGCAAAAAGCAGAGATGCAATACTGAGGCCACCAAACCGGACCCCCTCTAAGCCTCGGCTGCACCTAGAAATTCTGTCCATAAAAGTTATGAACAGAATCAGTGACAAAGGGCAGCCTTGGCGGAGTCCAACCCTCACCGGAAACGAGTCCGACTTACTGCCGGATATGCGGACCAAACTCTGCCTCCGGTCGTACAGGGACCGAACAGCCCGTATCAGGGGGTTCGGTACCCCATACTCCCGAAGCACCCCCCACAGGACCAGCCGAGGGACACGGTCGAACGCCTTCTCCAAGTCCACAAAACACATGTAGACTGGTTGGGCGAACTCCCATGCACCCTCGAGGACCCTGCCAAGGGTGTAGAACTGGTCCACTGTTCCACGGCCAGGACGAAAACCACACTGCTCCTCCTGAAGCTGGTATTCAACTTCCCGACGGACCCTCCTCTCCAGCACCCCTGAATAGACCTTACCAGGGAGGCTGAGGAGTGTGATCCCCCTGTAGTTGGAACACACCCTCCGGTCCCCCTTCTTAAAAAGGGGGACCACCACCCCAGTCTGCCAATCCAAAAGCACTGTCCCCGATGTCCATGCGATGTTACAGAGGCGTGTCACCAGGACAGCCCTACAACATCCAGAGCCTTGAGGAACTCCGGCGAATCTCATCCACCCCCGGGGCCCTGCCACAGAGGAGTTTTTTAACCACCTCGGTGACCTCAACCCCAGAGGAGAGCCCGCCTCAGAGAACCCAGACTCTGCTCCCTCATGGGAAGGCGTGTCGGTGGAATTGAGGAAGTCTTTGAAGTATTCTCCCCACCGGCTCACAACGTCCCGAGTCGAGGTCAGCAGCGCCCCATCCCCACTATACACAGTGTTGATGGTGCACTGCTTTCCCCTCCTGAGACATCGGATGGTGGACCAGAATTTCCTCGAAGCCGTCCGGAAGTCTTTCTCCATGGTCTCACCGAATTCGTCCCATGCCCGAGTTTTTGCTTCAGCGACCACAAAAGCTGCATTCCGCTTGGCCAGCCGGTACCCATCAGCTGCCTCAGGAGTCCCACAGGCCAAAAAGGCCCGATAGGACTCCTTCTTGAGCTTGACGGCATCCCTCACCATTGGTGTCCACCAACGGGTTCGGGGATTGCCGCCACGACAGGCACAGACCACCTTACGGCCACAGCTCCAGTCGGCAATGGAGGCGCGGAACATGGTCCACTCGGACTCGATGTCCCCCGCCTCCCCCGGAACATGATCAAAGTTCTGTCGGAGGTGGGAGTTGAAACTCCTTCTGACACGGGATTCCGCCAGACGTTCCCAGCAGACTCTCACAATACGTTTGGGCCTGTCACGTTGGACCGGCATCTTCCCCCACCATTGGAGCCAACTCACCACCAGGTGGTGATCAGTGGACAGCTCCGCCCCTCTCTTTACCCGAGTGTCCAAGACATGCGGCCGCAAGTCCGATGACCCGACCACAAAGTCGATCATCGAACTGCGACCCAGGGTGTCCTGGTGCCAAGTGCCCGTGTGGACACCCTTATGCTTGAACATGGTGTTCAAGCATAAGGGTGACGAGCACAGAAGTCCCCTGATCAGAACACCGCTCGGGTTCTGATCAGGGGGGCCGTTCCTCCCAATCACGCCCTTCCAGGTCTCACTGTCATTGCCCACGTGAGCATTGAAGTCCCCCAGCAGAACGATGGAATCCCCAGAGGGAGGGCTCTCCAGCACCCTCTCCAAGGACTCCAAAAAGGGTGGGTACTCTGAACTGGTGTTTGGTGCATAGGCACAAACAACAGTCAGGACCCGTCCCCCCACCCGAAGCTGGAGGGAGGCTACCCTCTCGTCCACCGGGGTGAACCCCAACGTACAGGCGCCGAGCCGGGGAGCAATAAGTATACCCACACCTCTCACTGTGGGCAACTCCAGAGTGGAAGAGAGTCCAACCCCTCTCGAGAGGACTGGTACCAGAGCCCAAGCTGTGCGTGGAGGCGAGTCCGACTGTATCTAGTCGGAACTTCTCGACCTCACACACCAGCTCGGGCTCCTTCCCTGCCAGAGAGGTGACATTCCACGTCCCGAGAGCCAGCTTCTGTAGCCGAGGATCGGATCGCCAAGGTCCCCGCCTTCGGCCACCGCCCAGCTCGCACTGCACCTGACCCCTATGGCCCCTCCCACAGGTGGTGAGCCCATGGGAAGGGGGACACACGTTACCCTTTCGGGCTCTGCCCGGCCGGGCCCCATGGGTGCAGGCCCGGCCACCAGGCGCTCTCCTTCGAGCCCCAACTCCAGGCCTGGCTCCAGAGGGGGGCCCCTTTGACTCGCGTCCGGGCAAGGGAAACCTGAGTCCATAATTTGTCTTCTTCATAAGGGGTCTTTGAGCCGTGTTTTGTCTGGTCCCTCACCTAGGACCTGTTTGCCATGGGTGACCCTACCAGGGGCGTGAAGCACCAGACAACTTAGCTCCTCGGATCATTGGGACACACATATGTCTTCAGCGCCTGATCAACGGATGGGTGTCTGCCATAACTGCAGACCTGCAAACCTCATGGACACCATCTTGAATGAGGGAGTGTTAGGCAGGGCCAGAAGAATGTGAAATGACATCTGGACAGCTGATGACTTTTGTGACCCTGGAGAGAACAACAGACAACAGACAACTCCGCCAAGCCTGTCTATTGCAAATATTTAATGTGGAAAATCCCCAAGGACATTATATAGGATTCAAACAAAGCAGACAACGAGGAACCATATTTCATATTTGCAAAACATTACCCCAGTAGAAATGTGCATGTTATATTACTTGATAAATATTTTTAGACCCATTTGCACCTTATATTTTTAATTTACTTCAAGGAATATCTGCAGATTTATGCATTTCACACACAACCCTAAATACTAATAATATTTTTTGTCTTACAGATTTTGAAAAAGGTGTACAAGAAGTAGTACAGTTTCTTCCCACATCCGTTCTTGCTCTCAACTGTGAGCGTAACTGTGAAGAATGCCAGAAGTGACTTCCTGAGGGCCCCTCGGACAGATCAAGGCTGGGAAAACAGATCGAAGCCGCATGGCAGGCTTCGGACAGCGCCACCGTCGTGGTCCAAGGTCACTCGCGCCATGTGGTCATAAAACAAAGGATAAAGAAAAGGGAAGGGGGGAGGGGTTGGCCAAAGCCACCCCGTAGCTGAAGAGATGTTAGCTAAGAAGAGCAGAGAGTCAAGAGAGCGTGAGAAGGATTGAGGCTTTTTCTGTGCCAACTGATGTGGGGGAAAAAGACCCACACACACAGTCCTGGAGTCTCTAGATCAAGTTGAGAGTTCTCACTTTTCATTTTAAATATTAATTAAGCTAGGTATTGTTAGTCCATCAGTGAGTCAGCCCTTACCCTCCATGACCGATTTATTGACCGCGCACGTCAGTATGAATAATTAACCCACAATGCATTGCGCGTTTAAAATGCAGCCCTACGGGGGGCACAAGCCAGTGCAAACTGTATGCCGGTCCCAAGCCCGGTAAAATGCAGAGGGTTGCATCAGGAAGGGCAACCGGCATAAAACTTTGCCAAACAAATCTGGGCCTTCATCTAAAGAATTCCATACCGGATCGGTCGTGGCCCAGGTTAACAACGTCCGCCCCCGGGACCGTTAACCTGCAGGGCGCCGGTGGAAATTCAGCGACTGTGGGTCAAAGACAAAGGAGAGGTGGAAAGCGGGTTTTTAGGTAGAAAGAGAAGAGGAAAGCACAGACCCTAAAATTGAATGTGGGGACTTTGAATTTTGGGACTATGACAGGAAATTCTCGGGAGTTGGTTGACATGATGATTAGGAGAAAGGTTGATATATTGTGTGTCCACGAGACCGGGTGGAAAGGCAGTAAGACTAGAAGTTTAGGGGCAGGGTTTACATTATTTTACCATGGTGTAGATGGGAAGAGAAATGGAGTATGGGTTATTTTAAAGGAAGAGTTAGCTAAGAATGTCTTGGAGGTGAAAAGAGTCTCAGATCAAGTGATGAGGCTGAAACTTGAAATTGAGGGTGTTATGTATAACGTGATTAGCGGCTATGCCCCACAGGTAGGATGTGACCTAGAGGTGAAAGAGAAATTCTGGAAGGAGCTAGACAAAGTAGTTCTGAGCGTTCCAGACAGAGAGATAGTCGTGATTCGTGAAGATTGTGATGGACATGTTGGTGAAGGAAACAGGGGTGATGCAGAAGTAATGGGTAAGTACGATATCCGGGAGAGGAACTTGGAGGGACAGATGGTGGTAGACTTTCCAAAAAGGATGTAAATGGCTGAAGTGAACACTTTTTTCCAGAAGAGGCAGGAACATATGGTGACCTACAAGAGTGGAGGTAGAAGCACGCAGGTGGATTACATCTTGTGCAGACGATGTAATCCGAAGGAGATTACCGACTGTAAGGTAGTGGTAGGGGAGAGTGTGGGTTGACAGCATATGATGGTGGTGTGTAAGATGACTCCGGTGGTGGGGAGGAAGATTAAGAAGACAAAGGCAAAGCAGAGAACCATGTGGTGGAAGCATAGAAAGGAAGAGTGTTGTGTGGCTTTTCGGGAAGAGGTGACAGGAGCAGCTTCCAGAAGACTGGACCACTACAGCCCAGGTGATCAGAGAGACAGGCAGAAGAGTACTTGGTGTATCTTCTGACAGGAAAGGAGAGAAGGAGACTTAATGGTGGAACCTCAAAGTACAGGAAATCATACAAGTAAAGAGGTTAGCTAAGAAGAAGTGGGACACAGAGAGGACCGAGGAGAGGAGAAAGGAATACATTGCGATGCGACATAGGGCGTAGGTGGCAAAGGCCAAACAAGAGGCATATGATGGCAAGTATGCTAGGTTGGATTCTAGAGAAGGAGAAAAGGATCATACAGGTTGGCCTGACAGAGGGATAGAGATGGGAAGGATGTGCAGCAGGTTAGGGTGATGGAAATATGCTGACTGGTGCCAGTATTGTGCTGGATAAATGGAAAGAATACTTTCAGGAGTTGATGAATGAGGAAAATGAGAGAGAAGGAAGAGTAGAAGAGGCAAGTGTGGTGGACCAGGAAGTGCAATGATTAGTAAGGGGGAAGTTAGAAAGGCACTAAAGAGGATGAAAAATGGAAAGGCAGTTGGTCCCGATGACATTCCTGTGGAGGTATGGAAGCATCTAGGAGAGGTGGCTGTGGAGTTTTTGACCAGCTTGTTCAATGGAATTCTTGCGGGTGAGAAGATGCCTGAGGAATGGAGGAAAAGGGTGCTGGTGCCCATTTTTAAGAACAAGGGTGATGTGCAGAGCTGTGACAACTATAGAGGAATAAACTTGATGAGCCACATAATGAAGTTACGGGAAAGAGTAGTGGAGGCTAGATTCAGGAAAGAAGTGAGTATTTGCGAGCAACAGTATGGTTTCATGCCTAGAAAGAGTACCACAGATGCATTATTTGCCTTGAGGATGTTGTTGGAAAAGTACAGAGAAGGTCAGAAGGAGCTACATTGTCTTTGTAGATCTAGAGAAAGCCTATGACAGAGTACCCAGCGAGGAACTGTGGTACTGCATGCGGAAGTCTGGAGTGGCATAGAACTATGTTAGAATAATGCAGGACATGTACGAGGGCAGCCGAACAGTGGTGAGGTGTGCTGTGGGTGTGACAGAGGAGTTTAAGGTGGAGGTGGGACTGCATCAGGGATCAGCCCTGAGCAATTCCTGTTTGCATTGGTGATGGAAAGGCTGACAGATGAGGTTAGACTGGAATCCCCGTGGACCATGATATTTGCAGATGACATTGTGATCTGCAGTGAAAGCAGGGAGCAGCTGGAGGAACAGTTAGAAAGATGGAGGCATGCACTGGAAAGGAGAGGAATTAAGATTAGCCAAGATTAGATTAGTAAAGCAGACTACATGTGCATGAATGAGAGGGGTCTAGGGGAAAGAGTGAGCCTACAGGGAGAAGAGATAGCGAGGGTGGAGGACTTTAAATACTTGGGGTCAACCGTCCAGAACAATGGTGAGTGTGGTCAGGAAGTGAAGTGCAAGCAGGTTGGAAAGGGTGGAGGAAGGTGTCAGGTGTGTTATGTGACAGAAGAGTCTCTGCTAGGATGAAGGCCAAAGTTTATAAAACAGTGGTGAGGCCAGCCATGATGTACGGATTAGAGAAAGTGGCACTGAAGAGACAAATGAAGATGTTGAGGTTCGCTCTCGGAGTGACCAGGTTGGATAAAATTAGAAATTGGCTCATCAGAGGGTCAGCCAAAGTTAGATGTTTTGGAGACAAAGTTAGAGAGAGCAGACTTCGATGGTTTGGACACGTCCAGAGGAGAGATAGTGAGTAGATTGGTAGAAGGATGATGAAGATGGAGCTGCCAGGGAAGAGAGCTAGAGGAAGACCAAAGAGAAGGTTGATGGATGTCGTGAGGGAAGACATGAGGGCAGTTGGTGTTCGAGAGGAGGATGCAGGCGATAGGCTTACATGGAAAAGGATGACGCGCTGTGGCGACCCCTAAAGGGACGAGCCCAAAGGAAAAGAAGAAGAATGCATTGCACGTTTAATGCCAGTAAAACTGTATTCTTAATGTGTAAATAAAAACTCGGGAAAATAACAAAAATAGCGTGGCGATAGGGAAATCGTGTATTTCTTTGCACTTTTATGTTTCTGCACCATCATTGTGCATTGTGAAATAAACAATCACTTCCCAATCGCTTTCTTCTATTTGTTGAAAAAAAGAGTGGTCTTGGTTTAATGCTTCTGCACATCCGAACTGCTTTTTGCTCGAAAAACCAGCTTCAAATTAGTATTTGGTGAGAGTCAATGATCCAAAAGTAACTATTGTTGGTTTGAAGAAGTAACTGTAGTCTTGGAAAAATAATGCGTTACTTTGCTTGTTACTCAAAATGGCGGTTTTTGGGAGTAACGCATTACTTGCAATGCGTTACTGGCATCATTGTTTATTATTGATTAAATACAATCTATTAATGGGAAAGAAATACTTGTGTTTTTAATGTGAATCAATCATGTTTATTGGGAAGAATGTGAAACAAACGGTGTTGATCATTTGCATATAGTTACATCACTTCCTGTCAAAGTACTGTCGAAGTATGAAATGTCAAGTGTTGAGTGTAGCTGACTGGTTTCAAACTTGGCCTAGCATTTGGTGCCTGCAAGGAAATATGGGAGAATTCATCCACTTTGAGAAACCCATTTTCAGACAATAGGTGCACAATGCTCAATAACAGGCCCAGTTGGATCACCTGCGGTTTAAGGGACATGACCCGAAAATGCAACAACCGTGTTGAAAGACCCCGCCGTAGATGCCCAAACCTCCAAAGGCATTGAAGTGGGGGGAAAAGTTGGACAGTTGTACTGGCGCCCCAAGCGCAGGGGGCCCCCTGGGCATTTGTAAATATTTGAAGATTTTTCTTTTATTTAAATATTTCGATAATAATCAAAAGAAAAAATGTCATAAGTGTTGTAGCGGACACGCTATGAAAAGATAGCACCCCAGTCTCCGGCGAGACTCGCTCTTCCCACCGAGATAGACAACCACGGAGTGGCGAGAAGTAACTTCACATACAGACGCTAAATGAATCAACAGCCATAATCAACAGAAGCAAGACACAGACATTTGCTTTGGCATGCCTACGCTAAGTGAATTACCAGCACCCGGAGCTTCAAAGCGGAGACCAGAGATACCAAGTTCCCTCTAGGACGCGAAGTTAATTAACTTCCACCGACAGCCAGCCCGGAGGATTTCACCAACAAAGGCGCCTCCACGCTGTTGGGTACCGCGCCACTTGGGAGTTTGAACAGGCAACAGCGACACCCACAGGCGACGGAATGGCACTACAGAGACGGGTTCAGGAAACAGTCTGTACCAGACTTAGCTGGGAGTTAATATTTGAAGAACTTGACATGAACACTGTATTGCTGCAAACTTCAATGTCTGATGTCGAATCTGTTGTCAACTGAACCAGATGAAATGTTTCACTCCACACCACACAAACACCACATTGCAAATAGTAGTGTTCTCAACAACCACATAACATTTGAAACATTCATTACAGGGATTAAAGAGGATGAGCGTGGGACAATGCAAAGTGGGAAAATGGTCTCATTATCTTAAATCCAATCATTAATATTTTATTCCACTGGTTTTAAACCGCGAAATAATACCAAAATGGAAAATTAACACTCAGAGGCGGTCCAGCTCCCCTGTTGGTCCCGAAGGTGGTGGTAAAGGAAGGCGGGAGACGGTAAACCACCCCCTTTTCTCCTAAATTGATTACATTTTTATTTAACCCATATACGCTACAGTGTTAAGATGAAGTCAATGTTGCTGTTAAAATTAAGGTTGTCACATCCACCACGGCAAAAAATGCAAAATATTTTCTTCCACAATTTCTGTGTGCGTGTGGCGACTGGGGGAGAATTGGCAAACATTTTCCTCAGCTGTTTGCCGTCACTTCTTGACTCTCATTTGCTCTCAGAAAGAGGGGACTCCCGGGCTGGCTTGAGTAGGCTGACGTGAAAAGCAGGGTGGACCCGCATCGACCTTGGGAGCCTCAGCTTCACGGTGACAGGGTTGATGATCTTTATGATGGGGAAGGGCCCAACGAACCTGGGAGCGAGCTTCTTGGACTCCACCCGGAGTGGAATATGTTTGGTCGAGAGCCAAACTCGCTGACCCACTTTGTAGTTCGGGGCCGGTCTCCTCCGACGGTCAGCAGCGGCTTTGTAGGACCGTCCCTGGCGCAGCAGCATCTGGCGGGCTCGCTCCCAGGTCCTCCTGCAGCGTCTCACCAAGGTTAATGCCGCTGGAACTGTGGACTCTGGGGCTATGGCACGAAACAGAGATGGTTGGTAACCATGCACAACGTGAAAAGGCGATAGACCAGTGGATGCAGAGGGGAGGGAATTGTGGGAGAATTCGACCGAAACCAGTTTCTGAGACCAGGATCGCGGCTCCTGTGAAGCGAGACATCGGAGCCCAGTCTCCAGGTCCTGGTTCAGCCTCTCGGTTTGGCCGTTGGTTTCAGGCAGCAAGTCAACAGCACAGTCATAAGGTCTGTGGGGTGGAAGGGATTTGGCCTTGGACTTGGAAAAAACGTCTTTAATATCCTGGTAACAGGTGGGCACTTGAAATAAATCAGGATCCCCAGATGGGGTCTGTGGATTGTCCTTAGAAACATGACCCTGAACATCACATGGCGGTTTGAAACAGTTCCGGGCGCAATTGCTGCCCCATGACATAACCTGCCCAGAGCACCAGTCAATGTGGGGGTTATGTAATTTCAACCATGGGTTCCCTAAGATAAGGTCATGATTCATGGTGTCAAAAACATGAAAACTAATGCGTTCCGAGTGAGAATCAGGAAATGTCAATGTGAGTGTTTGGGTGCGGTGAGTGATTTTGCCCATAAAAGTGCCGTCTGCACCATAGGTGTTGGGGTGGCGTTTTATTTCAAAGGTTCTAAGGTGCATACGTCTAACGAGGATGGAGTTGAGTAAGTTTGCGTCAGAACCAGAGTCAATTAATACAGGTGTATGAATTTCTTGATCAGGAGAGCATAGTCTCACTTTAGGAAGAACCCGTGTAGGGTCTTCCTTAATGAAATTCAGACTCACCTCTCCCGTGCCCTTGCTACCGGCACCGGCAACTTTGACGTGACAGTTGCTCACGGAATGACCCAACTGACCGCAGTAGAAGCACCGCCCTTCCCTCAGCCGGCGTTGACGTTCCTCAGGGGAGAGACGGAACCTGCCCAGTTGCATGGGTTCATCCGTGGAGACGCTAGCCAGTGGGTTTAGACCGGAACCAGGGGATCTGCCTTGGTTTGGCTGGTCACCGAGGCTCGTCCTCCAAGTGCGTGGTGGCGCAGCCCTCCGCCGATCTCCATCTCGCTCGCGATCCAAAATCCTCTTGTCGATCTTTACGGCGAGAGCGATGAGAGTGTCCAAGTTGGTCGGCAGGTCTAGCGGGACTAAATGATCCTTGACGGCGGGGGATAGTCCTTGAAAAAAGACATCGAGTAGCGCCCGGTTATTCCAATGACTCTCAGCTGCTAGAATGCGAAACTCAATCGGGTAACCTGACACCCTGCGCTTGCCTTGTTGAAAGGTGACAAGGGAGCGAGCTGCCTCACGATCTGGAGTGGAAAATTGAAAAATTTGCTCCATAGTCTTGACGAAAAAAGCCCATGAATGACACGCGGCGGAATTGGGGCTCCATTCAGCAGTAGCCCACGCCTCCGCATGACCAGTCAGGTGGGAAATGACGAAAGCGATTTTTGCCCGCTCGGTGGGGAAGGCAGCTGCTTGCAGCTCAAAGTGGAGTTCGCACTGCGTGATGAACGGCTTAATGTTACCAGAATTTCCAGAGAACCTCTCCGGTCGAGAGAGCTGTGGGCAGACAGCAGCGGAGGTGGCAGGTGGCTGCATGGTGACTACTTCACATGGAAATGCCGTGGCGGTATTGGTTGTGATGCCAACTGGTTCCTTCGCTTGAATAATTTTCATAAGAAGTTCAAACTGCGAGGCCACCTGTTTCATCATATTGTCCTGATGCCTTGACAGTCCCTCTAGATGAAGGTGGAGGGCAGCAATCTGCTCATCCTGCTTCCAGAGGCGTTGACCCTGAGCTTGAAGGGCTTTGCCCACCGGGTCTGAGTCTGCTGGGTCCATGTTATGGCCAGTTCGTTCTGTCATGAACGGAACAGAGGATAGGACCCAAAAATGCATGACTCTAAAACAAATGGACAGTTTCCAAAAAGAGAGGTTTAATAGACGGGCATAGGTCGGTACACAGGCAGGCAATCCAAGAAAGGCAACAGTATCCAAAAACATGAGGCAAAGAGGCAAGGTCGATAATCGGAACAGGGTCAAGTCTTACTGTGAGTCTGTGACGTGGAAACAAGGAATGCTGGAACGCGACGACAAGGTACAACGAACTGGCAACGAGAGGGAATGAGACACGAGGTTAAATACAAGGGGTAATTAGGTTGAACGAGGCACAGGTGGTGAAGATGCTCACAGGAGCAGGTGTGTGAGGACAAAATCCGGAACACACACACATGACACATTTACTCTATTGAAGAGCTAGCTAGCTCTGTCACACAGAGACAGTGAACCAGGTGACAGTTGCACTCTTATGCAGGTGCAAAAAAAAAAGATAAAAAATAGTACTCAAATTTAATCCGCACAAAAATGATTGATCCTTATTGAGTAATATTTCAATTGAAAATAATTTTTAAAATTTCCTTTTCCTGGTCACAAAGAAAAGGGAACGAGCAAATATGAAATAAAAGTATAATAAAACAAAATGCAGCCCTATGGGGGGCACAAGTCAGTGCAAACTGTAGGCCGGTCCCAAGCCCGGATAAATGCAGAGGGTTGCGTCAGGAAGGGCATCCGGCTTAAAACCTTGCCAAACAAATATGAGCGTTCATCCAAAGAATTCCATACCGGATCGGTCGTGGCCCGGGTTAACAACGTCCGCCACCGGCGCCGTCAACCTGCAGGGCGCTGTTGGAAATTCAGCTACTGTGGGTCGAAGTCGAAGTCAAAGAAGAAGAAGAAGAAGAGGTGGAAAGCGGGTTCTTCGGCAGAAAGAGAAGAGGAAAACACAGAGCCTAGAACTGAATGTGGGGACTTTGAATGTTGGGACTATGACAGGAAAATCTCGGGAGTTGGTTGACATGATGAATAGGAGAAAGGTTGATATATTGTGTGTCCAGGAGACCAGGTGGAAAGGCAGTAAGGCTAGAAGTTTAGGGGGAGGGTTTAAATTATTTTACCATGGTGTAGATGGGAAGAGAAATGGAGTCGGGGTTATTTTAAAAGAAAAGTTGGCTAAGAATGTCTTGGAGGTGAAAAGAGTATCAGATCGAGTGATGAGGCTGAAATTTGAAATTGAGGGTGTTATGTGTAATGTGATTAGTGGCTATGCCCCACAGGTAGGATGTGACCTAGAGGTGAAAGAGAAATTCTGGAAGGAGCTAGATGATGTAGTTCTGAGCATCCCAGACAGAGAGAGAGTCGTAATTGGTGCAGATTGTAATGGACATGTTGGTGAAGGTAATAAGGGTGATGAAGAAGTGATGGGTAAATACGGTATCCAGGAAAGGAATTTGGAGGGACAGATGGTGGTAGACTTTGCAACAAGGATGCAAATGGCTTTAGTGAACACTTTTTTCAGAAGAGGCACGAACATAGGGTGACCTACAAGAGCGGAGGTAGAAGCACACAGGTGGATTACATCTTGTGCAGACGATGTAATCTGAAGGAGGTTACCAACTGTAAGGTAGTGGTAGGGGAGAGTGTGGCTAGACAGCATAGGATGGTGGTGTGTAAGATGACTCTGGTGGTGGGGAGGAAAATTAGGAAGACAAAGGCAGAGAAGAGAACCATGTGGTGGAAGCTGAAACAGGACGAGTGTTGTGCAGCTTTTCGGGAAGAGGTGATACAGGCTCTCGGTGGACGGGAAGAGCTTCCAGAAGACTGGACCACTGCAGCCAAGGTGATCAGAGAAGCAGGCAGGAGAGTACTTGGTGTATCTTCTGGCAGGAAAGGAGAGAAGGAGACTTGGTGGTGGAACCTCACAGTACAGGAAATCATACAAGGAAAACGGTTAGCTAAGAAGAAGTGGGACACTGAGAGGACCGAGGAGAGGCGAAAGGAATACATTGAGATGCGACACAGGGCAAAGGTAGAGGTGGCAAAGGCAAAACAAGAGGCATATGATGACATGTATGGCAGGTTGGACACTAAAGAAGGAGAAAAGGATCTATACGGGCTGGCCAGACAGAGGGATAGAGATGGGAAGGATGTGCAGCAGGTTAGGGTGATTAAGGATAGAGATGGAAATATGTTGACTGGTGCCAGCAGTGTGCTACGTAGATGGAAAGAATACTTCGAGGAGTTGATGAATGAGGAAAATGATAGAGAAGGGAGAGTAGAAGAGGCAAGTGTGGTGGACCAGGAAGTGGCAATGATTAGTAAGGGGGAAGTTAGAAAGGCATTAAAGAGAATGAAAAATGGAAAGGCAGTTGGTCCTGATGACATTCCTGTGGAGGTATGGAAGCATCTAGGAGAGGTGGCTGTGGAGTTTTTGACCAGCTTGTTCAATAGAATTCTAGTGCGTGAGAAGATGCCTGAGGAATGGAGGAAAAGTGTACTGGTGCCCATTTTTAAGAACAAAGGTGATGTGCAGATGTAGCAACTATAGAGGAATAAAGTTGATGAGCCACACAATGAAGTTATGGGAAAGAGTAGTGGAGGCAAGACTCAGGACAGAAGTGAGTATTTGCGAGCAACAGTATGGTTTCATGCCTAGAAAGAGTACCACAGATGCATTATTTGCCTTGAGGATGTTGATGGAAAAGTACAGAGAAGGTCAGAAGGAGCTACATTGTGTCTTTGTAGATCTAGAGAAAGCCTATGACAGAGTACCCAGAGAGGTACTGTGGTACTGCATGCGGAAGTCTGGAGTGGCAGAGAAGTATGTTAGAATAATACAGGACATGTACGAGGGCAGCAGAACAGCGGTGAGGTGTGCTGTCGGTGTGACAGAAGAATTTAAGGTGGACGTGGGACTGCATCAGGGATCAGCCCTGAGCCCCTTCCTTTTTGCAGTGGTGATGGATAGGCTGACAGATGAGGTTAGACTGGAATCCCCGTGGACCATGATGTTTGCAGATGACATTGTGATCTGCAGTGAAAGCAGGGAGCAGCTGGAGGAACAGTTAGAAAGATGGAGGCATGCACTGGAAAGAAGAGGAATGAAGATTAGCCGAAGTAAAACAGTATATGTGCATGAATGAGAGGGGTGGTGGGGGAAGAATGAGGCTACAGGGAGAAGAGATGGCAAGGGTAGAGGACTTTAAATACTTGGGGTCAACCGTCCAGAGCAATGGTGAGTGTGGTCAGGAAGTGAAGAAACGGGTCCAAGCAGGTTGGAACGGGTGGAGGAAGGTGTCAGGTGTGTTATGTGACAGAAGAGTCTCTGCTAGGATGAAGGGCAAAGTTTATAAAACAGTGGTGAGGCAAGCCATGATGTATGGATTAGAGACAGTGGCACTGAAGAAAAAACAGGAAGCAGAGCTGGAGGTGGCGGAAATGAAGATGTTGAGGTTCGCTCTCGGAGTGACCAGGTTGGATAAAATTAGAAATGAGCTCATCAGAGGGACAGCCAAGGTTCGATGTTTTGGAGACAAAGTTAGAGAGAGCAGACTTCAATGGTTTGGACACGTCCAGAGGAGAGAGAGTGAGTATATTGGTAGAAGGATGATGAGGATGGAGCTGCCAGGCAAGAGAGCTAGAGGAAGACCAAAGAGAAGGTTGATGGATGTCGTGAGGGAAGACATGATGGCAGTTGGTGTTCGAGAGGAGGATGCAGGAGATAGGCTCTCATGGAAAAGGATGACGCGCTGTGGCGACCCCTAACGGGACAAGCCGAAAGGAAAAGAAGAAGAAGAAAACAAACTAACTAGGAACAAATATATCATATTATAGAAATAGGAATAAATGTTGTTGGCCAGTAATAGTGGCCCCACCCACTACTTGAGAGTTCTGGTTTTAATACACTGCTTTGAACCAATCAGGAGATTCCCACAGTCAATAACCCTCTGAGGTGAGGGCTAAATAAATTGTTTTTAGCTGCTATTTTTAAATATTAACCTATCCATTTTAAAACATGAGTTTTAGTTATTGTTTCTGATATTGATGCTGAAAATACAGTGCCGTGAAAAAGTATTGCCCCCCCCTTTCTCAAATTCTTAGATTTTTGCATCGTTTCCCTGCTTTAACGTTGACGATCATCAAACAAATCTAAACAAATTTAACCCAAGTGAAGTTAAAATGCTGTTTTTAAACAGTGATTTCATTTATTAAGGAAAAATCTGGCCTTGTATGAAAAAGTATTGCCCCCCTAAAATTACTAACTGGTTGGGCCACCCTCAGCAGCAACAACTGAAATCAAGCATTTTCTCTAACTGGCAATGAGTCTTTCACATCTCTGTGGAGGTATTTTGACCCTCTCTTCCTTGCAGAATTGTTTGAATTCAGCAAAAATGGAAGAGTTTTGCGCATGAACGGCCACTCCTGAGAAGTTTCACCACTGTTCCATGTTTTCTCCATGTGAGGATAATGGCTCTCCCTATGGTTCGCTGGAATCTTAAAGCTTTAGAAATGGCTTTTGTAACCCTTTTCAGATTGAGATATATAAATTACTTTATTTCTCGACAGTTCTCGAATATCTTTGGATTGTGTAATTTTGTTGCAGCTTTTTTAGATCTTTTGTACAACTTGATTTTGTCGGTACAGATTCCGTTTAAGTGATTTCTTGATTGAACAGGTCTGGAGGCTTGGGTGTGATCAGTGGAAATTAATAAAAAATTGTTAATAGCCATGATTTATTCATAATTTAACAAGGGGGGTAATTACCTTTTCACACAGGGCTAGTTAACCGAATTATTATTATTTTTTTCATAATAAATGAAATCACCATTTAAAAACGGCGTTTTGAGTTCACTTCAGTTATATTTGTCTGATATTTACATTTGTTTGATGATCTTAAACATTAAAGTGGGGAAACTATGCAAAACAGAGTGACGTGAGAGTAGTGAATATGACATCTGATTAATTAAAAAAGACAGCCAGGCCCTGCGCAGAATACATTGATATGGCAACACACAGAAGCTGAAATTTGATTGGACAAAAGAAATCTAAAAACGACAATGAAGACACATTATTAAATGAAGACAAAAGACTGTTGGATATAAATTATGTATTATATATTTTGTATTACCGTAATTTCTCGTGTATAAGGCGCACCCCCAAAGTTGACTTCAAAATTCTGGAAAACCCTTCTACCTATGTATCATGCATTTTTACAATGCATGATTTTGCTTCTACCCATATGATCAAAACATGAAGTATTTTTGCAAAGAATTATTCTGAAGTTAAGCACTTTATTTCAACATGTCACACTTTTTTTTATTTACTTGCTCTTATTTTGAAATTCACAGCCTTACTTTTATTTAGTAAATGAGAAAACACACAGTTGTGCTCATATGTTTGATTACCCAGGCAGAATTTGTAAGATGGGTACAATTCTTTAAAGAAAACATGAAGGGCTAGGCGAAACACCTTTAATTTTATTTTAATAGGATTCAAATTAAACTGTCAAGCATTTCAGAAAAGCATTATCATTAAACAAAACATAACCATAAAGAAATGAATGATGGTTGTTGTTCAGTCATATTAAATATATATATATATTTCACAAATTTTGCCAGGGTATGTAAACTTATGAGCACAACTGTATATGTAATATATACAGTCATACGTACCCCTGTCATAGTGGAATGAAAGAGTAGGCTACACTTTTTTCATAACCTCTAGGTGGCGGCATATTAGAATGAAAGTGTACACCTTTCTCATAACATCTCGGTGGCGGTGACATTGGAATGAAAGTGTATAGCGTTTTCATAACCTCTAGAAGGCGGCATACATTTAAAAAATGTGAAAGCGTTTTCATTTTCCCTATACTTATGTATAATGCACACTATTGACTTTTGACAATTTTTGGGGGGGGGGAAATGCGCATTATACACGAGAAATTACAGTATATTATACATAGGGGGCACGGTGTATGACGGAAAATGGATGGATGGATATTATACATATAATAAATATTAATTACATAATCCATCCATTTTCCTTACCACTTATCCTCACTAGGGTCGTGGGCGTGCTGGAGCGTATCCCATCTGACTCTGGGCGAGAGGAGAGTTATACCCTGAACTGGTCGCCAGCTAATCGCAGGGCACACATACTGTAAACCCCATCGTTCTTTGCACCGCGGACCGGTTAGGAGTCGGTATTTTTCTCACGGACCGTGCATATATATATATGGAATATATATATATATATCTACACACACACATGCTTGCCTCGCTTCTGCTTCCTCCTTCGCCGTTCATGGTGCGTCCACTGTGGGGGTGGGAGTTATTGTAGACAGTCAGACCAAACTGCAGTTCCGTAGCTCCTCAATGAGAGTAGATTTTTAACTCGGTAAAAGTAGTTCTGCTTGTGTCGAGCAGTAACCTATGACTGTATCTGTATCAGAGTGGACTTGGTGCGTGAGAGTTAACTGTTGCGATAAGCCCGTATTTTAAGTAGGAGTCCTGATTTATTGTTGTTTCGTTCGCGAACGTTTGGTTCAAAAGAACAAATCTTTTCAGTAAACGTATTGAAATGAATTAGTTTATGAAATTATTTCGTTGTTTGAGCTCTCCCGCTGTTAGGACCGGAAACAGAAGCGTTCGAGTCTCTACGTGTCAATTGGGACGCGCAGCTGGCGCTGTAGAAGATCCGGTGAATTTTTAAAATAAAACACAGTGACACACGAATTGCAATACAACAGAAATGATAGAAACTGGTCATTCTTTCTCTGCGGCCCGGTAACAAATGCCTCACGGCCCGATACCGGTCTGCGGACCGGTGGTTGGGGACGACTGCTGTTAACAAACCAGTCACACTCACATTCACACTTTCAAGCAATTTTGAGTTGTCAAACAACCTACCCTGCATGTTTTTGGAATGTGGGAGTAAGACAGAGTACCCAAGCAAACCCATGCAGCCCGGGGAGAAGATGCGAACTCATCGAGAGATTTAATATACAGAAAATGTCAAAATTTGACAAGAAATTATTTGTGACCCAATGCCGGAAGTGCTGACATCATCGGAAGTGCCGTCACTGGAAATGACATCACAGAAAATCCCCCACCGGAACCCCCAAACCAGAAGTGTTGACGTTGTCGGAAATGACATCATCAGAAATCCCACAAACGGAAGTGTTGGTGTCACTGGAAATTAAGTCGCCAGAAATACCCCCCCACCCCGCAACTGGAAGTGTGGACGTCAGGGGAAGTCATACTGGAAACGTCAGGGGAAGTCATACTGGAAATGGTAGGGCTGGAAATCTCCCAGCTGGAAATCTCCACCCGGAAATCCCGCTGGCCAATATCCCCCATATTGATCCAACCCAACCCCCACATAGTGTTCAGACATGTTCTAGCAAGTCCAGACATGTTAGAACAAGTCGAGACAAGTCTACACCCACCATAAATGCCATAACCCCATGCTACCTGGCTTGTCCCACGCATCCAGTTACCTGTCCAAATACCTGTTGATAGATTCATAAAACGCTTGTCAAATGGGGGCCAGAAATTCCCTCCATCCATCCATTTTCTGTACCGCCTATCCTCACAAGGGTCACAGGAGTGCTGGAGCCTATCCCAGCTATCATCGGGCAGGAGGCGGGGTACACCCTGAACTGGTTGCCAGCCAATCGCAGGGCACATACAAACAAACAACCATCCGCACTCACATTCACACCTACGGGCAATTTAGAGTCTTCAATTAACCTACCATGCATGTTTATGGGATGTGGGAGGAAACCGGAGTGCCCGGAGTAAACCCACGCAGGCACGGGGAGAACATGCAAACTCCACACAGGCGGGGCCGGGGACTGAACCCCGGTCCTCAGAACTGTGAGGCAGACGCTCTAACCAGTCTTCCACCGTGCTGCCGCCAGAAATTCTCCCAACTGGAAATCTACAGCCGGAAATCCCAGTGGCCAGAAATCCACCATGCTGATTCAACTCAACCCCCACACACCTGTTCCAGACATGTTCCAGCAAGTCCAGACATGTTACAACAAGTCTCGACTTGTCTAGACCCACCAGAGGCCTCCCTCTGTCAATGCCATAACCCCATGCCACCTGGGTGGCCTCTCTATGTCAATAAACAAACAACTCCCTCTGAAGCCGCACAGCCTGTCTATTCCCAGCACGGGAATAAACAGGTCCCCATGCCATGTGGGTGTTCCCAAACGTCTTGTCCGAACACCTATTGATAGATTGATTACACACTTGTCAATAGATTTACGACCTTTGGGAGTGAAAAATTCCCCAAGAGGGCCCCCTCCAGGAAGTGACAATGTCAAAGGAAATCCTGGAAATCCCAGGGAAATTATTTTCGACTTTAGGGAATAGACAGGTTACCAAGACACCCCCTCAGTGGTCCCTCACATCCTTAGACCCCTCACACCTGCAGGAGGCCTTGTTCCCCCAAGTGGGCTCCCAAGCGGGCCCCCCTCCCTTCCAGTGACATCCTCACACCTCACCCCCCACACATTCTCAGCCATGCCCCAAGGACCCTGTCAACAGAATGATAACACAGACCCAAAGTGTTCACTTGTGTCAGAAGAAATTAGATGATATTACGAAAATCCCTTATTCTCACGGCATCTATGGGTGGTTTCTTTACATCAATAAACAGTCAAACATATATGTTCTTATAAACAATCATAAATTGTCATATCAACTCCCCCAAAAGTATGTCTGGGCAGTCTTGATGTCATCATGTATCCATATAGCAACATGCAAACAGAGTACACACCTGCACGTCTACAGTTCAAAATGGTCAGTCGGATATTACATTACATTATTTAAATATAACAGATGAATTAAACGTGAGTTACTTCGGTGCTGCAGTATTTAACCCATTCACTTTCCAGCAGTAGGATATTACAATATTTAAAAATTTCTATGTTCATCATCTAACTAGGGTTGGGGCTTTTTGACAATTTAAATGTATTTCTACACAATTTACTTCATACACATTACTACTGCTGCATTTAAACCGCAGTAGGATATTACAATATTTAAACGTTTTCATGTTCATCAACTGACTAATGTTGGTGCTTTTGATCGGTGCAATTATTTTCTACACATTTCACTTCATAGGCCATCATTTTCTTTCCAAAATGATAAATATCCAACATTACACAGAAAGATTCTGTGAATTACTGTTACAGGTTAAATCATGCTGTAATTAAAAATACTTGGAATACTTTTAAAAGTAAGTATTTCTGTACTTTTTCCAGCATTATATTTTGACTTAGTAACATTCGATTTTGATTTTTAGTAACATTTTCTTCAGATCAATTAATTCCTGCTTTGTGATATTATCATCTAAATATTGCCACGATATTGTTCGTACACAACTTCTCTTTAGTTCTCCCGGTATGATTGTCTCAGTATCAAGTTGTTGCTTTAATAAAAATGTTTAAAAAAGCAACAACCAAAAAAATATTGTGATGGTACTCTTCAAATAAAACTGGCAAAGATCATATTCTTAAATTTGAAAAATACCCCATTTGCTTGGTAATTCATAGCATATGTGTTTAAAATTGTTGTTTTCATGTTTAAAACCTATCAATTCATTTGAAACTCACCCTGAGCCATACAGCTAGACAATATGTTGATAGACTGTCTCCACGCGCACGACTTGAGTGACTCAATTTTCAGCCTTGTACTCGTGTTCTTATAAACCGTAGAAAATACTGTACATCATCTTAATTTTTCTCGAGGACCACCCTCACACGGCGTGTCTACGCATGCTCAGTCTTGACCTATCACACTGCTGTGGCAATATTTAAACATAGTTATTTTCATGTTCATTATCAAATTATTGGTGATGTTTTTGTTACTTTCAATGTATCTCTACACAATTTCATATACATTACTCCTGATGCAATTATTCCGCTCACTTAGTACGATATTACACTACATTATAAAAAAAACAAAAACTAATGAATGAAGTGTGAGTTAATTTACTACTGTAGCTTTGAAACCATTCACTTTACAAGATATTACAATACTTAAACATATTTATTTTCATGATCATCAACTAAATAGGGTTGGGCCTTTTCAACAGTTTAAACGCCCTGTGATTGGCTGGCAAACACTTGAGTGGAGTACTTGAGTATTTTCAAAGTAAGTACTTTAGTACTTTACTATGCTTACCTTGATATATATTTACAAAGATAGAATGCCTGCATATCGAAACAAATAGAGTTGAAGTTCACACTTGACAAATAAAGTCAAGTGTGAGATATAGACAGGCGTAACCTGGGAGAAGGAACAGAAAAGATTAACTCTTTATGTCCAGAAGCATACGTCATTTGTCTGGGCTTGTTTCCCAAGCCACAACATCTGTTGTTTGCCTTTGTTAAGTATTGAGCACCCTTACTCCATGTGTTACGGTAGTAAATGTCATGTTGACGTTCTATATGTGACATGATGATGTCATCGCGCTTGAGGTTGAAGCGGAGCATGTCGTGTTGAGTTGTGTGAGTACAGAAATATATATGCCGGTTGGAGGCTGAACAGGAAATCGTGTTGTTCTGCTTATTTTCCCCGCCATGCAAGAACGCAGCGGAAGAAGTCATCACTCCACTTGAACTGAACAGGTTATGGGCCCAGAGAGAAGTTTGGACACAAGCTAAAAGTAGGTTGACTGGTATCGGATGAAATTACTGGAAGAAGTTACCGCGAAGAATAGACGCGGGACTCGTGCTAAGCTAACAGAAAAGCTAAGTGTACCAGCTTGGGGATAAGTGGACGTGTTTAGGTTGTCGGAAGAAGTGAAAACGGGAGTCGTGAAGTATAACACGAAAGCTAAAGAAGCTAATGACCAACTAAGCATAAAAAAGGGGACTAAAGATGGAGCGAGACGAATCGCAGAGGAAGAGACAAGTGACCAAGACCTGTTCTTCAAGGCCAGGCACATAAAGATGGAGAGATCAACCGACAACATGAAGAGAAAAGGCATCATGGTGGACGGGGGTGCGACATCCCACATCGTGAATGACATCAAGAAGTCCAAAAGCTTCAATGACTCATTCAGGCCTGAATCCAATTCAGTGGAGTTCGCTGACAGGACCACATGCAACGGAATAACACAACACAGAGGAACGGTGGTGTTCTATCTGCATGACAGCGCCGGGCAACAGCACACAGCGCAGCTAAAAGAGGCACTGTACAGCACTGCACTGACTTCATACCCACACAATATCTTTTCAGTGGCAAGAGCAACAAATGGAGGAACGACAATCATCTTTGAGAAGGAGAACAATCACATGCTTACCAATGATGGTAATAGGTTTGAGATTGTAAAATTTCTGCGCTTAAATGATTTTGGTTGACCTCAGGCTAGCTGAGGTCAAGAGAGGAAATTTTAAGGATTAGGCAAATATTTTATCTAATGAAACAATCATGTTGGAAACATGGAAAATTCACAAAGACAAGAAATAGGGAGCCAGACAGTAAGGCTAAGAAGCCCTTAGAACTAGTGCACACTGACTTAGCAGGTCCCATTTGGACACCAAGCATAGAAGGGTATGCACAATCTTTTACAGATGAAGATTCCGGTACCATATTGGTGTATTTTCTAAAGTCCAAGACCGACACCATACAGGCCACAGAAAGGTTCTTGGCAGACATAGCACCTTTACGGAAAAGTCAAGTGTATTCGTTCAGACAACGGCACTGAGTTTACAAATCGAGACTTCCAAGCACTGTTTAGGAAAAATAAGATTAGACATGAGACGTCTGCACCTTATTCACCTCACCAAAATGGTACTGCAGAGAGCGGGTGGAGAACACTGTATGACACGGGCAGGTGTTTTCTGATTGAGAGTAAGTTACCAGATAAGCTGTGGAACTACGCGATTCAAACAGGAGCTTACGTGAGCAACAGATGTAAAAAGAAAACGCCTTACGAACTGTTAATGGGTAAGGAACCAAATGTATCCAAACTACAGAAATCTATGACAAAGACAAGCTAGATTCAAGGTGCGAGCAGGGTGTGTTCGTAGGCTATGATAAAAACAGCCCAGCTTACTTGTATTATCCAGATACAGAAAGGATTTGAAAACACAGATTGGTAAAATTCACAATCGAGACAGCCAAAGAAAAAGAAACACAAACACATGAGTCATACATTGATTGCAAAGATAAAGAGGTACATCCCAGGGTCAACAAAGAGGAAAATGTTGATGGTGAATGTATGAATGCACCAGATCAGTGTACTCCGGGGCTCTACCTGACAAGAATGAATACACACAGCAAGGTAAAGCCACTGAGCCTGTAATCAGAAGGAACCAAGAAGAAACAGGAGACCTCCAAGTCACCAGCAGGAGTTTGAGACCGAGGACACAGTCGACAAACTACTAAGATGCGTAGACTCTTGTTACAGAGCCGTATGCAACATTCCTCAAATTTACCAAGACGGCATATCGTCAACAAAATCTAAACAGTGGAGAAACACAATGGATGAGGAGATTCGATCACTGGAGGAGAACAAGACCTTCAACCTAACCCAGTTACCACCGGTCAAACAGGCAGTGGGGGGTACGTGGGTCTATGCACTCAAGAGTGACATCGATGGGTCAGTACGAAGCGAGGTTTGTAGCAAAGGGATACAGTCAGGAACAAGGGACTGACTATGAAGAAACATTCTCCCCTACAGCTGATATGACAAGTGTGAGAGTCTTGATGGAAAAGGCAGTGGAGGAGAAACTTGTTTTGCACCAGATGGATGTAAAAACAGCCTATCTACTTGCGGCAATTTACTGTGAAATGTATATCAAGCGGCGGCACGGTGGCCGACTGGTTAGAGCGTCAGCCTCACAGTTCTGAGGACCCGGGTTCAATCCCCGGCCCCGCCTGTGTGGAGTTTGCATGTTCTCCCCGTGCCTGCGTGGGTTTTCTCCGGGTACTCCGGTTTCCTCCCACATCCCAAAAACATGCATGAATTGGAGACTCTAAATTGCCCGTAGGCATGACTGTGAGTGCGAATGGTTGTTTGTTCCTATGTGCCCTGCGATTGGCTGGCAACCAGTTCAGGGTGTACCCCGCCTCCTGCCCGATGACAGCTGGGATAGGCTCCAGCACGCCCGCGACCCTAGTGAGGAGAAGCGGCTCAGAAAATGGATGGATGTATATCAAGCAACCACAAGGTTATGAAAAAGTGTTGGTAACTGGCTAAAAAAATGGTATGTAATTTACACAAGTCTCTTAAGTTTTAAAACAATCAGGCAGAAACTGGAATGTGATATTACTTGTACATGCACATTTGAGGGAAAATGGTTTTGAACAGAATCCCACAGACCACTGTGTGTACACACAAAAAAATAATAATGGAAAGGTTATCTTACTAATTTGGGTGGATGATCTGATTATAGCAGCTAGTAATGAATAATGTATTAAACAGTGTAAAAATCAGAAACAGAATCATCTTTATTTGCCAAGTATGTCCAAAAAACACACAAGGAATTTGTCTCCGGTAGTTGGAGCCGCTCTAGTACGACAACAGACAGTCAATTGACAGAGACATAAAAACATTTAAAAAACACAGTCAGTGTGCAATAAAAGGATGATTTCAGAGAGGTTTAAGATGACGTACCTGGGGAAGTTGAACGATTTCTTGGTGATAATCAGAAGACCAAATTAAGATGTCACAAAAGCGATATGTGAAAAAAATTCAGGCACTCTCATCATAGAAAACGAGAAAACAACCAACAGTAGCTTTACCAACCTGTGAGGTACATATCCGAGCATCAGCCATACAAGAATGGATCTACTTAGAACATTGACTAAAAGGCATAGACAAATACCAATATACACAAACTAAAGTGTACAAGGACAACCAGGGTACCATACCACTAGCTAGAAACCCAGTAAGCAGGCAAATGTGAAAGCACATAGTGTCGGTGACGAGTCTGCATATCGACAGAAAGTGGAGCGGCTGGAGCTGTGGTGCAACCTTGAGCTGAACACGCTCAAGACTGTAGAGATGATCGTGGACTTCAGGAGACATCCTTCGCCACAGCTGCCACAGACGCTGTCCAACTGCCCTGTATCAACAGTCGAGACCTTCAAGTTCCTGGGAATTACCGTCTCTCAGGACCTGAAGTGGGAGACCAACATCAACTCCTTCCTCAAAAAGGCCCAGCAGAGGATGTACTTACTGCGGCTTCTGATAAAGCACGGCCTGCCACGGGAGCAGCTGAGGCAGTTCGACGCAGCGGTCATCGAATCAGTCCTGTGTTCTTCCATCACAGTCTGGTTTAGTGCTGCTACAAAAAAGGACAAACTCCGACTGCAATGGACAATCAAAACAGCTGAAAGGATTGTCGGTACCCCCCTACTCATCCTTGAGGACTTGCACGCTGCCAGAACTAAGACAAGAGCGTGCAAAATCCTCTCGGACACTCCACATCCCGGTCACCGACTTCCAGCTCCTTCCCTCAGGTAGGCGCTACCGATTAATACAAACTAGAACTAGCAGACATTCCAACAGCTTCTTCCCTCTTTCAATCAACTTCTTAAACACCAAACCTACAATTCCATTGCAACATGCTGGCAATTTTTTGTCTTTTTGTTTTGAGTTTGTTGTCACATTTCTGTCGGGCCAATTATAAATTATTCGTGCACTCACTGTAGTAGTCTCACCACGCTGCACTATTTGCATATCTGTTGTTGACCAATACTGGCCACTCGTGCCAGAGTAGCATCTGCTCCATTTGCACACTGACTGAGGAGTATTTGCACAATCAACATTGGCCCAGATTATCGTACTACTCGCTGGAAGTCTCGGCGCCCTTTGCACAATGGTCATTGCATCGGACTATTGCAATATTCGTCTTTCGAAGTGCTCTAAGTGCTAGAGGACTCTGCATCTTTTGCACAATTGTCAAAAAATAAAATAAAATAAAATAAAAAATGTACCGGCATTACCAGATAACTAGCAACTGATTGTTTTTCTTTCTTTCTTTATGTCTCAAAAGTGTTCTCTGTCAATTGACTGTCTGTTGTCGTACTAGAGCGGCTCCAATTACTGGAGACAAATTCCTTGTGTGTTTTGTGGACATACTTGGCAAATAAAGATGATTCTGATTCTGATCAAGTACCATTTTATTAAGGAACATGTGTAGCCCTCAAAGGCAGTACTCACAAAACCGTTGAACCCTCAGTTCACTAGGGAAAAGAAACCCAAACCGATTGTCGTAGGAACGAGCCCTCATAACACTTCAGTAGGCACAGCGACTGGATCCCGTAGCGTCGAAGCGGCAGCCCGGTGGCGTTGAGCAGGCAGGACCCGTGGCGTTCAGCAGGCAGGACCCGTGGCTTTGAAATAGTAAATCCGTTCGCGTTGCCAACAGTCAAAAGTCCGTTTGCGTTGAAAAGAGTCCAAAAACCAGGTGCAGACCCCCCCGAAAAAAAACTTTTCCCCGCCGCATCTCCCGCTCTTTTTCCCCCACGACCCACCTCCTTCCCCCAATCATTAAAACAAAAAAAAACCTGAAATGTTCACAGACCCCTCGGAACGCAGGACACCCCAGTATCCATCCACACAAAGAACCAAACAAACTTTTAACTAGTTTTCACAACAGCAATTCAAACAAATACAGTTCAACACATTTTAGTCAGTACATTACACTCTCCCCCCACAAAAAAAAATTGTCATGCCCTCATGACATGTATAACAACATAACCTTTTATGAACAGGATAAACACTCCCCTCTCAAACCTCTTGCAGTCCAAGATTTCTGATTAACACCCTGTCACCAGAGACTAATGGACAGAAACGAACTCTCTGATCGTAGCGTTGTTTGTTCCCTTCATTTTTTTTTCTAGCCATGCTCTCGGCGAGCTGGTAGGCAGTCTGCAAATTCTCGTTTCATGTTTTTGACGTATTTCAGATAGGACTTGGTGGATGTACCATCACTTGAGACTCCAAATGCCACATCTACTGGCAGTCTAGCCTCTCGACCGAACATGAGAAAATATGGCGAGTGGCCTGTTGACTCATTTAGCGTGCAGTTGTATGCATGCACCAGCTGACTGTTGTATTTACTCCATTTACTTTTGTCCTGTGCATCAAGAGTACCGAGCATGTTGAGAAGAGTTCTATTGAAACGCTCAGGTTGCGGGTCACCCTGCGGGTGGTAGGGTGTGGTTCTACACTTCTTTATACCAAGCATACTCAACAGTTCATGAATGAGGCGGCTCTCGAAATCTCTGCCTTGATCCGAGTGTACTCGCTTCGGTAGACCATAGTGGACAAAATATTGTTCCCACAGGACCTTAGCAACTGTTGACGCCTTTTGATCCTTAGTCGCAAAAGCTTGAGCATAACGTGTGTAGTGATCTGTAACTACAAACACATTACAAATGTTTCTGGAGTCAGGCTCAATTGTCAAGAAATCCATACAGACAAGATCCATTGGCCCCTCACTGGTAAGATGTGACAACCCAGCAGCTCTCTTGGGCAGCGTTTTTCTCTAAATACACCTTGGACAATTTTTACAATACGTCTCAACCTGTGTTTTCATACGAGGCCAGTAAAATCTCTCTCGCACCAACCCATAGGTTTTGTCAAACCCAAGGTGACCTGACTGGTCATGCAAAGACTGAAGAACAGTTTCTCGGAACTTCTGTGGGAGTAAGAGTTGTTGTCGAACTGGTTTGTTGGGAGGCTTACTGATTCGGTACAGTACAGAGTCCTTGACCTTTAACTTTTCCCACTCTTTTAACAACAATGACACATCCGAATGTTTTCGTTTGTTAGCCCGGTCCACAAAGTTCTGCACAACAGCACACCACACTTCTCCGATGCATGGGTCTTCCTGCTGAAGAAGAAGAATCATCATCTTTTTATTGTCATGAACATGCATGCATGCACGCACACGAAATTTGTTCTCTGCATTTAACCCATCACAGTGAACACATACACATGTTAGTGGAACACACTGGAGCAGGGGGCAGCTGAAGCGCCCGGGGAGCATTTCGGGGTATCGGTGTCTTGCTCAAGGACACCACAGCCGTGAGTCCGGAGGATGTTGGCGGATGGTCCCGTCGGGGTTTTGAACCTAGGTCCCGTCGGGGTTTTGAACCTAGGTCCCCCACGGTGGCAGGCGATGATCTTAACCATTGGGCCACGGCTGCCCTCACGGCAGCCATTTGGGGCAGTGGCTGAGTGCTTACAGATAACACACTACAATAAGCTCTGGGTACAGCATGCTTGGATGAGCCCAGGAGATCCACAGCTCTGCAACGGTGAGGATAAGGTGTTCTAATTGACGACATGTGGCAGACAGCTTGGACGCTGGTAGGAGACATGGACACTTCCTCTTCACCAGACACATCGCTGTCAGCATGAGGACGCCGTGACAAGGCATCTGCATCAATGTTTTGTTTTCCAGAGCGATATTTCAGGCTGAAATCATACATTGATAGCTCCGCTAACCATCTATGTCCTGTTGCGTCCAACTTAGCAGTGGTTAAGACACTGCTAAGTTGTTAACGGGTTATTGTCTGTGTGAACCTCAAACTTGACTCCATAGAGATAATCATGCAGCTTGGTAGTGATAGCCCATTTTAAAGCCAGAAATTCAAGTTTATGCGTGGGATAATTTTTTTCTGATGGAGAGAGGCTCCTACTTACAAATGCAACCGGGCGCAAACCTTCTCCTTGGTCCTGATAGAGGACACCTCCTAAGCCTTCTCTACTTGTATCAACATGCAGAACATAAGCCAGATTTGGGTTTGCGATTGCTAGGACAGGTGATTCTGTAAGACTGACCTTTAATTTCTCAAAAGCTTTCTCACAGTCTTCATTCCACCTTGCCCCAAACGGCTCTGAGGGGTGGTACCACTCTGTTTTTGAGTTCTCTTTCTCTTTGTTGTTCTTTTCCATTTTAGTCTTTCCTCCTGGCCTTCCAGTCACAATGCAGCCCTGCAGTAGCTGATTGAGCGGATGACAGACTCTGGAAAAATCTTTCACAAACCGTCGGTAGTATCCGCAAAACCCAAGAAAAGAACGGAGAGCAGTGATGTTCTCTGGGCGTGGCCATGACTTCACAGCTTCAATCTTTGAAGGATCAGTAGCAATGCCATTGCTATAAACGACATGCCCAAGATAGGTTACAGAGGGACAGCAGAACTGACATTTATCCAAAGATAATTTAAGTCCCTCTTCCTTTAATCTGTCAAGCACTTTAAGAAGGCGCTGCTCATGTTCCTCCATTGTTCTCCCGAAAACAATGACATCATCAAGGTACACTAACACTTCCAACAGATTCATATCACCAACCGTCCTTTCCATGATACGCTGAAACGTGGCTGGTGCTCCGCAGATGCCTTGTGGCATTCTCTCAAATTGATAAAATCCTGCCGGACAGGTAAATGCCGTTTTTTCTTTGTCAGCATCACATAAAGGGATCTGATAGTAGCCACTTCGGAGATCAAGCACGCTGAACCATTTGCTACCACTCAGGCATGTCAGGGCATCCTCCACACGTGGGACTGTATACTGGTCAGGAATTGTTCTCCTATTTAATGTCCTGTAATCCACGCACATACGTATGGTCCCATTTTTCTTTCGGACCACAACGATAGGTGACGCATAGGGGCTTCTAGACTCTGAAATTATTCCAGCTTCTTTCAAATCATTTAAATGTTTTCTCACATCCTCCAAATCCTTTGGAGGTAAGCGTCTGGAGCGTTCTCTGAATGGTTTGTCCTCGGTCACTCGAATGCTGTGTTGTGTGCTCTTTGCACAACCAACGTCAAACTCACTACAGGAGAAAACCTCTTTCCTTTCCATCATTCTCTGACACAGCCTCTCCTTCCACTCAGGAGGCACAGGAGAATCTGCGAAGTTGAAAGACGAGAGGGATAGTTGAGATGTGGACGGCTTAGAGGACTTCTTTTCAGGGACTGCATTTCTTACATCCACCCTGTGCAAATGAGCAATTTGCATACCACGTTTCAATGTCACAGAATGATTTGATACATTTCTCAAAGTTACTGTGATACGACGACAATGAACAGCGCTTGCTTTATCAACAACAGGCATCACTAACAGTTCTTCAGGGAAGTAACCCTCCTCTGGGCGTTCTACAAGAACAGCCTGACCAGAAAACCCCCCCACAAATTTTGGCACGCCAACCACTTTTGCATCGCCCCCAGGAGACAGCACTAAGGGCTTCTCTCGAGTGAACCAGACTGTTCCTCTTTTTAGGTCAGCTGTGTCATCTGAGGTGCTCCGAAACTTCTCATAAGCCCCTTTTATTGCGGGGTGAACAGACATGTTATGTAAGAAATTATCTCCGTTTTGTGTCTTGCAGGAATGAAATAAGCTCCGAACTATGGAAGTGTTTGTGCCAACCACAATAGAAATCTCACCTTTCATGGCTGGGTCTGGACACACAAGCACAAGTGTTTCTATGGTCTTAGCTACACCCACTACATCTCCAGCAAACTCAAGTTTCAAACACATATAACCATCATATGGATATCGGTCTACACTGAGGCCCCAAATCTCCAAGCACTCAATAGGGGTCAAGGGCAGGTGTTTCAGATACTTGTCATAAAAGGAGCGGTACAGCAGGGTAACATGGGACCCACTATCAAGCAAAGCTTTGGCGTAGATGCCCTCAACTTGTACAGGAACAACAGAACTAGGTCCAATTAAACCCTCTGGCAAATCAGCCTTGCTTTCTTTTAGCGTATCACACTTTGTGGAACGTGTTCTCTCCAGAGCATCAGGCCGTTCCTTTACTGAGCTCCTGGGAAGTTTCCCATCAGCTGTTTTGCTTTCAGGAGACGCTTATTTACTTTTCGGAGATTCTCTGGGTTTTCACACTCCCGCTGAAAATGACCATCTTCACCACATTTGTACCAAAAAACATCTGCACCATATTGAAATCTGGGAGTTCTCTCTTTCCCACTTGCATATTTTACAACAGCTTTTTGAGTGTGGTTCTGGATTGCATGCTGTGGTGGACTTTCTGATGTAGCGACAGAGACAGATAGCAGACGTGCAATATCACTTTTAAGCCCCTGAATTTCCTTCTTCAGACTCTCTATGGCATGGTCGGTCTCCACTCCAACAGCTACTGATGGTGCAGACTCTGGTTGTTTTGACACCACTGACGCCGTAGCACAACCTGCACACTTAACCGCAGATGAAGAAACAACATTCTTCACTCTTTCTCTTTCAAGAACCATCCCCTCTTCTTCTCTTATCTCACGAAGGAGCTCTGTGAAGCTTGGAGCGGGCTTTAGCTTGTAAGTCATCCTTATACGAAGTGCAGCAAAATCATGAGTGAGAGCACCTCTAGCAATTTGGTCGATGCGTGTCCTGTTCATGTCAGTGACGTCGATCCCACCTTTCCGATGAACAGCGTGCAGCAGTTTGTCTAACCTGAGTAAGTATCCTGACAACTTCTCAGTTTCTTGCCGGAGTGTGTTACGGAACTTTACCATGAGATCAGCTGCACTATCTGTGGTCCCAAAAGCTGTTTCTAGGGTCTTAAGATACTCATTGGCAGTGGCACTGGGGTTAGTGCCTCTTATACCCCGGACAATATCTGGTGCAGGCCCTTTGAGACTTTCAGCGATTCTCTGTTTCTTGACAACATCAGAACATTGCCACTCATCCAGCAGGTGGGTGGTCTGTTCCGCCCAAGAGTCATACTCCTCTTCTCCAGGTAGCGTTGGCTTTATGCCCGAGAAGAAGCGAAGTTTTCGATAGCATTGACCGTCCATAGGCGGGGCTTGACATTTTTCCACAAGCAAAGAGATGGCATTGACAAGCTCTGTGTTCAAGTCAGGAACAGCGGGTGGGGCAGGCGTGGTCTTAAGCAAACCTGTCACATCATCTAAAGTCTTTCCTTCACTGGCTAAGAATGATACTAGCTTGGATTGGAAACCTCTTTTGTCACTAGTCACATGGAAAGTCTGAAAATCAGGGACACTTACTACCCACAAGTCTGACGGGTCCCCAGCAACCAACTGTTCAGGTAAGTCAGTTTTAGTCATTTCATCTGTGGTCTCAACTAATACGGACTGATTGTTGTTTGTGCGTGTTAGACATCGTCCTCTGATTTTAGTGCGACCAAAAATCTGTACTTCATCAAGTACCTTATAAATGTTCTCATCAGTAACATCAAGAGAAACCCCACTAAGCACAATATAATTCTTAACATCAATACCTTTGTCGTCACACCATTTGATTATTTGTTCGGACTCCATGTTTTGTTTTGAGTTGTTTTTTGTTTTTTTTTCAAAACCAGTCACACAAAACACACTCAGTATTGTGATTACAGTACTATTACAACCCCGGTCAACATTGACCGAATTTCTTCCTTTTTTTTTTTTTTTCCCCTCTTTGCTCACCAATACACAAGTGAACAATACAATCCCGGACGAGCCCCCACATGTAGCCCTCAAAGGCAGTACTCACAAAACCGTTGAACCCTCAGTTCACTGGGGAAAAGAAACCCAAACCGATTGTCGTAGGAACGAGCCCTCAAAACACTTCAGTAGGCACAGCAACTGGATCCCGTAGCGTCGAAGCGGCAGCCCGGTGGCGTTGAGCAGGCAGGACCCGTGGCGTTCAGCAGGCAGGACCCGTGGCTTTGAAATAGTAAATCCGTTCGCGTTGCCAACAGTCAAAAGTCTGTTCGCGTTGAAAACAGTCCAAAAATCCGTTCGCGTCGAAAAACCAGGTGCAGACCCCCCCGAAAAAAAACTATTTTCCCTGCCGCATCTCCCGCTCTTTTTCCCCCACGACCCACCTCTTTCCCCCAATCATTAAAACAAAAAAAACCCTGAAATGTTCACAGACCCCTTGGAACGCAGGACACCCCACACAAAGAACCAAACAAACTTTTAACTAGTTTTCACAACAGCAATTCAAACAAATACAGTTCAACACATTTTAGTCAGTACACTACACATGTAATTAGTGGAAGGTTAATCTTGGAATACTGTCCTACTGAGCAAATGGTTGCAGATGTTTTGACTAAGCTAGCCACTCGGCTTAAGTTGAGAAAATTTGTTCAGAAATAGTTTGGTTCCTAAATGCATAGACTCCAGGATGTATTTGTTTCTATTTGCCTATGGGGAACGTTGTTGTTTTGTTTTCAGGTAACTGCGCTAAGTGCGAGTGGGGGTGTTAAGTATTGATCTCTGGGTGTGCCCTTACTCCAGGTGTTACGGTGGCAAATGTCATGTTGACGTTCTATATGTGCCGTGATGACGTCACCGCGCTCGAGAGGTTGAAGCGGAGCCTGTTGTGTTGAGTTGTGTGTGTACAAAAATATATATGCCGGTTGGAGACTGGAAATCGTGTTGTTCTGCTTATTTTCCCCACCACGCAAGAATGCAGCGGAAGAAGTCATCGCTCCACTTGAACTTAACAGCCTTATAAGGAGTGGAACCTTCTGGCACATTTCACCACACCCTGCTCAGAGTATGAGTTAGATAGCACTTCCTTGTGAAACTATCTGTTTCCAACGCGTTGTCGCTCCTTGCGAATATACGACAGACAACTATTATTTGGTGTCCTAGAACTTCATTGGTCTTTCCTCACATAAAAGAACTCAAACGGGGTTGGTATAAACACATTGTGGTAATATTTTCTCCACAACTTTAACCTGGAGTTGTAGTAGCACGTGGTTTTGAGTACACTGTTGCTCAACATAGACAAGGTCTAGCCCAGGGGTGGGCAAACTTTTTGGTTCAGGTGCCACATTGACTTTTAAAATTTGACAGGCGGGCCAAGTCAGGACCAGATGCTTACATATCAAAATAATAATAATAATTAATAAGGCATTGTCATGTTAATACTTAGATTTACTTTTAATGGAAACAGTGTTTTTTTGTTGATCACCTTTTTTTTTTTGCCAGTGCATCAAAGTTTGTTGTTAGTTTTGTTGTGGCAATTCTCAGAACACATCTGAGGTGTTCATCACTCAGCTGGGATCTGTAGGATGTTTTGTTGATGTTCACACAAATATGTAGAGCCAAACACCACCACCATCCTCCGTGCCATTTTCCGGATTTTGGGAAATGTGTCTGCGCTTAATGAAGCATAATACTCAACCAGTTTGAGAGTTGAACTTGCTCTGTTAAGACAGTGTCACATTGGAGATCAATCAGTTCTATCTGCAGCTCCCGTGGTGCTGTTTCAGGCTCTTGTGTGACTGAATCTTGTCTGGCAGTTTGTCAGACAAGACATGGGCATTACAGCGCAACCTGGTGTAACCACTAGGCATGACAGGACAAGGTCAAATTAATGTAGTCATGATTTTTATATGATTTGGACCAAAACAATCCAGCATCAACCACCATGGATTTTTTGCTGGTGTAAGATGGTTAATGCTGGTCAGATGCTGGTGTTACTGGTGGCGCTGGTCAAGCTTGTGGACCAGCATAGGATTTTATTAGACCACCATGGGATACTCGTGGACCAGCATGGAATGTTGGTGGACCAGCACGGGATGTTGGTGGACCAGCACAGGATGTTGATGGACCAGCACGGGATACTGGTGGATCAGCATGTGGCTACTACTCAGTCGTTCCCCTGGAAACAGTCTGTAAACATATTGGCTAGCCGTATGACCCACCCATGGACTTTCAAACAAATTCATAGATTGTAAACATAATGAAATTTTGAAATACATATGCTATGAATAAGAGAGCAAGTGGGGTATTTTTCAAATTTAAGAATATGATCTTTAATAGTTTTATATGAAGAGTACCATCACATGTTAATGTAAATGTTTTTTTTGGTTGTTTTTTAAACAGTGTGGGGGGGAATCAAATTCTTGACTTTTCCATACTTTCCACACTTGCGCAGGAACCCTGAATATAACATTCTGGCAAATTGATTTAAAACAAAACCTGAAATATCATACGGACACCTTATTCAGACACTAGATTGGCACAGCTGAACTTTAGCTCAGATTTCTTTCTTTCAGATTGATCAAGACTATGTGAGAATATGCACATTAAAGTACTACACAAAATACGCTGCTAATTCAGCCATTTTGTCTTTAGGCTTTTTTGGAGGGCCACGGCGTCCTCTGCCTCGCCCTTGTCCTCGTCTTGCACCTCCACCTCGATGCATGGGGTGCCTCATTGTAGCATGTTTAAGTGCCACAAGGTCCTGGAAGACTGAATCACAGAAAACACAGCCGGTGTGTTGGGTCTCACTGGCAGGCAGTGGGGTGCGAGCTTTATTGAAGTCTACTGTGACCAGCAAGGCATCACATGCATTGCAATTCTCCTGAGCAACCTACGGAATTAAAAAAACACAGGCTTAATTTAGTATCAGGGTCCAACTTACACTCTGCACCAGATCCACTCATGGACCTTCTTGACTAGTCATTAGTAAGAGTGACAAGTAAAACAGTTAACCCTCCTTTATCGTGGATGTTACGTTCCAGAAAACCCCTTCAATAAATGAAATACGCAAGGTAGCGACCAATTATAAATTATACTATTGCATAAATGTATAATCTGAGACCAAGGTCCTCAGTCGGAAAAGGGTGGCGTGCCCTCTCCAGGTCGGTGATGAGATCCTGCACCAAGTGGATGAGTTCAAGTATTTTGGGGTCTTGTTCACGAGTGAGGGAAGAATGGAACGGGAGATCGACAGGCGGATCGGTGCAGCGTCTGCAGTGATGCGGACTTTGTATCGATCCGTTGTGGTAAAGAAAGAGCTAAGCCGAAAGGCGAAACTCTCGATTTACCAGTCGATCTACGTTCCCACCCTCACCTATGGTCACGAGCTGTGGGTCGTGACGGAAAGAACGAGATCCCGGATACAAGCGGCCGAAATGAGTTTCCTCCGCAGGGTGTCCGGGCTCTCCCTTAGAGATAGGGTGAGAAGCTCGGTCATCCGGGAGGATCTCAGAGTAGAGCCGTTACTCCTTCACATCGAGAGGAGCCAGATGAGGTGGCTGGGGCATCTGATTCTGATGCCTCCCGGGCGCCTCCCTGGTGAGGTGTTCCGGGAACGTCCCACCGGGAGGAGACCCCGGGGACGACCCAGGACACGCTGGAGAGACTACATCCTTCGGCTGGCCTGGGAATGCCTCGGGATCCCCCCGGAAGAGATGGATGAAGTGGCTGGGGAAAGGAAAGTCTGGGCGTCCCTGCTAAAGCTTCTGCACCTGCGACCCGACCTCGGATAAGCGGTAGAAGATGGATGGATGGATAAATTTATAAGTTACATATATGCAATTCAGGTGGCATGGTGACCGACTGGTTAGCACATTTGCCTCACATTTCTGAGAACCTGGGTTAAAATCTGGCCACGCCTGTGTGGAGTTTGCACATTCTCCCCGTGCCTGTGTGGGTTTTCTCCAGGTAAACCAGTTTCCTCCCACATCCCGAAAACATGCATGGTAGGTTAATTGGGAACTCTGAATTGCCCGTAGGTGTGAATGGTTTGTTTAGATGTGCCCTGCGATTGGCTGGGGACCAGTTCAGGGCATACCCCGCCTCTCATTCAAAGTCAACTTTGATAGGCTCCAGCACCCCCGCGACCCGAGTGAGGAAAAGTGGGATGGGAAATGAATGAATGAATATACGCAATTCAATGCCAATAAGAGTGGTACAGGTATTTTATGTGCCCGCTTGAGGTCACCATCCACACAGTCTACACTAGCACGTTTATTAAAGGCAGGTGTGGTGTGCGTGAGTATTGTGAACAACAACCCATGCAGACATGGTGTGAACAGGCTATTTCCTGCTTTAAGTATTGGGACCATTCCTCACACTGGCAATGTAGTCAGTAGTCATTATGGGAACCCAGAATTCATTGCAGTGATGTTTTTATTGCAGTACTGTCATAGAAAATCTAGCAACACGTTGCTCTTTACTTGCATTTGTTCCTGTCTATATTGTTATGAGTGTGTGCATGTTCTAAGGTTGGTATTTGTGAATTTAAAGGTTGATATATTGTGTGTCCAGGAGACCAAGTGGAAAGGCAGTAAGGCTAGAAGTTTTGAAGTTTATTTTACCATGGTGTAGATGGGAAGAGAAATGCAGTCGGGGTTATTTTAAAAGAAGAGTTGGCTAAGAATGTCTTGGAGGTGAAAAGAGTATCAGAACGAGTGATGAGGCTGAAATTTGAAATTGAGGGTGTTATGTGTAATGTGATTAGTGGCTATGCCCCACAGGTAGGATGTGACCTAGAGGTGAAAGAGAAATTCTGGAAGGATCTTGACGAAGTAGTTCTGAGCATCCCAGTCAGAGAGAGTCGTAATTGGTGCAGATTGTAATGGACATGTTGGTGAAGGAAATAGGGGTGATGAAGAAGTGATGGGTAAGTACGGCATCCAGGAAAGGAACTTGGAGGGACAGATGGTGGTAGACGTTGCAAAAAGGATGCAAATAGCTGAAGTGAACACTTTTTTCCAGAAAAGGCACGAACATAGGGTGAGCAACAAGAGCGGAGGTAGAAGCACGCAGGTGGATTACATCTTGTGCAGACGATGTAATCTGAAGGAGGTTACCAACTGTAAGATAGTGGTAGGGGAGATGATGACAGGAAAAAGGTTAGCTAAGAAGAAGTGGGACACTGAGAGGACTGAGGAGAGGCGAAAGGAATACATTGAGATGCGACACAGGGCAAAGGTAGAGGTGGCAAAGGCCAAACAAGAGGCATATGATGACATGTATGGCAGGTTGGACACTAAAGAAGGAGAAAAGGATCTATACAGGCTGGCCAGACAGAGGGATAGAGATGGGAAGGATGTGCGGCAGGTTAGGGTGATTAAGGATAGAGATGGAAATATGTTGACTGGTGCCAGTAGTGTGCTAGCTAGATGGAAAGATGATGAATGAGGAAAATGAGAGAGAAGGGAGAGTAGAAGAGGCAAGTGTGGCGGACCAGGAAGTGGCAATGATTAGTAAGGGGGAAGTTAGAAAGGCATTAAAGAGGATGAAAAATGGAAAGGCAGTTGGTCCTGATGACATTCATGTGGAGGTATGGAAACATCAAGGAGAGGTGGCTGTGGAGTTTTTGACCAGATTGTTCAATAGAATTCTAGTGCGTGAGAAGATGCCTGAGGAATGGAGGAAAAGTGTACTGGTGCCCATTTTTAACAACAAAGGTGATGCTGTGGCAACTATAGAGGAATAAAGTTGACGAGCCACACAATGAAGTTATGGGAAAGAGTAGTGGAGGCTAGACTCAGGACAGAAGTGAGTATTTGCGAGCAACAGTATGGCTTCATGCCTAGAAAGAGTACCACAGATGCCTTATTTGCCTTGAGGATGTTGATGGAAAAGTACAGAGAAGGTCAGAAGGAGCGACATTGTGTCTTTGTAGATCTAGTGAAAGCCTATGACAGAGTACCCAGAGAGGAACTGTGGTACTGCATGCGGAAGCCTGGAGTGGCAGAGAAGTATTTTAGAATAATACAGGACATGTACGAGGTGAGGTGTGCTGTAGGTGTGACAGATGAATTTAAGGTGGACGTGGGACTGCATCAGGGATCAGCCCTGAGCCCCTTCCTTTTTGCAGTGGTGATCTATAGGCTGACAGATGAGGTTAGACTGGAAACCTGTGGACCATGATGTTTGCAGATGACATTGTGATCTGCAGTGAAAGCAGGGAGCAGCTGGTGGAACAGTTAGAAAGATGGAGGCAAGCACTGGAAAGAAGAAGAATGAACATAAGATGAAGTAAAACAGAATATATGTGTATGAATGAGAGGGGTGGTGGGGGAAGACTGAGGCTACAGGGAGAAGAGATAGCAAGGGTGGATGACTTTAAATACTTGGGGTCAACCGTCCAGAGCAATGGTGAGTGTGGTCAGGAAGTGAAGAAACGGGTTCAAGCAGGTTGGTTGGAGGAAGGTGTCAGGTGTGTTATGTGACAGAAGAGTCTCTGCTAGGATGAAGGGCAAAGTTTATAAAACAGTGGTGAGGCCAGCCATGATGTACGGATTAGAGACAGTGGCACTGAAGAGACAACAGGAAGCAGAGTTGGAGGTGGCGGAAATGAAGATGTTGAGGTTCGCTCTCGGAGTGACCAGGTTGGATAAAATTAGAAATTAGCTCATCAGAGGGACAGCCAAGGTTCGATGTTTTGGAGACAAAGTTAGAGAGAGCAGACTTCGATGGTTTGGACACGTCCAGAGGAGAAATAGTGAGTATATTGGTAGAAGGATGATGAGGATGGAGCTGCCAGGCAAGAGACCTAGAGGAAGACCAAAGAGAAGGTTGATGGATGTCGTGAGGGAAGACATGATGGCAGTTGGTGTTCGAGAGGAGGATGCAGGAGATAGGCTTACATGGAAAAGGATGACGCGCTGTGGCGACCCCTAACGGGACAAGCCGAAAGGAAAAGAAGAATAACTGTTGGATCATTATAGTGGCTCGTGGTATGGCGCCCCAAGGTTGTGTCCTCTCTCCGCTGCTCTTCTCTCTCTACACCAACGACTGCACCTCAGCGAACCCGACTGTCAAACTCCTGAAGTTTGCAGATGACACCACTGTCATCGGCCTCATCAAGGACAGTGACGAGTCTGCATATCGACAGGAAGCGGAGCGGCTGGAGTTGTGGTCCGGCCGACACAACCTGGAGCTGAACACGCTCAAGACTGTAGAGATGATCGTGGACTTCAGGAGGAATCCTTCGCCACAGCTGCCCCTCACGTTGTCCAGCTGCCTTGTGTCAACCGTCGAGACCTTCAAGTTCCTGGGAATTACAATCTCTCAGGACCTGAAGTGGGCGACCAACATCAACTCCGTCCTCAAAAAGGCCCAGCAGAGGATGTACTTCCTGCGGCTTCTGAGAAAGCACGGCCTGCCACCGGAGCTGCTGAGACAGTTCTACACAGCGGTCATCGAATCAGTCCTGTGTTCTTCCATCACAGTCTGGTTTGGTGCTGCTACAAAAAAGGACAAACTCCGACTGCAACGGGCAAACAAAACTGCTGAAAGGATTATCGGTTCTCCCCTACCCACCCTTGAGGACTTGCACGCTGCCAGAACTAAGACAAGGGCGTGCAAAATCCTCTCGGACCCTCCGCACCCCGGTCACCAGCTCTTCCAGCTCCTTCCCTCAGGTAGGCGCTACCGATCAATGCAAACTAGAACTAGCAGACATTCCAACAGCTTCTTCCCTCTTGCGATCAACTTCTTAAACACCTAACCTATAATTCCATTACAACAAGCTGGCAATTTTTTGACTTGAGTTGGTTGTCACATTTCTGTGGGGCCAATTATGTATTACTAGTGCTCTCACTGTAGTTGTCTCGCCATGCTGCATTATTTGCATATACTGGCCACTCATGCCAGAGTAGCATCTGCTCCATTTGCACACTGATTGAGGAGTATCTGTAACATTTGCACAACCAACATTGTCCCAGATTATCGCACTACTTGTCACTTTAAACCGCATACACTCCTTGAAGTCTCAACACCCTTTGCACAATGGTCATTGCACCGGACTATTGCAATATTAGTCATTCGAACTGCTCTAAGTGCTAGTGGAGTCTGCCTCTTTTTGCACAATTGTTTTTTGTCAATGTCTTTATGTCTCCAAAGTGTTCTGTAAATTGACTGTCTGTTGTACTAGAGCGGCTCCAACTACAAATTCCTTGTGTGTTTTGGACGTACTTGGCAAATAAAGATGATTCTGATTCTGATCAGAGGGACAGCCAAGGTTCGATGTTTTGGAGACAAAGTTAGAGAGAGCAGACTTCGATGGTTTGGACACGTCCAGAGGAGAAATAGTGAGTATATTGGGAGAAGGATGATGAGGATGGAGCTGCCAGGCAAGAGAGCTAGAGGAAGACCAAAGAGAAGGTTGAATAATGTTGTGAGGGAAGACATGAGGGCAGTTGGTGTTCGAAAGGAGGATGCAGGAGATAGGCTTACATGGAAAAGGATGACGCGCTGTGGCGACCCCTAACGGGACAAGCCGAAAGGAAAAGAAGAAGTTCATTTACTGTATATACTTGTGTATTGTATACTGAGTGTACTGTATATTGAGTATCATCAAAAGTATTCTCAAGTCAGTTCATGTATTCTAATCAGTCAGGTCAAACCAACATTACAACAGGACAAAAATAATGTGTGCTAACTTACTGTAATTAAATTACTTCACACACCACGAAACTTTAGAGCATGAATTCAGAGAACGCCGGCATGTTTACATACAATCGTTAGTGCTAGCACTTGCTTGGTAGGCTACATAACGTTTTGTTGCCTGCTTGCGAGCCGTATCGTATTAAAAGTATGTGAACATACCTCAAGCAATCCTTAAATGAACGTCTTCTCCCGAGCAACGGTGACCACCACCACCACGTTTTTCCCCATTTTGATTTTATAATACACGAGGAGCGATCAATCGTTTATGTCGAGTGTAACGAGTGTATCCGGTCGCGTTTGAGTTAAGATAAAACCCAGTGATCGTAAAAGACGGGATGCGGTGGCATCGGAATACAAGATTGTATTGCAGTACTCTGACATAGTGCAATCATGAAAGACCAAATTTGTCTTGTAGGCATTACGTGTTGTCTGAGACGTGCTGTCTGTCCAACACTGCCGACATGTTTTTTTTTTTTTTTTGAAGTAACTATTGGCGGTCAGTACTACGTCAAAATACACGCGACAAGACTAAAAATAAACTAGCCTTTGGATTCAAATATATTGTACACGATGGCGACACGGAGTAAATGTCTTTTGCGGAGTCGATCAATGACATTGATCGGATCGTGGATTTATGACAAAGCCGAGCCGATACCGATCAGATCGGGGTAAAGTCTAGTTTTAAATAGTGGGTTTTCAGTCATGTTCTTTGTATCCTCAAGCAATTACGTGACTTACCAAATGTAGGAGTTGAGATAACTCAGTAAGGTTTCTTTTCCTGCTAAGAGTAAGAGCCCAGTTGACCTTATGCGAGTCATTGCTGCCACATTAAAATCATATAGCCAATGAAGCCAACTGTATCAGGTGAGTAACTCTATTACACTGGTCTATAAAAAAAAAATACACAACGCACAGAATCCGCGATAAGTGAACCACAATATACCGAGTGATTACTGGAGTGTAAGTTTTGTGTCTTACGGAGGGGAAACAGATTTTATTGAAAGTTTGAAAATTCATGTTTGCTGTGCTGTTTGAAAACCTGTTTATTTGCCCTTTAAATAAAGCCCTATTTTTAAAGAACAATTTGCTGGAAGTAAGTAAAATTTGCCAAATCTAATGCCTATGCCAAACAGTATCCAGAGGTGATGATGTAAAGTGATCATCTGCTGTTGGCGCCAACAAACACCATATCTGATAAGGCCTGTGCAATAGCATAAATTCTGTTTGGTGTTCTGCTAAAGGAAAAAGTTTGTAACATCTGCAAACTGAAGGATCCATAATACAAAGGATTAAATGGGCATCCCAAAAATACGGTTCATTAAGAAAACAGGTTCCGTTTCAGCACTTAGGAATGCTGGGCTGTCTACTGTCAGTGTGATGTGTGGGGCAGCAGAGGAAAACAAGGCTTGTCAATCACTGAATGCAGACATATCAGGATGAGATTTCTGTAACCACTGGAAATCACCACAGTATGGGACCAAAATTCCATGCATTCCCCCACAAAATTATGTTTATCAGACACTCGAGTTTAAGTATTTGGGAGAAGAAAGAAGACGAGCCTGCTAACAGTCCTGATCTTAACCCAAGATCAGGCAGCTGTGGCTCCGTTGGTACAGCGGGTCATCCCAGTGACCTTGGGCAAGACACTGAACCCTAAGTTGCTCCCAGTGGGCCTGGCAGCGCCTTGATTGGCAGTAGCCGCCCATTGGTATATGAATGTGTGCATGAATGGGTGAATGTGAGCCTCTGTAAGGCGCTTTGGGCACTATGATAGTGTAGATAAAGCGCTATATAAGTGGACTCCATTTAACAATTACCCATGGATAATTGGGTTGGGCATCAAGAACCGAGAACCAATTGGAAACGGGACTAACATTCCGGTTCTCCCGGAATTGTTCAAATTTTAAAAATTAGTTGCTAAAGGTCGATGCCTACCGTGCGGAGGAAGCCGCCGAACAAAGAAAAGTAGTTGCAGGAAGCGTGTACGCGCAGCAACGGACATGTGGCAGTGAGCAACAATGGACAAACGTCACCGATCCAAAGTCTGGCTGCACTCTGTTAAAAAAATTAAATAAAAATAAAAAAATAACCTGACAACACATGCAATGCCATAATATTGTGCAAGGGAGGGTGCACGTCGAATATGATAAAGCACCTCCGCCAACATGGACAAGATTTAACTCAGTATCAGGTCTTTGACTTGCAACGTCGACCGTCCTCCACCACTGCTCCTTCCTCCGACCCTCAGCCTGATACTAGGCTGACAGCACCCAAGTCGGAACCTGGTAAGTAATCTGACAAAATACTTCTTATGTCAACATTGAGGCAGCGCCATTAAACTAGACCTAAAACAGTGCTTCAATTCAAATGCACAACTAACATTTAGCATAGCCTATAGCATAAATGTATGTTTTCATAGACTGTTACGATTACGATTTTCCTTGCGTCCCCCTCAAATGCTGCTTTTCTATTTGTTATATTGTTTTCTTTCTATAGACAAGAAACATGAAATTAACGTTGGTCAGGCAACTGCCCAGACTTCGTGAAGTACCACTTCTCCTCTCACTACAGCGGCTAAGGGAAAGATGACCACGCAGCAAGTCGAAGAGTGTCACCGAAAGGTGACCGCATATATTGTAATCAAACATATGAGCACAACTGAGTGTTTACTCATTTACTAAATAAAAGTAGGGCTGTGAATTACAAAATAAGAGCAAGTAAATAAAAATAAAGTATTACGTGTTCAAATAAAGTGCTTAACTTCAGAATAAAAACAAACAAAATACAGATAATACTTCATGTTTTGATCATATGGGTAGAAGCAATATGCACTGTAAAAATGCATTATACATAGGTGGAAGGATTTTCCCAGATTTTGAGGTCAACTTTGGGGGTGCGTATTATACATGGGTGCGCATTATCTACGAGAAATTACAGTACATCCATTTTTAGATGTGGAATCACCAACATTTAGGTCAGTAAAGCAATAATGATCGACCTAAGATAATTAATAGTTGACCCTGAGTTACAAGGAAGGTGACAAAGTATGTTTACATGTCTGCATGGACATGGTGAAAAGCCTCAACACCAAATACACACCACCTACAAGGGACTACATGGCAAATAAATTGAAAGCATCCTGGTATTAGATAGAGAAGTCCAATTTAATTACAGAACTCATTGACGTCAGCTGTGTTGCACTCACGTGATGGCTGGAGTAGCGTCACACAGGACCATTACCTTACAGTCACAGCACACTATATAGTGGAAGGCAAAATGCAGCAAAAGGTGCTTAAAACAAAAGCTGTGTACAAAGCTCAAATTGGGTTTGTTGTTGCAGAAGAAATCAGTGACGTTCTGTCAGTTTCGCATTTCTGACAAAATTGTAGCCATCATTGTTAATAATGCTGCCAATATGGATGTGACCATTAACTCATTCCCTGCCAATGCCGTGGGGGAGGGTCTTGTGCAGTTTATGTGTGATGTTAGTGGAACACACTGGAGCAGGGGGCAGCTGAAACACCCGGAGGGCATTTCGGGGTATCAGTGTCTTGCTCAAGGACACCACAGCCGTGAGTCTGGGGGTAGTCAGCAGACGTTCAACTTCCATTCCAGTACGCAGTACAAAAAAAAAAAAGTAATTGAAAGCTTTTTTCCCCTCCACGTCCCACTAAAGCAATTTTAACAATGTATTTTTATAGTAATAATTATATTTCTAAACTGCACGGGTTGTGCGTCGAGCGGAAGTAGGGACTGGTTTCAACGACAATGACAACCACACAAGATCCCATTCATCGCCACGAATGAATAAAATCCAGGTGGATAAAACCTTGCTATATTTTATGCGCAAGGTAATAAAAACCTGGACTATTGAGCAAATGGTAGAGGAGGAGAATTAGGAGTGTAAGTGTTAATGCATTTTTATCTAATGTAAATTCTGTACATAGTTATACTTCTACAATTATTTTTCTGTCAAAAGTACTTTCTCAGTGTTTTATGTTCAGAAATTTGAGATTTTCACTAAAGAAAAATATTGTTCTGCTCGATCTGTCTGCTTTCAGAAAAAGGCTGTTTTCTCATTTTTTCCCCCTTCAGAAACAGGTTTAGCTGAAACAAGCCTATATTTGACTGCTGATTACTAAAGAACGGTATAAGCTAGAGACAAAAAAAAAATTCTCATGAAAGAAGATAGTCTGATCTTTCGTTTGGTGGTTTTGGTGTTTACATAGTCATAGTACACAATATTCTGTGGAGCTTGAAAAATGAGTGAAATTGCTTGAAAATGCCTGGCAATTGGGGTTCCCTGTTCAGGAAACGGCTGACAGTGAATGAGTTTAGCACCTGCAGTTTGTGAAAATGTGCTGCTTTGCACATACGCTTAATCTAGCAGCACAAAGTCTATACTCCCTTAGTGCAGTGACTCAGTGGGTGGCCAAGCTCCGAACTACTGCTGTGTAGCTGAATACATGCTTAACTCATTCCCTGCCAATGACGTCCAAAGACGTCAATGGCGTTTTTTAACGGGGATGGGTGGGGGAGGGTCTTGTACAGTTTATGTGTGATCGTCAAGCCTCTGGATAACTGCAATGAGGATTGGTACCCTGTAGAGGGCAACAATGCCTTGAGGTGAATGTCCCTTCCTCAGATTGAAGAGGAGGAAGGAGGGGGCGAGCGGGCGGGGTGTAACAGACAATGAGAAGAGACAAACAAATGGCAGCAAAGACAGAAGACAAAATGAAAAAAATCTAAAGAGGAAGGAGGGGGCGAGCGGGCGGGGTGTAACAGACAATGAGAAGAGACAAACAAATGGCAGCAAAGACAGAAGACAAAATGAAAAAAATCTAAAAATAAAACTAAAAAGCTTTCAGTTCTACAAATTTAATGCACCAAGGCAAGAAAAATATTCCTGCGACCGACAGGAATGACGCCTTAGATCATACGGGGAATAAAGGATGACGCTCCGAGTTGATCACTTTGTTCCAAAGCAAAATGCCGGCCTATACATATGGCGAGATTCTCTCGGCCGCTTGCTGGCTGATCGTCTGCCAACCAGGATTTGAATAAATGGGATCCGGAATCGTCAGATAGTGAACTTCCTTTTGGATAGCCAGGCGAGCTTCATCCCGAGCTTCCACCGACGAAGTCCAACGAAGACGAAGGTAACTCACTTGCAGCTCGCGTTAGCTACATTTAGCGAGCAAACACGCTCCTTCAATCCTTGTTACATAAAAACATAATTTAGTCAGAGTAGTTCACATTACAATGTAACATCTGTTGCCAGTACTGATTTGAAGTTTCCATTTCATCCATCTTGCAGGAATTCAACACGTGCGAGTCGAGCGTCTTTTAGGATTGCGACGAAGAAAACAAATGTTGTTTTTTTACCCTTGCAAAACACGTCATCGATAAAAGGTATTCTCCAGTAATCGTATGTATTTTTTAAAATTGAAAGGTAATGCATCCAACAGACGTTCTACTCCCATTCCAGTACGCAGTGCAGACAGAAAAAGGTAATTGAAAGCTTTTTTTTCCTCCACGTCCCACGACAGCAATTTCAACAATCTATTTTTATAGTAATAGTTATGTTTCTAAACTGCACAGGTTGTGCTTCGAGCAGAAGAAGTGACTGGTTTCAGGGAGAATGACAACTACACAAGATCCCATTCAACAGAAGAATAAAATAAAATGTGGATAAAACTTTTATCACTTAGATTTACATAGATACATAGATTTTATGCGCAAGGTAATAAAAACCTGGACTATTGAGCAAACAATAGAGGAAATTTGGAGGAAAAAAGTCTAAGTGTGGTAGGTCTAATGTAAATTCTGTACAGTTATACTTGAAAATAAATTATTTTTCTGTCAAAAGTACTTTCTCAGTGTTGTTTTATGTTGAGATGTTAGAGATTTTCACTAAAGAAAAAAAATATTGGTGTCAAAGTCATTGTTCTGCTTGATGTGCCTGCTTTTACAAAAAGGCTGTTTTCTCAGTTTTTTTCTTCCAGAAACAGATTTGGCTGAAAGTAGCCTATATTTGACTGTTGATTACTAAAGAACAGTATAAGGTAGAGACAAACCTTTTTTTATGATGAAAGAAGAGGTTGATCTTTCATTTGGTGGTTTTAGTGTTTACATCGTCATAGTACATAATATTCTGTGGGGCTTGAAAAATCTGAAATTGCTCGAAAATGCCTGGCAGTCTTGGGGTTCTTTGGGGAGAAAAAAGTAGCCTATAACAGTATTTGACTACTTATTTTAAATACTGTTACTTTGTTTGTCTGATTTCATGAATAGCATCTGCTAAATGGTGTAAAAAATGTCCTTTTTTTTGTCAGAGTTGCCCCAACACTCACTCATTCTGGATGTGAGAACCCAATGGAATTCTCTTTACCGAATGCTGGAGAGATTCACAGAGCAGTACCCTGCAATCCAAACAGCCAGCCAGGATCAGCGGTTGAGAGAAAATAAGGAAAGGGACAGGTAGAAATGGAGAGGTGAGATGGATAAGATACAGTGGGTACAGAAAGTATTCAGACCCCCTGAAATTTTTCACTCTTTTTTTATATTGCAGCCATTTGCTAAAATCATTTTTTCTTTCCCCCCCCCCCCTCAATGTACAAAATTATTTTACAATGGTGTAGATGGGAAGAGAAATGGAGTGGGGGTGATTTTAAAGCAAAAGTTAGCAAAGAATGTGTTGGAGGTGAAAAGAGTATCAGATCGAGTGATGAGGCTGAAACATGAAATTGAGGGTGTTACGTATAATGTGATTAGTGGCTATGCCCAGCAGGTAGGATGTGACCAAGGGGTGAAATAAATTCTGTAAGGAGCTGGACGAAGTAGTTCTTGCATCCCGGACAGAGAGAGAGTCGTGATTAGTGCAGATTTTAATGGACATGTTGGTGAAGAAAACGGGGGTGATGAAGAAGTGATGGGTAAGTTCGGCATCCAGGTCAGGAATGTCGAGGGACAGATGGTGGTAGACTTTGCAAAAAGGATGGAAATGGCTGGAGTGAACACTTTCTTCCAGAAGAGGCACGAACATAGGGTGACCTACAAGAGCGGATGTAGAAGCACGCAGGTGGATTACATTTTTTGCAGACGATGTAATCTGAAGGAGGTTACTGACTAAGGTAGTGGTAGGGGAGAGTGTGGCTTGACAGCATATGATGGTGGGATGTAAGATGACTTTGGTGGTGGGGAGGAAGATTAAGAAGACAAAAGCAGAGCAGCAAACCATGTGGTGGAAGCTGAGAAAGGAAGAGTGTTGTGCGGCTTTTCGGGAAGAGGTGAGACAGGCTCTTGGTGGACAGGAGGCGCTTCCAGAAGAAAATGGAGAAGGAGACTTGGCGGTGGAACCTCAAAGTACAGGAAATCATACATGGAAAGAGGTTAGCGAACAAGAAGTGGGACACTGAAAGGATAGGAGAAAGGAATACATGGAGATGCGACGTAGGGCGAAAGTAGAGGTGACAAAGGCCAAACAAGAGGCATATGATGACATGTATGCCAGGTTGAACACTAATGGAGGAGGAAAAAGATCTATGCAGGTTGGCCAGACTGAGGGATAGAGATAGGAAGGATCTGCAGCAGGTTAGGGCGATTAAGGATAGAGATGGAAATGTGTTGACTCGTGCCAGCAGTGTGCTGGATAGATGGAAACAATACTTTGAGGAGTTGATGAATGAGGAAAAGCTGAGTAGAAGAGGCAAGTGTGGTGGACCAGGAAGTAGCAATGATTAGTAAGGGGGAAGTTAGAAAGGCACTAAATAGGATGAAAAATGGAAAGGCAATTGGTCTTGATGAAATACCTCAACAGAATTCTAGCGGGAGAGAAAATGCCTTGAGGAATGGAGGAAAAGTGTGCTGGTGCCCATTTTTAAGAAAAAAAGGTGATATGCAGAGCTGTGGGAACTATAGCGGAATAAAGTTGATGAGCCACACAATGAAGTTATGGGAAAGAGTAGCGGAGGCTAGACTCAGGACAGAAGTATTTGCGAGCAACAGTATGGTTTCATGCCGAGAAAGAGTACCACAGATGCATTATTTGCCTTGAGGGTGTTGATGGAGAAGTACAGAGGTCAGAAGGAGCTCCATTGTGTCTTTGTAGATCTCGAGAAAGCCTCTGACAGAGTAACTAGAGAGGAACTGTGGTACTGCATGCGGACGTCTGGACTGGCAGCGAAGTATGTTAGAATAGTACAGGACATGTATGAGGGCAGCAGAACAGTGGTGAGGTGTGCTGTAGGTGTAACAGGGGAGTTTAAGGTTGAGGTGGGACTGCATCAGGGATCAGCCCTAATCCCCTTCCTGTTTGCTGTGGTGATGGATAGGCTGACAGATGAGGTTAGAATGGAGTCCCCGTGGATCATGATGTTCGCAGATGACATTGTGATCTGCAGTCAAAGCAGGGAGCAGGTGGAGGAACAGTGAGAAAGGTGGAGGCATTCCCTGGAAAGGAAAGGAATGAAGATTATCCCAAGTAAAACAGAATATATGTGCATTAATGAGAGGGGTGGAGGGGAAAGAGTGAGGCTTCAGGGAGAAGTGATAGCGAGGGTGAAGGACTTTAAATACTTGGGGTCCACAGTCCATAGCAATGGTGATTGTGGTCAGGAAGTGAAAAAAACAAGTCGAAGCTGGTTGGAACGGGTGGCGGAAGGTGTCAGGTGTGTTATGTGGCAGAAGAGTCTCTGCTAGAATGAAGGGCAAAGTTTATAAAAAAAAAGTGGTGAGGCCAGCCATGATATAAAGATTAGAGACAGTGACAGTGAAGAGACAACAGGAAGCGGCGGAAATGAAGATGTTGAGGTTCACTCTAAGAATGACCAGGTTGGATAAAATCAGAAATGAGCTCATCAGAGGGACGGTCAAGGTTAGATGTTTTGGAGACAAAGTTAGAGAGAGCAGACTTCAATGGTTTGGACAAATCCAGAGGAGAGAGAGTGAGTATATTGTCAGGATGATGAGGATGGAGCTGCCAGGCAAGAGAGCTCGAGGAATACCAAAGAGAAGGTTCATAGATGTAGTGAGGAAAGAAATGAGGGCAGTTGGTGTTGAGAGGAGGATGCAGGAGATAGGCTCACATGGAAAAGGATGACACAATGTGGCGCCCGGTAACGGGACAAGCCGAAAGGAAAAGAAGATTTTCACGAGGTTGTAAAAAATAAAGCTCTTGTGAAAAATTTGAGTTCTTAGGTTTGATATTAATATACTTGTTAAAATGTGTGAGAAATTCATAGTTAAGTTTATAAACAGTAAAAAGTTCATACAATTCAAATGCAAAGAGAAGTTCAGACGATTTCATCCAAAAAACAACTATAGTTAGATCCTTCATTTAAACCATGCAAACTTTTTTAACCCTACCCCCTAAAAGAATCGGAATCGAGGATCGTTTGGAACAGGAATCGAAAGTAAGAAACAAAATTGGAACCAGAATCGTCAGAATTCAAACGATGCCCAACCCTATTCTAGGGCTCAGCTTTGGCGTGCTGCTGTTGTTCAAGTGACCAACACAACCAGGTTGATTGGTTGACCAGCAGAATTAGCAGTATGGAAATGGCAGTGACGCTTTGAAAATTTTACATGGGTGGCAGAGGCAGTGATTCAAGCCTTGGATGTCTCTGTTTTGCACCCAAAAAGTCAACCCGTGACCCACAATGACTGGATCAGTGAAATTGTTTTATGTATCGGGGGGCAGTCAATGGCTTCTTGCTATGCAGGTAAACTACCGTGAACTACTTTTGCTCAGAGTTAATTTTGCTCAAATTGAGCTTATTGCTGGTACTTGTCAATTCATGTGCTGATCAGTGCATGTGGACACATCGCCATATACAAATGATACCCCTCAACCCCAATGCGTCTACAACTTGACCAGTGGCTCCTGAGACAGGGCCGCTGCTCAAAACAGGCTGATTTCTAGGGGTCCTGATCCGATCTTTGAGATCGGAAATCAGTCTTGATGTCATAAAAAAAACGAGCATCGGATGGGACTGGATCTAACCGTTTTACCACTCTTATACAAGCAGTCCATTCCATGCTCCGATCCAGCACTTTTATCCAGGAGCACCCGGATGGCATGCAGAGCCTTCATGATCACAACAACAGGTTGCTAAGGTGGTGACAGAGTAGTAAGGAGTAAGAGTGAATGTTGCTTATTTAGTCATTTATTGACACGCCAGTTGTCTAAACTATAAACTCACATAAATAATTACACCTATTGAATGTTGAAATACATCAACAGCCTTCGGTTCTTCGTTTTTTGTTAAAAAAGATAAAATAAATTGCTAGCGCAAAGCTAACACAAAATGAATGAAAAACACCATTGACGAGCTAACGGAATTAGCAGTGAACTCGCGGCACTTACCGTAATTCCAATGACGGTGGGACGTTGTGTTAAACAAATAGAAAAAGAATACAATGATTTGCAAATCATGTTCGACCTATATTTAATTGAATACACTACAAAGAGATGTCACTGATGGTGTAGTGGTACACTCGCCTGACTTTGGTGCAGGCAGCGTGGGTTCCCACTCAGTGACGGTGTGAATGTGAGTGCAATGGTTGTCCGTGTCTATATGTGACTGACTGGCAACCAGTTCAGGGTGTAGTCCGCCTTTCGCCCGAAGTCAGCTGGTATAGGCTCCAGCGCCCCGTGATCCTAACCAGGATAAGCTGTGTTGAAAATGGATGGATGGATGGATGGACACTACAAAGACAAGATATTTAATATTCAAACTGATAAACTTTATTGTTTTTAGCAAATAATCATTAACTTAGAATTTTAGGGCTGCAACACGTTCCAAAAAAGCTGGGACAGGGTCATGTTTACCACTGTGTTGCAACCCCTTTTCTTTTAAAAACATTCAATAAACCTTTGGGAACTGAAGACACTAATTGTTGAAGCTTTGTAGGTGGAATTCTTTCCCATTCTTGCTTGACGTACAGCTTCAGCTGTTCAACAGTCCGGGGTCTCCGTTGTCGTATTTTACGCATCATAATGCGCCACACATTTTCAATGGGAGACAGGTCTGGACTGCAGGCAGGCCAGTCTAGTACCCGCACTCTTTTACTACGAAGCCATGCTGTTGTAACAGGTGCAGAATGGGGTTTGGCATTGTCTTGCTGAAATAAGCAGGGGCGTCCATGATAAAGACGTTGCTTGGATGGCAGGATACGTTTCTCCACAACCTGTATGTACCTTTCAGCATTTATGGCGCCTTCACAGATGTGTAAGTTACCCATGCCATTGGCACTAACACAGCCCCATACCGTCACAGATGCTGGCTTTTGAACTTTGCGTCCACAACAGCTCGGATGGTTCTTTCCTTCTTTGGACCGGTGGACACGACGTCCACAATTTCCAAAAACAATCTGAAATGTGGACAGAACTTTGCCTCAGTCCATCTTAGATGAGCTCGGGCCCAGAGAAGCCGGTGGCGTTTCTGGGTGTTGTTGATAAATGGCTTTTGCTTTGCATAGTAGAGTTTCAAGTTGCACTTACGGATGTAGCGCCGAACTGTATTTACTGACACTGGTTTTCTGAAGTGTTCCTGAGCCCATGTGGTGATATCCTTTACACATTGATGTTGGTTTTTTAAGCAGTGCCACCTGAGGGATCGAAGATCACGGGCATTCAATGTTGGTTTTCGGCCTTGCCGCTTACATGCAGTGATTTTTCCAGATTTTCTGAACCTTTTGATGATATTATGGACCGTAGATGATGAAATCCCTAAATTCCTTGCAATTGTACGTTGAGGAACATTGTCCTTAAACTGTCGACTATTTTCTCACGCACTTGTTCACAAAGAGGTGAACCTCGCCCCATATTTGACTGAGCAATTCAGGGAAGCTCCTTTTATACCCAATCATGACACCCACCTTTTCCCAATTAGCCTGTTCACCTGTGGGATGTTCCAAACAGGCGTTTGATGAGCATTCCTCAACTTTCTCAGTCTTTCCATTGGAACATTAAATATCTTGTCTTTGTAGTGTATTCAATTAAATATAGGTTGAACATGATTTGCAAATCATTGTATACAGTTTTTATTTGTTTAACACAACGGCCCAACTTCATTGGAATTGTATATCAGTTTCTGTGTGTGTACCAACGAAGTCATTTCGCACATTCAATAAGCCGTGGTTCACTGAAAGTCAAGCAACTTCGCCAGGCTAAAGAGGACGCCTATCGAAGTGGGCAAACCGAGCAAACAGGTCTGTGGATGACGCAGTCAACATGGGACTGGATTTCATCCTAGAACACCTTGATGGTGCGGGGGACCTATGTGAGGATCCTGTTCAGCTCTGCATTCAACACCATCATCCCCGAACTCCTCTCCTCCAAGCTTCTTCAGCTCAGTGTCTCGCCTGCCATCTGCCAGTGAATTTATACCTTTCTGACGGGAAGGACACAGGCAGGTGAGGCTGGGAGACACCACCTCATCTACATACACCACCACCACCGGGGCGCCCCAAGGCTGTGTTCTCTCTCCGCTGTTCTTCTCTCTCTACACAAACGACTGCACCTCAACGCACCCGGCTGTCAAACTCCTGAAGTTGGCAGACGACACAGTCATCGGCGCGACGTCATCATCAGAGACGGTGATGAGAATGTGTATCGACAGGAAGTGGAGTGGCCGGAGCTGTGATGCGCCGACACAACCCGGAGCTGAACACGCTCAAGACTGTAGAGATGATTGTGTACTTTAGGAAGCATCCTTCGCCACAGCTGCCACTGATGCTGTCCAACTGCCCTGTGTCAACTGTCAAGACCTTCAAATTCCTGGGAATTAGAGCAGTAGAGGATGTACTTCCTGCGGCTTCTGTGGTCTGCCACAGGAGCTGTTGAGGCAGTTCTACACAGGAGTCATCGAATCAGTCCTGTATTCATCCATCACAGTCTGGTTTGGTGCTGCCACAAAAAAAGGACAAACTCCGACTGCAACGGGCAATCGAAACTGCTGAAAAAATTTTTTAGTTCCCCCTTACCCACCCTTGAGGACTTGCACACTGCCAGAACTAAGACAAGAGCATGCAAAACACTCTCGGAAACCTCCACATCCAAGTCACCACCTCTTCCAGCTCCTTCCCTCAGGTAGGGTAGGCGCTATCGAACAATGCAAACTAAAACAAGCAGGCATTCCAACAGCTTCTTCCCTTTTGCCACTAACTTCTTCAACAGTTAATTGACAATTCCATTATAACATGCTTCCAATTTTGACTTGAGATTATAGTCACATCTCTGTTGGAGCAATTATACGTTATTCGTGCACGCACTGTAATAGTCTCGCCACTCTAAACTACTTGCATATTTGTTGTTGACCAATACTGGCCACTCATGTGCTTGACAAGTATCTGCACCATTTGCACAATTGACATTGTTCCAGATTATCGCACTACTAGTCACTTTAAACTGCATATATTATTTTGAAGTCTGCGCCATTTGCACAATGGTCACTGCACCAGACTATTGTTCTATTTGTCATTTCAAACTGCTCGAAATTGCTAGAGGACTCGGCATCATTTTTCACAATTGTAAAAAAAAATACATTTAAAAAAATGTATCGGCATTACCACATTACAGGTAACCTTTTATTGCTTGGGGACTGTGTTTTAATGTCTCAAATGTATTGTCTGTTAATTGACTGTCTGTTGTCGTACTAGAGCAGTTCCAACGACCAGAGAAAAATTTCTTGTGTGTTTTTGACATACTTGGCAAAGAAAGACGATTCTGATTCTAAATATCAGACAAATATAACCCAAGAGAATTTAAAATGCCATTTTAAATGGTGATTTCATTTATTAAGGAAAAAAATATATATTCAAAGATACCTGACCCTGTGTGAAAAAGTAGTGGCCCCCTAAACCTAGTAGATGGTTGGGCCATCCTCAGCAGGAACTATTGAAATTAAGTGTTTTCTATAACTGGCAACGAGTCTTTCACATCTCTGTGGAGATATTTTGGCCCATTCTTCCTTGCAGAATTGTTTGAATTGAGCAAAAATGGAGGGTTTTGGAGCATGAACGGCCTCTTTAAGGTCATGCCACTGCATTTCAATTGGATTCAAGTCTGGACTTTGACTAGGCCACTTTTTTTTAAAGCCATACAGAAGTTGACTTGGTGGTGTGTTTTAGATCCCTTATCCTGCTGCAGAACCCAACTGCGCTTCAGCTTGACGTCACAAACATGGGTGAACATCCTTCAGGATTTTCTGTTAAAGAGCAGAATTCATGGTTCCATCAATCACAGTGTAGCTGATACGCCTATGGCCCGGTTGTCTTGGCAACCCCAAGAACTAATAAACTGTTGCATTCCTGCCTCCTGAACCTCAACAAGCCAGATTGTTTTGCCAAGACACAGCAAACCTGGTTTATATCATCTGACGCCATAAAACTGATTGCAAGTCTCCTCACGACTGGCACAGCATGTTTGATGGGGGAGGTATGTGATTGCTGACTGTTGAACAATGGAACATGAACACCCGGGGGGTGGAATTTGTTTCTTCTGAATATGCCATTGTGTTTGATATCATCCTGTAAAAACTGATTGTGCCAAGAACATTAGTTTAGAGCCGACGCGAGATTTGTAACAATTGTTGCCCCTCACCCCCTTTCCTTTGTTCGAACCACACGGTTCGGGCCAGCGCGAAGCCCGGGATGGTGACTCGGCTTCCTGGCCTCTACTTGTTCACCGCCAGGCAACGAGAGAGGCTGCTGATAAAAGTACAAGTTACGCTTCCAGCCAAGCGTGAGCTCTCTGATTTAACAGCGGGTCATGAAAAAGGCAGGAAGAGAAACGGTCGTATTCTTCCACAGAACACGTGAAGAACAACTTATGTTTTCTTTTTCCGCCTGTTTTGGTTCCCTTTTTTTCATCCTTTTTCCTCCCGAGATGCTCTGAGACAGACCATCCCCAGGGCCAACTGCTATATATATAAAAAAAAAGAAAAATCCAGAAAATCACATCTGATTTTTAAATAATTTATTAGCATCTCAATACCTTGTGATACACATTGTTGGCAATGACAGAGGTCAAGCGTTTTCTGTAAGTCTTCACAAGGTTTTCACACACTCTTGCTGGTATTTTGGCCCATTCCTCCATGCAGATCTCCTCGAGAGCAGTAATGTTTTGGGGCTGTCGCTGGGCAACACAGAATTTCAACTCGAGCAGGTGTGGGTATACTTATTTCCCCCCGGCTTGGCGCCTGTACGTTGGGGTTCACCCCGGTGGACGAGAGGGTAGCCTCCCCCCGCCTTCGGGTGGGGGGACGGGTCCTGACTGTTGTTTGTGCCTATGCACCAAACAGCAGTTCAGAGTACCCACCCTTTTTGGAGTCCTTGGAGGGGGTGCTAGAGAGCGCTCCCGCTGGGGACTCCATCGTTCTGCTGGGGGACTTCAATGCTCACGTGGGCAATGACAGTGAGACTTGGAGGGGCATGATTGGGAGGAACGGCCCCCCGATCACAACCCGAGCGGTGTTCTGTTATTGGACTTCTGTGCTCGTTACGGATTGTCCATAACGAACACCAGGTTCAAGCATAAGGGTGTCCACACGTGCACTTGGCACCAGGCCACCCTAAGTCGTGGTTGTGGTCGTGTCATCGAACTTGCGGCCGCATGTCTTGGACACTCGGGTGAAGAGAGGGGCGGAGCTCTCAACTGATCACCACCTGGTGGTGAGTTGGCGCCGATGATGGGGGAAGATGCCGGTCCGACGTGGCAGGCCCAAACGTATTGTGAGGGTCTGCTGGGAACATCTGGCAGAATCCCCTGTTAGAAGGAGTTTCAACTCCCACCTACGAGAGAACTTTGCTCATGTTCCGGGGGAGGCGGGGGACATCGAGTCCGAGTGGACCATGTTCCATTCCATTGCTGAGGCGGCCGACCGTAGCTGTGGCCGTAAGGTGGTTGGTGCCTGTCGTGGCGGCAATCCCCGAACCTGTTGGTGGACACCAACGGTGAGGGATGGCGTCAAGCTGAAGGAGTCCTATTGGTGCCTTTTTGGCCTGTGGACTCCTGAGGCAGCTGATAGGTACCGGCTGGCCAAGCGGAATGGAGATCTTTTGGTCGCTGAAGCAAAAACTCTGGCATGGGAGGAGTTCAGTGAGGCCATGGAGAAAGACTTCCGGACGGCTTCGAGGAATTTCTGGTCCACCATCCGGCGTCTCAGGAGAGAAAAGCAGGTCACCACCAACACTGTGTATAGTGGGGAAGGGCACTGCTGACCTCGACTCGGGACGTTGTGAGTCGGTGGGGAGAATACTTCGAAGACCTCCTCAATTCCACCGACACGCCTTCCGATGAGGAAGCAGAGTGTGGGTTCTCTGAGGTGGGCTCTCCTATCTCTGGGTTTGAGGTCACTGAAGTAGTTATAAAGCTCCTCGGTGGCAAGGCCCCGGGGGTGGATGAGATTTGCCCGGAGTTCCTAAAGGCTCTGGATGTTGTGGGGCTGTCCTGGTTGACACGCCTCTGCAACATCACGTTGACATCGGGGACAGTGCCTCTGGATTGGCAGACTGGGGTGGTGGTCCCCCTTTTTAAGAAGGGGGACCGGTGGGTGTGTTCCAACTACAGGGGAAGTTGAATCTCAGATTCAGGAGGAGCAGTATGGTTTTCGTCCTGGCCGTGGAACAGTGGACCAGCTCTACACCTTCGGCGGGTGCTCGAGGGTGCATGGGAGTTCGCCCAACCAGTCTACATGTGTTTTGTGGACTTGGAGAAGGCGTTCAACCGTGTCCCTTGGGGAGTCCTGTGGAGGGTGCTTCGGGAGTATGAGGTACCAAACCCCCTGATATGGGCTGTTCGGTCCCCGTATGACCGGAGTCAGTTTGGTCCGCATATCCGGCAGTAAGTCGGACTCGTTCCCTGTGAGAGTTGGACTCCGCCACGGCTGCCCTTTGTCACCGATTCTGTTCATAACTTTTATGGACAGAATTTAAATGCGCAGCCAAGGCGTAGAGGGGGTCCGGTTTCGTGGCCTCAGTAATGCATCTCTGCTTTTTGCAGATGATGTGGTTCTGTTGGCTTCATCAAGCCGTGACCTCCAACTCTCACTGGAGCAGTTCGCAGCAGAGTGTGAAGCGGCTGGGATGAGAATCAGCACCTCCAAATCTGAGACCATGGTCCTCAAGTCAGAAAAGGATGTTTCTCCAGGTCGGGGATGAGATCCTGCCCCAAGTGGAGGAGTTTAAGTATCTTGGGGTCTTGTTCACGAGTGAGGGAAGAAAGGAACGGGAGATCGACTGGCAGATCGGTACAGCATCTGCAGTGATGCGGACTTTGTATCGGTCCGTTGTGGTAAAAAAGGAGCAAAGCCGAAAGGCGAAGCTCTCAATTTACCGGTCGATCTACATTCCTACCCTCACCTATGGTCACGAGCTGTGGGCCGTGACCGAAAGAACAAGATCCCGGATACAAGCGGCCGAAATGAGTTTCCTCCGCAGGGTGTCCGGGCTCTCCCTTAGCGATAGGGTGAGAACCTCGGTCATCCGGGGGGATCTCAGACTAGAGTCGCTGCTCCTCCACATCGAGAGGAGCCAGATGAGGTGGCTGGGGCATCTCATTCGGATGCCTCCCGGACGCCTCCCTGGTGAGGTGTTCCGGGCACGTCCCACCGGGAGGAGACCCCGGGGACGACCCAGGACACGCTGGAGAGACTACATCCTTCGGCTGGCCTGGGAACTCCTCGGGATCCCCCCGGAAGAGCTGGATGAAGTGGCTGCGGAGAGAGAAGTCTGGGCGTCCTTGCTAAAGCTACTGCGCCCGCGACCCGACCCGGATAAGCGGTAGAAAATGGATGGATGGATGGATGGATGCTCCCACAGTTGATTTCTTCACACCAAGCTGCTTACCTCTTGCAGATTCAGTCTTCCCAGCCTGGTGTAGATCTACAATTTTGTTTCTGGTGTCCTTTGACCCCTCTTTGGTCTTGGCCATTGTGGAGTTTGGCGATATCGGTATCGGGCAAAATTCAAGGCTGCAATATCGGTATCGGATCGAAAGTGAAAAAGTTGGATCGGGACATCGTTACTAATTTAATATCTTTTCTAAAAAGAGAGTGAAAAGTGTGACAAAATTATTGCTGCTTGGGGGATTTTGATGAAAACATTTCACAAACATGTTTTTAAGAAAATTGGTGAGCTATTTTAAATTGTGAGAAAAATTTCACGTCTTCCTTTAAGCGAAGACTAAAAGCTAAACGTTTCCAAGCTAAGTAAGAAGCTTACTGTGACGACTCTTGCCATATACAACCCACGCACAGCACTTTGAGATTGTGTTAAGAAAAGGTTTGTATTATAACCCATCCATCTTCTGAACTGTATTATTATTGCATGTAATGGAGAATCTAAGAACAAAAAACAGAATTTACAGGACAAGATAACAGGACCATTTATATATTACCTGTACTCGATGTGCATGTTCAAAGAAATGAACAACTACGTTGCATCTATTACATGACATCTTCCATTTTGGCCCAGACGTTGGATCCAGCACCAAAACTCCACTGTCACACTCCACACACTGACCAATACCCAAAGAGTTGAGGGAGTGCTGACAGGAAGGATGGGTACATTCATTGCATCCCACATCTAGGAGAATGGGGTAGAAATACAGAAAATAACATGAATTTGAGACTGTTTCAAGTATATAATAGTGTATATAACACATTTAAAACTAACCCCGAAAGCACACATAACAGTCCGCATGGTTCTTTTCCTTGACAAAGAAGAAAATTAAGGACATTTTTGCGATAATTATAGTAAGTTTTAGTTTTGTAAACATAAAATGTAGTTTCAGTTATCGTTTTTTTTTTTTAAACATTTTCATTTTTATTTTATTTCATTAACTCAAATGTTTTTGTTTTTTATTCCATTTTAGATTTGAGTTATTTCGTTAGTTTTGTTTACTATAACAACCCTGTCCCAGAGACAGTTGATGGAACATCCATCAGATCGAAAGTCTATCTTGTTCTGATTGAGGAGGTCATCGGTGAGCCAGGGTTTATGTTGGGGAAACAACAAAGGCCTGGATGGAATGATCATGTCCTCACTCCTCACAGAAGTTAATGCATTTTGTGATACAATCTGGTACTTTAAAACCAAAATTACATTACTTTCAAGGACAAAAAGTTCACAGGGTGGGGTTCTTTATGGTTTCTGTGAAAATTCTTAAGTCATCCATGACTAGTAATTCTCAAATTTGACGAGTAGGCAATGTGTGTCAGGCAAGTGAATGTTTTGCAAACTATCCATCCATCCATTTTCTGAGCCGCTTCTCCTCACTATGGTCGCGGGCGTGCTGGAGCCTATCCCAGCTGTCATCGGGCAGGAGGCGGGGTACACCCTGAACTGGTTGCCAGCCAATCACAGGGCACATACAAACAAACAACCATTCGCACGCACAGTCACACCTACGGGCAATTTAGAGTCTGCAATTTATGCATGTTTTTGGGATGTGGGAGGAAACCGGAGTGCCCGGAGAAAACCCACGCAGGCACGGGGAGAACATGCAAACTCCACACAGTCGGGGCCGGGGGTTTTGCAAACTAATGGTTTGTTTATATCACAGTACACCAAAGGTTTATAAGTGCTGTCACTTATGTTTGTGATGATGAGTTTTTTGGTGAATGACTCTTCAGTAAACAAAGTTACTTTCCAGACAAAATGAAAAAACAAACGAATAAAGGCTTGGACGCATTCCTCTCCACTCAACCAACCAATATGAAATTGAATCAAATATTTGTCTTGTCATAAATAACCACACATATGAGTGTAGAATATACAAGTCCATGTGTTGAGTGTTCGACCCATATAAAGATACTACTTTTAGAAAAGAAAAAACCTAAATCTCAGTCACTCAATAGTTTAAGTACAATAATATAGTATTCTTACTTTTTTTCATGTCTCGGAAAGGCGGATTGCTAAAGCAGTACGGGCATAGAGGGTAACTTTTGCCTCGGGTGCCAGAGGTCCACAGCACTAGCTCAAAGTCATCCAGTGGACAGCGAAGCTCCTTGTACAGCTTGATGGCTCCATTCTGGGGTAGACTATATGTCTCATCACAGTGGGAGCAGTGGAGTCGACTGGGTTTAGCCTGCAAGCACGTTAGGATGCGTAATGTGACAATATTTTATATCACAGGAGACCAAATGCACTGAAATAAAATTTACTCAGTAAATTGGTCTTACTAGAGTCGAGTGGTGACACCATAAGAACTCTAAGAATTATATTATTCCTAAGGTCTTGTGACTAGACTTGAGGAATAATGATAGTAACAACACTCCAGCAAATATTCTAAAATGAAGAGGTTTGGAGAGTCTGGGTGCCTAAAGAAATCATACAATAGATACTTTTAAACATAAAAGTACATAAACATACTGTAATTTCTCGTGTATAATGCGCACCCATGTATAATGCGCACACCCAAAGTTGAGCTAAAAATTCTGGAAAACCCTTCTACCTATGTATAATGCATTTTTACAAAGCATGACTTTGCTTCTACCCATATGATCAAAACGAAGTATTATCTGTATTTTGTTAGATTTTTCAAAAAATTATTCTGAAGTTAAGCACTTTATTTGAACACATAATACTTTCTTTTTTTTTTACTTGCTCATATTTTGAAATTCACAGCCCTACTTTCATTTAGTAAATGAGAAAACACACAGTTGTGCTTATATGTTTGCTTGCCCGGGCAGAATTTGTAAGATGTGTACAATTCTTAAGAAAACATGAAGCACCAGCCGAAACACATTTAATTTTATTTTAATGGGATTCAAATTAAACTGTCAAACGTTTCAAAAAACATTATCATTAAACAAAACATAACCATAAAGAAATTAATGATGGTTGTTGTTCAGTCATCAGTCGTATTAAAATATATATATATAATAATAAAAATAATAATTAAAAAAACAATGAAAAAAAAAATCTGCCTGGGTATGTAAATTTATGATCATATTTGTACAACCCCAATTCCAATGAAGTTGGGACATTGTGTTAAAAACAAATAAAAACAGAATACAATGATTTGCAAATCATGTTCAACCTCTATTTAATTGAATACACTACAAAGACAAGATATTTAATGTTCAAACTGATAAACTTTATTGTTTTTAGCAAATAATCATTAACTTAGAATTTTATGGCTGCAACATGTTCCAAAGAAGCTGGGACAAGCTGCAAAAAAGACTGAGAAAGTTCAGGAATGCTCATCAAACACCTGTTTGGAACATCCCACAGGTGAACAGGCTAATTGGGAACAGGTGGGTGCCATTATTGGGTATAAAAGGAGCTTCCTTGAATTGCTCATTCATTCACAAGTAAAGATGGGGCGAGGTTCACCTCCTTGTGAACAAGTGTGTGAGAAAATTGTCGAACAGTTTAAGGACAATGTTCCTCAACGTACAATTGCAAGGAATTTAGGAATTTCACTACATGGGCTCCATTTATTAACAACACCCAGAAACGCCGCCGGCTTCTCTGGGCCCGAGCTCATCTAAGATGGACTGATGCAAAGTGGAAAAGTGTTCTGTGGTACGACGAGTCCACATTTCAAATTCTTTTGTGAAATTGTGGACGTCGTGTCCTCCGGGCCAAACAGGAAAAGAACCATGCGGACTGTTATGGACGCAAAGTTAAAAAACCAGCATCTGTGATGGTATGGGGCTGTGTTAGTGCCAATGGCCTGGGTAACTTACACATCTGTGAAGGCACCATTAATGCTGAAAGATATGTACAGGTCTTGAGGAAATATTTGCTGCCATCCAAGCGTCTTTTTCATGGACGCCCCTGCTTATTTCAGTAAGACAATGCCAAACCACATTCTGCAGATGTTACAACAGCGTGGCTTCGTAGTAAAAGACTGGCCTGCCTGCAGTTCAGACCTGTCTCCCATTGAAAATGTGTGGTGCATTATGAAGCGTAAAATACGACAACGGAGACCTCGGACTGTTGAACAGCTGAAGCTGTACATCAAGCAAGAATGGGAAAGAATTCCGCCTATAAAGCTTCAACAATTAGTGTCCTCAGTTCCCAAACGTTTATTGAGTGTTGGTGACATTGGTGATGTAACATGATCCTGACCCAGCTTTTCTGGGCCAGTTTTTCTGGAACATGTTGCAGCCATAAAATTCTAAGTTAATGATTATTTGCTAAAAACAATAAAGTTTATCAGTTTGAACATTAAATATCTTGTCGTTGTAGTGTATTCAATTAAATATATGTTGAACATGATTTGAAAATCATTGTATTCTTTTTTTATTTATGTTGAACACAACGTCCCAACTTCATTGGAATTGGGGTTGTACATATATGCAGTCATATGTACCCCAGTCATATTGGAATGAAAGTGTAGGCTACACTTTTTTCATAACCTCTAGGTAGCACACTAGAATGAATATGTACAACTTTTTCATAACCTCTTGGAACCACATTTTCGGGGTGGTTGCGCACAATTTAAAATAATTGTTAAATTGGGGTCTGTTAAATCGTATGAATTTATGTAATTAAGTTACAATTAATAAAGACATTGCTAAGAAACCTGTCAAATATTCAGCTGTTACAGCATCATGTCATCACTAGTTCTCTAAATCCTGAGTGAACTCTTCAGTGACAGTGTAGTACCAGCCACAGTTTTAATTAACATGTACAAACACGAAGTGACATCACATCTACAGTATTTAGTGGGGACCCTACAGTGGTGTGAAAAAGTGTTTGCCCCTTACCGATTTCTTTTTTTTTTTTTTAGTTAGTCACACTTAAATGTTTCCCATTAAAAAAAAAAATAAAAAAAGTGATTCCCCCCGAAACCTAATAACTGGTTGCGCCACCCTTAGCAGTAACAAGTGCAATCAAGCATTTGCGATAACTTGCAATGAGTCTCTTACAGCGCTGTGGAGGAATTTTGGACCACTCTTCTTTGCAGAATTGTTGTTATTCAGCTGCATTGGAGGGTTTTTTTGGGCATGAACCACCTTTTTAAGGTCATGCCAAAGCATCTCAATAGGATTCAGGTCAGAACTTTGACGAGGCCACTCCAAAGTCTTCATTTTGTTTTTCTTCAGCCATTCAGAGGTGGACTTGCTGGTGTGTTTTGGATCATTGTCCTGCTGGAAAACCAAAGTTCGTTTCAGCTTGAGGTCAGGAACAGATGGCCAGATATTCTCCTTCAAGATTTTTTGGTAGACAGCAGAATTCATGGTTCCATTTATCACAGTAAGTCTTCCAGGTCCTGAAATTGCAAAACAGCCCCCGGCCATTGCAGTACCACCACAATATTTCACTCTTGGTATGATGCTCTTTTTCTGAAATGCGCTGTTACTTTTACGCCAGATGTAATGGGACACACACCTTCCGAAAAGGTGTTTTCCAAAAAGTCTTGGGGATCATCAAGATGTCTTCTGGTATAATTAAGACGAGCTCTCTTGTTCTTTTTGCTCAGCAGTGGTTTTCGTCTTGGAACTCTGCCATGCAGACCATTTTTGCCCAGTCTCATTCTTATGGTGCAGTCGTGAAGACTGATCTTAACTGAGGCAAGTGAGGCCTGCAGTTCTTTGGATGTTGTTGTGGGGTCTTTTGTGACCTCTTGGATGAGTCGTCGGTGCGCTTTTGGGGTAATTTTGGTCGCCCGGCCACTCCTGGGAAGAGTCACCACTGTTCTATCTTTTCACCATTGTAGATAATAGTGGTTCACTAGAGTCCCAAAGCTTTAAAAATCACTTTATAACCTTTTTCACACTGATCTCAATTACTTTCTTTCTCATTTGTTCCTGAATTTCTTCAGATCTCGGCATGGTCTCAAGCTTTTGGTCTACTTTACTTTGTCAGGCAGGTCGGTCCTATTCAAGTGATTTCTTGATTGTGAACAGGTGTGGCAGTATCAGGGCTGGGTGTAACTCGAGGAATTGAACTCAGGTATGATACACCAAAGTTAAGTTTGTTTTAACGGGCGGGTGGAATCACTTTTTCATACTTTTTCTCCCTTAATAAAAGAACTGCTGCATTTTGTGTTTACTTGTGTTGTGTTTGACTTCTTCTATTCCTTTCGGCTTGTCCCGTTAGGGGTCGCCACAGCGCGTCAGGCTGACATGGAAAAGGATATCTCCTGCATCCTCCTCTTGAACACCAACTGCCATCATGTCTTCCCTCACGACATCCATCAACCTTCTCTTTGGTCTTCCTATAGCTCTCTTGCATGGCAGCTCCATCCTCATCATCCTACTACCAATATACTCATTATTTCTTCTCTGGATGTCCCCAAACCATCGAAGTTTGCTCTCTCTAACTTTGTCTCCAAAACATCTAACCTTGGCTGTCCCTCTGATGAGCTCATTTCTAATTTTATCCAACCTGGTCACTCCAAGAGCGAACCTCAACATCTTCATTTTCGCCACCTGCAGCTCTGCTTCCTGTTGTCTCTTCAGTGCCACTGTCTCTAATCCGTACATCATGGCTGGCCTCACCACTGTTTTATAAACTTTGCCCTTCATCCTAGCAGAGACTCTTCTGTCACATAACACACCTGACACCTTCCTCCACCCGTTCCAACCTGCTTGGACCTGTTTTTTCACTTCCTGACCACACTCACCATTGCTCTGGACGGTTGACCCCAAGTATTTAAAGTCCTCCACCCTTGCTATCTCTTCTCCCTGTAGCCTCACTCTTCCCCCACCACCCGTCTCATTCATGCACATATATTCTGTCTTACTTTGGCTAATCTTCATTCCTCTTCTTTCCAGTGCATGCCTCCATCTTTCTAACTGTTCCTCCAGCTGCTCCCTGGTTTCACTGCAGATCACAATGTCATCTGCAAACATCATGGTCCACGGGGATTCCAGTCTAACCTCATCTGTCAGCCTATCCATCACCACTGCAAAAAGGAAGGGGCTCAGGGCTGATCCCTGATGCAGTCCCACCTCCACCTTAAATTCGTCTGTCACACCTACAGCACACCTCACCGCTGTTCTGCTGCCCTCGTACATGTCCTGTATTATTCTAACATACTTCTCTGCCACTCCAGACTTCCGCATGCAGTACCACAGTTCCTCTCTGGGTACTCTGTCACAGGCTTTCTCTAGATCTACAAAGACACAATGTAGCTCCTTCTGACCTTCTCTGTACTTTTCCAACAACATCCTCAAGGAAAATAATGTATCTGTGGTAATCTTTCTAGGCATGAAACCATACTGTTGCTCGCAAATACTCACTTCTGTCCTGAGTCTAGCCTCCACTACTCTTTCCCATAACTTCATTGTGTGGCTCATCAACTTTATTCCTCTATAGTTCCCACAGCTCTGGACATCACCTTTGTTCTTAAAAATGGGCACCAGTACACTTTTTCTCCATTCCTCAGGCATCTTCTCACGCACTAGAATTCTATTGAACAAGCTGGTCAAAAACTCCACAGCCACCTCTCCTAGATGCTTCCATACCTCCACAGGAATGTCATCAGGACCAACTGCCTTTCCATTTTTCATCCTCTTTAATGCCTTTCTAACTTCCCCCTTACTAATCATTGCCACTCCCTGGTCCACTACACTTGCCTCTTCTACTCTCCCTTCTCTCTTATTTTCCTCAACTCCTCGAAGTATTCTTTCCATCGAGCTAGCACACTGCTGGCACCAGTCAACATATTTCCATCTCTATCCTTAATCACCCTAACCTGTTGCACATCCTTCCCATCTCTATCCCTCTGTCTGCCCAGCCTGTATAGATACTTTTCTCCTTCTTCAGTGTCCAACCTGCCATACATGTCATCATATGCCTCTTGTTTGGCCTTTGCCACCTCTACCTTTGCCCTGTGTCGCATCTCAATGTATTTTTGTCGCCTCTCCTCGGTCCTCTCAGGGTCCCACTTCTTCTGAGCTAACCTTTTTCCTTGTATGATTTCCTGTACTGTGAGGTGCCACCACCAAGTCTCCTTCTCTCCTTTCCTGCCAGAAGATACACCAAGTATCTCCTGCCTGCCTCTCTGATCACCTTGGCTGCAGTGGTCCAGTGTTCTGGAAGCACCTCCCGTCTACCGAGAGCCTGTCTCACCTCTTCCCGAAAAGCTGCACAACACTCGTCATGTCTCAGCTTCCACCACATGGTTTCTCTTCTCTGCCTTTGTCTTTTTAATCTTCCTCCCCACCACCAGAGTCATCTTACACACCACCATCCTATGCTGTCTAGCCACACTCTCCCCTACCACTACCTTACAGTTGGTAACCTCCTTCAGATTACATCGTCTGCAAAAGATGTAATCCACCTGCGTGCTTCTACCTCCGCTCTTGTAGGTCACATCCTACCTGTGGGGCATAACCACTAATCACATTACACATAACACCCTCAATTTTCAAGTTTCATCCTACCTGTGGGGCATAACCACTAATCACATTACACATAACACCCTCAATTTCAAGTTTCAGCCTCATCACTCAATCTGATACTCTTTTCACCTCCAAGACATTCTTTGCCAAATCTTCTTTTAATATAACCCCGACTCCATTTCTCTTCCAATCTACACCATGGTAAAATAATTTAAACCCTGCCCCTAAACTTCTAGCCTTACTGCCTTTCCACCTGGTCTCCTGGACACACAATATATCAACCTTACTCCTAATCATCATGTCAACCAACTGCCGAGATTTTCCTGTCATAGTCCCAACATTCAGTTCTAGGCTCTGTGCTTTCCTCTTCTCTTTCTGCCGAAGAACCCGCTTTCCACCTCTTCTTCTTCTTTGACTTCGACCCACAGTAGCTGAATTTCCAACGGCGCCCCGCAGGTTGACGGCACCGGTGGCGGACGTTGTTAACCCGGGGCACGATCGATCCGGTATGGAATTCTTTGGATGAACGTTCATATTTGTTTGGCAAAGTTTTAAGCCGGATGCCCTTCCTGACGCAACCCTCTGCATTTATCCGGGCTTGGGAACGGCCTACAGTTTGCACTGACTTGTGCCCCCCATAGGGCTGCATTTTTCACTTTTGTCAAAATCCTAGAAAATAATTTTGAGCTGGGATGGGCTCCAGCACGCCCGTAACCCTAGTGAGGATAAACGGTACAGAAAATGGATGGATACAATACTCAGTATACAGTACAGAAGTATATACAATAAAAGAACAAGCCATGTAAATGGACACATTACTCCATTGTGATTGTGATCAGATCGGTGATCAGTTATTGTTTTGTTAAAACTTGATGATCAGCCCCAAAAATCCTGATTGTGTAAAGCCTATTAAAAACCAATAAAATTAACTGTAAATAAAAACTTGACCAGGGTATGAATAATTAAGGTAGTATGGTTCAAATGCGGCGGCACGGTGGATGACTGATTAGCACATCCGCCTCACAGTTCTGAGGACCCGGGTTCAAGCCTGCATGGATTTTCTCCGGGTACCCCGGTTTCCTCCCATATCCCAAAAACATGCATGGTAGGTTAATTGGCGACTCTAAATTGCCCGTAGGTGTGAATGTGAGTGCGAATGGTTGTTTCTATATATATGTGGCCTGTGATTGGCTGGCGATCAGTTCAGGGTGTCGCCCGCCTCTCGCCCAAAGTTAGCTGGGAGAGGCTCCAGCACGCCCGCAATCTCGTGAGGATAAGCGGTACAGAAAATGGATGGATGGATGGGTGTGTAATCCATTTCTATTTTATGCATGTTTGTGATTATTTTATGATATACTGTATTATTGTTACAATGTTTTCTATGAATTGTGATTGACTAACCCATTTACAACATGGAACACTCAAAAGTTGAGTCATATCATGATAATACTATATGCACAAGGAAAAAAACTCAAATGTATTTGTTTTTCGGGTTAATCTCATGAATGAAGATGATAAAAACTATGAATTACTCTGTTTCAATGTGATTGAAACATTTTTATTTTTTATTTCAGTATTTTTAAGAACAAAACATGCTCATCGCAATTGTTACGTCAAGGAATAATATTAGGGATATTGAATGACATTTTTTTGGGAATGAAAAGCATTAGTTTTCTTTTCACTTCGTGCCTACAAATAAGAGTGACACATCATGCTGGTGTTGTCCATATAAACATCGCTTTTACAAAATATTGTTTCTCACAGTGCAAGAAACCCTTCAATTCCCACTAAGAGTGTGTTTTTTAACTAAGCACATTCAAATCACCTATTAATTCAGTATTGGCAAGATATTTGTTTTGTTCTATGTGCTCAAAATATGTATATAAAATATGACTGTGACTAACATCCTGTTTTTTTTTTCTTTTCTTTTTTTTTGTTATTTTTTTTTTTTTAACATGTCTTTCACTAGGCTTTTTGGGTACTTGACACTGAATAGAGATGACTTATTCATTCCGGGCATGTCACAGTCAGTCGATGACGGCTGAAGCCACTTTAAATTCAGGTGCAAGTGGCACCGAATTAATCTTCAGTAGGGTCAGAGACACAAATTGAGTAATTCTTGTCTCTGTGAATCATCTCAAAATATGAATTCATAATCCATCCAGCCATTCTGTGAACTGCTTAATTCAAACGGAATTGGACAAATGACTGTCAGCTGTCCCACATTTGATATCGGTTAAGTGGAGTTCAGCAATTGATGGAGTCCAGAATTTTCATCTGTTAGCATCAAGTGAAATCTGATGTGTGGCGCCGTATAAACTAAAAAAAAAAAGAAACAAATAAATAACTAAAAAAACTAACAACAACAAAAAAAGACAAACAATTTAAAAGCTCAGACTAGGGATGTCACTAGCCGATCACGTGATCTTTGATCGTGATGCACCGAAATAAAATGTTTGGGCCGAAACTGAAAATTGAAAATGAGGAAACCAAGGCAGAAAACCAAAACATCGAAAGAAACTATTAAAATCATACTTTTAAAATGATGTCAAGAACATTACCACGGGGCAGTTTTTGCAGTATTCATTTATCCCTCCATTCTCTAAACCACAGGTGTCAAGAATACGGCTCGTGGGCCAGAACCGTCAGGCAAGTTTTAGTTCATTTATACATATAGACTCTTATTTTGAAAATCATGCTTTTATATTTTGACACTGGGAATTGACGGGAGTGGAAACCATGAGACGGGAGTTGATGGGAGTGGAAACCCTGATGGGAGTGACAAACATGATGCAGTTATCTTTTATTTTAACTTTAATCAAATCGATATTTGAACATTTCCCCAGAGCATGGAGCTAAACATTGCTCATTCGGGATTGGGATCTATCAATGTAAGAGTGGGATTGGGCGGGATTTTTTATTTAAAAAAAAAAAAACACTCGGGATTGGGAGCCCTCTCTGTGGTAGTGAGAGGGATTTTTATTTTATTTTTTAAACATTAGGGATTAGAAGCGAGTGGGATCAACCTCTGGGAGTGGGAGGGAGCGGGAGTGAACATCAACATCTACTCCCGTGTCAGCCTCTGACATGCACAAAGCTAAGAGAGAAAAAAAAGATTGCCGTGGCGGGGCGCCCCTCTAATCCATATGCCGTAAGAGACTCTAACTACTGCAGAAGCAATGCCTATGATCGGTGTATCATATCATGTATTGTTTGTTTAGTAGTTTCATGTGCAAATGTGCGCATGTGCAGTTAAAAATGAGTTTGTGAAATTATTTGGGACATGAGTTTATTAAAGCCCGGATAAAAATGGTTGGGTCACGTCAGACAAACAAATCTTGTGAGTGACTCGCTGTCTCTTCTTTAGTTAGTTAGGTGTAGGCTACAAGATAATTTGATGAGTGCTGATAGTTGGAGAGGAGTTGTTGTATGTGCTGACCTCATATAAAGTCATTGTATGTTTTTAGCTTTTTATGGTAAACTACTAGGTGACTGTTGTAGCAGACACGTGTGATTCACAGTTGGCACCAGCAACCCCCAACCACTGATAGTTCTGCATTCCTGCCTCGTGACCCTGTTTACACAAGATCATCTACAGGAGGCCTGGTCTCCTTATCAGCTGGGACACAGACTAGTCATCAACCCTTCCCCCCCAGGCATCCTGAAGTGCGGAAGTGACGTAGGCGGTTTGAGTTTGAGCCTGCGCGCGGGAACTTGCAGCGCTTCTGTCTGGATGAACTCGAAGTGTCGGTTTCCTCTTCGAAGAGCACAACCCATCGCCCAGGTGTGAGGGAACCGGCCGGCGCGGCGGACCTTTTGGCGAGGCAGCGAAGTCCGCCGGTGTCAAACGCGTCCTCCTCTTTCTACTCGGCTAACCTCGCTAGCCGCCGAGCTAACGTGCCGCCAGCTAGCTGGTCACAACGCGGCGGAGGGAGCTCCTCGTCGGCGGCGCACGAAGGACGAAGTGACTGAATCTGCCGGCTCCGTCGAAGACTAAGCCCAGCCGCGCACAGAGCACAACCCATCGCCCAGGTGTGAGGGAACTGGCCGGCGCGGCGGACCTTTTGGCGAGGCAGCGAAGTCCGCCGGTGTGAAACGCGTCCTCCTCTTTCTACTCGGCTAACCTCGCTAGCCGCCGAGCTAACGTGCCGCCAGCTAGCTGGTCACAACGCGGCGGAGGGAGCTCCTCGTCGGCGGCGCACGAAGGACGAAGTGACTGAATCTGCCGGCTCCGTCAAAGACTAAGCCCAGCCGCGCACAGGCAAGTGTTATCATGTGTGCCAATGGGCCTCCACCTCTGACGGCTGGGCCTACACCACCACCGACGGCTGGGTCTCCTCCACCACCACTGACGGCTGGGCCTCCACCACCACCAACGACGGCTGGGCCTCCACCACCACCAACGACGGCTGGGCCTCCACCACCACCACCGACGGCTGAGCCTCCACCACCACCACCGACGGCTGGGCCTCCTCCACCACCACCGACGGCTGGGCCTCCACCACCACCACCACCACCGACGGCTGGGCCTCCACCACCACCGACGGCTGGGCCTCCACCACCACCGACGGCTGGGCCTCCACCACCACCGACGGCTGGGCCTCCACCACCACCACCACCGAGGGCTGGGCCTCCACCACCACCACCACCGACGGCTGGGCCTCCACCACCACCACCACCGACGGCTGGGCCTCCACCACCACCACCACCGACGGCTGATGCGGAAGCTGGCAGCGTAAAGCTACATGCAAACATTGCCAATAAAAGAAACAGGGGGCTGCCAAACCCCGCAATACTAAACCACCGGAAATGGAGGGCGTTCCAAACCGTTAATAACTCAAAATTAATATGGGACTCAACACGTAAACCAAAAGGCATTCTTTGTGCACACTTAAATATACGAAGCATTTTAACGAAAAGTGATCAGGTCAATCACCTTCTCACTGACTCAAATATTGACTTCCTCTGCCTATCTGAGACATGGCTCCATGAATCTTCGCCCTCAGCAATACTATCTGTACCTGGTTATAAAATGTTTAGAAACGACAGACAGGGTTCTAAGGGAGGAGGTGTTATGATTTATGCCAAGGACACTTTTAATTGTAATGAAATACATGTTACAGATGAGAATGGATTAGAATTTCTTGGACTAACTGTTTCTTTGTCACAACAAATGTCTTTTATTCTTGTAGTTATTTATAGGCCTCCCTCATCAAATGCCGCTTTCTATGAAAAGCTGGAAATGTTACTGAATCAACTCAATCTTGCAAAAGAGGTGATAATAATGGGTGACCTAAATGTTAATTGGGAAGTTAACAAAGTTAGGAAAAAATTGAAAAGGGTTATGGATGATATGGATATGACTCAGGTTATTAATGGCCCTACGAGAATTACAAACTCCACCCGAACTCAGATTGATCTAGCCTTTACTAATAGGCCAGAAAGGATCTTGAAGCCATACAATATGCTCACAGGATTGTCTGATCACAATCTTATAATGGTTTCAAGAAAATTAAATAAAAAGCGCTTCAAACCCTTGGCCACCACTGAATCCAATAGGATACCAAAACATGAACAACAAAATTTCCAAGATTCCATCCAAGAAGTAAACTGGGATGTATTACTCGCTGGTAAAAATTTAGATGAGGATTGTTCTAAATTTGCCAACAAAATACAAGAAATTATTATACAATTTACACGGATAATTAAACTAAAAGCTAGAAAGAATGGCCTGCCTTGGTTAAACACATTTATTCTGAAACTGATGAAAGAACGCGATCATTCCTTGAAGTTGTCGGTCAAATCAGGATACAATAGACAGCACTTTATCTCACTGAGAAATAGGGTAGTGAAAGAAATAAGAAAATCTAAAGCTGACTTTTTCATTACTGCTCTGAATAGTGCGAAGGGAAATTAAAAAATAACCTGGAATTATATTAAAAAACTATTGGGTGTTACACAAAATAACAAAACAAAACTAATGCAAATTCAATTAAATGGAAACATCCTGACGGAACCTCAAGTGATGGCTGATGCTTTTAACAATTACTTCATTGAATCTGTGTCAGAAATCTCTTCTAAGTTTGCAGTAAAACAAATGAAGGAATACCCTGCATTGTCTACAACGCAGTTCTTTACTATTACAAATATTACTGAGACCAAAGTTATCGATTTAATTCATTCACTCAAACCATCTAAGGCATAGGATGTTTTTGGAATGGACACGAGCATGCTCAAAGATCTAGGTTCAACTCTTGCTCCTCCTATTGCCTCAATCATTAATCTTTCAATTTCATCTGGTCACTTTCCAAAGGCCTGGAAATCTGCTATTGTTACCCCTGTCTTTAAATCCGGTGACTCAACTTCTCTGAATAACTACCGACCTATAAGCATTCTTCCGGCCATTTCCAAAGTTGCAGAAAAATGGGTGTCAGAGCAGATTGTCCATTATTTAATCAGCAGCTCCCCCTCTCTCCACGCCATGCAGTTTGGTTTCAGATCCAAGCATTCCACTGAAATGGCTACATGCCTCTTCATTGAGAAAATAAAATCTTCTCTCGACAAGGGTGGAGTTGTAGGGGCGGTGTTCTTGGACCTCAGGAAAGCTTTTGATACAGTAAATCACTCTGTTCTTCTTACCAAGCTCTCAAAATCTAACTTCTCTCGCAAAGCTGTGAGCTGGATTGAATCATATCTGCATGACCGAACACAATCTGTATCAGTTAACAACTGCAGATCAGAGTCTCTTAGGCTAACCTCTGGAGTCCCTCAGGGATCAATATTGGGCCCCCTTTTATTTAGTCTTTATATCAACGATTTGCCCACTGTTTGCTCTGAAGCAGAGTGCGTAATGTATGCAGACGACACAGTTTTCTTTGTTCATGGTCGCTCCAAAGATACTGTTGCTGCTAAACTCACTAATACTAATACAATGTCCTGTGTCACAACTTGGTTGCAGGAGTGCTGTCTACAGCTAAATGTTTCTAAAACTGTAGGCATGTATTTCACTAAAACAAATAGAGTATCACCTGACCCCGACATACTTGTTAATGGAGAAAAAATGCAAATTGTCAGCCAATACAAATATCTTGGGTTAATAATAGATTCACAGCTTTCCTTTAAAGCCCATATTGACAAATTGTGTAAAAATATCAAATTAAACCTCGCAAATTTTCGTGCAATTCGGAATGAAATGTCAACTGAAGCTGCAAAAATTTACCTGCATTCGATGATTCTTAGTCACTTTAACTATTGCATAACCAGTTGGTCCCAGGCTGGTCAGAATGCAAAAAAACCATTGGAAGTTTTGTACAAACAAGTAATTAAAGTGATGGATAAAAAACCAAGGCACTATCATCACTGTGCAATTTAAAAAAAATACAGTCTTTTAAACTGGGACCGTCTTCACATATTTGCAGATTTAAATTTGATTTATAAAGTACTGCATGATTTGGCCCCAGCTCCTCTGGCTGAGTTCATCAGCCAAAGAAACAGCTCTGAGCGTGTCACTCGAGGCTCTGTCAGAGGTGACTGTCTCATTCCTCTGCGCAGGAGCACTTTCAGTAAGTCAGCCTGGTCAGTGAGGAGCGCTGGTGAGTGGAACTCATTACCTAAGGAGGTTAAACTGCTTACAACATACAAGGCCTTCACAAAAAAACTGAAAATGTGGCTAGTTAACACCTATAGCTGCCAACACTAAAAGACAAGTATGTTATGTTGTCTTTTTGTTATGATCAAAAAAATTATGGTTTTATTCTCTCTTAATAGTATAGTTTGATTATGTATCCTGTATTATATTGTCTTGTAGATGTATTTTACTGCTTTTTTACATCATGGCCAGGGGACTACAGATGAAAACTAGCCTTCTGGCTAATTCTGGCTTTTTTAACCATGTGTACTTCATGTGTTTTATGAAATTGCATTGTCCCCTTTCAAAAATAAACTGAAACTGAAACTGAAGGATGTCACCAACAAAGACCTTTTTCCTGCAAACTGATTTAATGACCAGGAATTTGAGAAACCCGGTTTTCAAATGTGAACTGTTCAAGACAGATTGACAACAAAGGAATTACTATCGCCACCTTTTTCAGAAACTCAAATTCAGCAATGAACTATGTTTTTTTTAATAGTAAAAATGCATGCAAGGCGCCGCCATGCCCATCAGAAACATTCCTGGACGACACAGAGAGTTACTGCGATCTTAAACTAGAATTCTCAGTTTTCACCAAATTTAAATGTCTGTTTTGATATTTTGCGAACCCTGCACGAATGTCCAAGTGTATACCAGGATACCAATGTCACTGATGATTGTTTTCCACAGGTCTGCTGTCAAATCTGTTTGTCAACTGAATCAGATGAGATGTTTTACCTCACACAACACAAATATTACATCAAAATATTAAGTGCTCTTAGCCACCACATAAGGTTGAAACACTCATTGCATAGATTAACCAGGGTTTGTGTGTGCGTGTGACAATGCATAAACTGGGAATTCATTAATCTTTTATTCCACTGGTTTTAAAACCACAAAAAAATCCTAGGATGAAATTCCATACCAAGACTCTGTCTTCCTGCTTCGGGGCAGCCCCGTTCTCCTGGGCATAAAAGGCCCGAGCCCCCTTTGTTTTCGCTCTTGTTTCTCCTGCTTGCCGAAGAAGCTGGCTGCCAACCAGGAAGCGCACCTCTCCCCACGAGGTGCGGGAGGTGCTCCGAGACGGGCTAGGCCCGGCCGAACCGCCCTTGCCGCACCGACGATCGCGGATGGCAGAATTACTCTGCCCGCTCCCCACAACCACACTTTTCTGCATGGGTGCAGCGCCACTGAGAAGGATCCGACAGAAATTTGCAGCGTAAGTTTGCTCTGAGCAGGTGTCGAACCACGCCACCCCAGCGCTCCGGCCCCCCTGCACTTGAATTCCCCCCCACCACCTTTTTCCTTCTCCTTCAAACCACCCTTTTCGGCACTCTTGCCCAACCACTGGGAAGATCGACCAGCCAAATTGTGTTCTACGCAACTTGAGTACAACGTGCTGTGTACTAAGTACAGATTGGTGCATATTTGGGTTTATATTAAAGATCACAGAAACTCCCAGCTCTAAGCATTGCTTACTCCGCATCCTCATTCCATGCTTACATCCCGAGTTCAGCCTCCTATACGAATGATGTCTGTACCTTGTCTTGTAGCAAAATCCCTCTTCATCATTTCTCTGTAGTTTTGCATAAAATCCCACTTCCTGTGTCATTTTGTGTGTTTGAGTGAAACAGTAAAACCACTGGAGTCAAGAACTATTTGTATTTTCATGGAGCAACCTTCAGATTATGAGACTGATAGAGGTTTTTCGTCACTTTTCATAAAATTTACAAATATAAAAAGAGATGTGGTGGCCTTTACGAGACAAAGATAATTCGACTGTAACGTTAAACGTACGTCGAACTAAACCGACGTATTCTGTTCCAAAATAAATGTTTTATCCAAAACCAATCTACGCTACACTATTTTGTTATGGCAAAAAGACAAAATATAATCGATATACTCTTTTATTATAATATTCTATAGTTGCGTGAATTTTAATACATCAATAGTCCTTTGTCCCCTCCTGGAACCCGTCACCTTATCGTGGTGGAGGGGTTTGTGTGTTCCAATGATCCTAGGAGCTAAGTTTTCTGGGGCTTCACGTCCCTGGTAGGGTCACCCATGGCAAACAGGTCCTAAGTGAGGGACCAGACAAAGCACGTCTAAAAGACCCCTACGGGGGTCGGCCGGGCACAGCCGAAAGGGTAACGTGGGTCCCCCTTCCCATGGGCTCACCGCCTGTGGGAGGGGTCATAGGAGTTGGGTGCAGTGTGAGCTGGGCGGTGGGCGAAGGCAAGGACCTTGGCGATCCGATCCCCAGCTACAGAAGCTGGCTCTAGGGACGTGGAATGTCACCTCTCTGGCAGGGAAGGAGCCCGAGCTGGTGTGTGAGGTCGAGAAGTTCTGACTAGATATAGGCGGACTCGCCTCCACACACGGGGCTCTGGTACCAGTCCTCTTGAGAGGGGTTGGACTCTCTTCCACTCTGGAGTTGCCCACGGTGAGAGGCGCCGAGCAAGTGTGGGTATACTTATTTCCCCCCGGCTCTGCGCCTGTATGTTGGGATTCACCCCAGTGGACGAGAGAGTAGCCTCCCTGCGCCTTCGGGTGGGGGGACGGGTCCTGACTGTTGTTTGTGCCTATGCACCAAACAGCAGTTCAGAGTACCCACCCTTTTTGGAGTCCTTAGAGGGGGTGCTGGAGAGGGCTCCCGCTGGGGACTTCCATACTCACGTGGGCAATGACAGTGAGACCTGGAAGGGTGTGATTGTGAGGACCCCTCCCCCCGTTCTGTTGTGAGACTTTGGTGCTCATCACGGATTGTTCATAACAAACACCATGTTCAAGCATAAGGGTGTCCACACGTGCACTTGGCACCAGGACACCCTAGGTCGCAGTTCGATGATCGACTTTGTGGTCGTGTCATCGGACTTGCGGCCGCATGTCTTGGACACTCGGATGAAGAGAGGTGCGAAGCTGTCAACTGATCACCACCTGGTGGTGAGTTGGCTCCGATGGTGGGGGAAGATGGCAGGCTGAAACATATTGTGAGGGTCTGCTGGGAATGTCTGGCAGAATCCCCTGTCCGAAGGAGTTTCAACTCCTACCTCCGAAAGAACTTTGCTCATGTTCCGGAGTAGGTGGGGGACATTGAGTCCGAGTGGACCATGTTCCGTGCCTCCATTGCTGAGGCGGCCGACCGCAGCTGTGGCTGTAAGGTGGTTGGTGCCTGTCGTGGCGGCAATCCCCGAACCCGTTGGTGGACACCAACGGTGAGGGATGCCGTCAAGCTGAAGAAGGAGTCCTATCGGGCCTTTTTGGCCTGTGGACTCCTGAGGCAGCTGATGGGTACCGGCTGGCGGAGCGAAATGCGGCTTTGGTGGTCACTGAAGCAAAAACTCTGGCATGGGAGGAGTTCGGTGAGGCCATGGAGAAAGACTTTCGGACGGCTTCGAGGAAATTCTGGTCCGCCACTCGGCATCTCAGGAGGGGGAAGCAGTGCACCATCAACACTGTGTATAGTGGGGATGGGGCGCTGCTGACCTCGACTCAGGACGTCGTGAGTAGGTGGGGGGAATACTTGTGGTAAAGAATGAGCTAAGCCGAAAGGCGAAGCTCTCAATTTACCGGTCAAGCTACGTTCCTACCCTCACCTATGGCCACGAGCTGTGCTTCGTGACCAAAAGAACAAGATCCCGGAAACAGGCGGCCGAAATGAGTTTCCTCCACAGGGTGTCCGGGCTCTCCCTTAGAGATCGGGTGAGAAGTTCGGTCATCCGGGAGGAGCTCAGAGTAGAGCTGCTGCTCCTCCACATTGAGAGGAGCCAGATGAGGTGGCTGGAGCATCTGATTCGGATGCCTCCTGGACGCCTCCCTGGTGAGGTTTTCCAGGCATGTCTCACCGGGAGGAGACACCGGTGATGACCCAGGACATGCTGGAGAGACGATGTCTCACAGCTGGCCTCGGGATCCCCCCAGAAGAGCTGGATGAAGTGGCTGGGGAGAGGGAAGTCTGGGCGTCCCTGCTAAAGTTACTGCCCCCGCGACCCGACCTCGGATAAGCGGAAGGTGGATGGATGGACGGATAGTCCTTTGTTCTTGCGTGGCCTTTTTCAAATGTACTTAGTAGCTTAATAGTTTGATGCAATGTGATAACTAGGACAGCAATGATGTACAGCATGTGACAGCAATGATGTAAATAACCGGAGTGTGTGAGTGTTAGAAAACTTTTTCATTTTCATTGATGAGTGCTGCCTGAAGAGAATTGTGGCAAGGCGGATCTGGCCAAGGTTACAAAAAAAATTCTGCTGCACTAGAGGTTCCGAAGAGCACAGTGGCCTCTATAATGCTTAACTTATTCACTGCCAGCCGTTTCCTGAGCAGGGAACCCTACGATTGCCAGGCATTTTCAAGCAATTTCACTTATTTTTCAATCACCACAGAATATTATGTACTATGACGATGTACACACCAAAACCACCAAAAGAAAGATCAGACTCTCTTCTTTCATCAGAAAAAAAGTTTGTTAAAAAAGCTTATACTGTTCTTTAGTAATCAGCAGTCAAATATAGGCTACTTTCACCCAAATCTGTTTCTGGAAGAAAAAAACTGTTTTTTTTGTGAAAGCAGACACATCAAGCAGAACAATGACTTTGACCCCAATATTTTTCTAGTGAGAAAATCTCAAACATCTGAACATAAAACAACACTGAGAAAGTACTTTTGACAGAAAAAAATATTTATTTACAAGTATAACTATATACAGAATTTACATTTGACAAATATGCATGAACAAATGGGTCTCCCACACTTTTTTCCTCCATATTGACCTCCTCTACCGTTTGCTCAATAGTCCAGGTTTTTATTACCTTGCGGATAAAATCTAGCAAAGTTTTATCCACACCTAGATTTTATTCTTCTTTTGGGAGTGAATGGGATCTTGGTTGTCATTCTCCTTGAAACCAGTCACTACTTCTGCTCAAAGCACAACCTGTGCAGTTTAGAAATATAACTATCACGATAAAATTACATTGTTGAAATTGCTGTCATGGGATGTGGAGAAAAAAAAGCTTTCAATTACCATTTTTGTCTGCACTGCGTACTGGAATGGGAGTCGAACGTTTGCTGTATGCATAACCTGTAAGTTTTACAAAATACATACGATTACTAGAGAATAGTTTTTATTGATGACCTGTTTTGCAAGGGTTAAAAAACAAACAAACAAAAACATTACTTTTCTTCGTCGCAATCCTAAAAAACGCTCGACTCGCGGGTGTTGAATTCCTGCAAGATGGACGAAATTGAAAATTCCAATCAGTCCTGGCAACAATTGTTACATTGTAATGTGAATTCGTGGGACAAAATTATGTTTTTGTGTAACAAGGATCGAAGGAGCGTGTTTGCTCGCTAAATGTAGCTAACATGAGCTGCAAACGAGTTACCTTAGTCTTCGTCTTCGTTGATCTTCGTCGGAGGAAGCTCGGCTGGCTATCCAAAACGGAGTTCAGTATCTGATGATTCCGGATCCCATTTATTCAAATCCTGGTCGGCAGACGACCAAGATTTGAATTTACGGCATTTTGCGCAATCGCTCGAAGCGTCATACTTTATTCCCTGCATAATCTAAGGCGTCATTCCTGTCGGTCGCAGGAATATTTTTCTTGCCTTGGCACATTGAATTTCGAGCACCGAAAGCTTTCTTTTTTTTAAGATGTTTTTTCATGTTGTCTTCTCTCTTTTTCACCATTATGTTTGTCTCTTGTCATTGTCCGTTGCACCCCGCCGACCCACCTCCTCCTCCTTCTTCCTCTTCTTCAATTTGAGGAAGGGACGTTCACCTCAAGGAATTGTTGCCCTCTACAGGGTGCCATTCCTCATTGCCGATGACACAAACTGCACAGGACCCACCCATCCCCGTTAAAAAAATGCCATTGACGTCTTTAGATGACATTGGCAGGGAATAGATGGAATCTTAATGACATCTTTGGATGGCATTGGCAGGGAATGAGTTAAATGGAAGACGTTTGGGACCACCAGAACCATTCCAAGAGCTGGCCGTCTGGCCAAACTGAGCAATCGGTGGGAGAAGAGCCTTGGTGAGAGAGGTAAAGAAGAACCCAAAGATCACTGTGGCTGAGCTCCAGAGATGCAGTTGGGAGATGGGAGAAGGTTCTAGAAAGTCAACCATTACTGCAGCCCTCCACCAGTGGGCTTTATGGCAGAGTGGCCCGACGGAAGCCTCTCCTCAGTGCAAGACACATGAAAGCCCACATGGAGTTTGCTAAAAAAAACACCTGAAGGACTCAAAGATGATGAAAAATAAGATTCTCTGGTCTGATGAGACCAAGATAGAACTTTTTGGCCTTAATTCCAAGCGGTATGTGTGGAGAAACCAGGCACTGCTCATCACCTGTCCAATACAGTCCCAACAGTGAAGCATGGTGGTTGCAGCATCATGCTGTGGGGGTGTTTTTCAGCTGCAGGGATAGGACCACTGGTTGGAATCGAAGGAAAGATGAATGCGGCCAAGTACAGGGATATCGTGAACGAAAACCTTCTCCCGAGGGGTCAGGACCTCAGACTGGGCCAAAGGTTCACCTTCCAACAAGACAATGACCCTAAAGGGCTCTTTATACTCCCGCGCTCGCACGGCCGACAACGCCCACATTGTATCACGTGACCAACGCATTGGCCCGTGCGGCCCCTCTGTGTCACTTAACGCGCACACGACAAAACATTTTGCTGCACATATTATGCCACGGACATCATCTCTGGTCACCGCCCGCGCGTGTATAAAGAGCCCTTAAGCACACAGCTAAAATAACGAAGGATGGATTCAGAACAACTACGTGACTGTTCTTGAATGGCCCAGCCAGAGCCCTGACTTAAACCCAATTGAGCATCTCTGGAGAGACCTGAAAATGGCTGTCCACCGACGTTCACCATCCAACCTGACAGAACTGGAGAGGATCTGCAAGGAGGAATGGCAGAGGATCCCCAAATCCAGGAGTGAAAAACTCAAGCTCAAAATGGTGCTTCTACTAAATACTGAGCAAAGGGTCTGAATACTGTGTGATATTTCAGTTTTTCTTTTTTAATAAATCTGCAAAAATATCAACAATTAAGTTTTTGCTGTCAATATGGGGTGCTGTGTGTACATTCATGAGGGGGAAAAAAATGAAAAATTATTTTAGCAAATGGCTGCAATATAACAAAGAGTAAAAATTTTAAGGGGGTCTGAATACTTTCCGTACCCACTGTATGTATGGATTACTTAGCTTGTTCCCAACAGCTGGTGACATTTTCAAGTTAATAGCACCTTTGGAAGTATATTTAGTGAGAAAAATGGTGATGTGCTAAATACTTATTTCAGCCGCTGTATGTGCAGTATGGTTGTGCTTACCTGGATGAATTTCATGAACCGACGGCACTTGCCACAGCGGGACATGGGCTTGCCTGCATCAGCAATTGGTGAAAAAGAGACTTCCATCAATTCATCCATACCTGCAAATGCAGAGCAGGAGGCAGAGGTGGGTCGAGGAGCCAAATATTGTAATCAAGTAAGAGTACTGCTACTTTAGAATAATATGACTCAAGTAAAAGTAAAAAGTAGTCATCAAATTAATTACTTGAGTAATGCCGAGCTCAGAGTAAATGATTGTAGCCAGATTTGGCTGCGACAGAGACGTCACAAACAAACGTAAGCTGTCATGGCCGATCGTTTGAGTTATGAGTGCCAGACCAAGAGAAATTGCCTCGTGTCGTGTGACATCATCCACAATTGCCGATCTGGCGGCTAGGACGCCTCACAACCACGATGCGGAAAGTCTGGAGTGTCAGAATTTGTTTCATTTTTCTTGCATCGTGTGACATGTCCTACGTGGCCCTCCAATTGTTTAATAATTGTAATAATTGATGAATAAAAGTAACGAGCGGCATGTAGATCATTGTAGCAGAGTAAAATTACCGTTTCTTCTTAACATAAATACACAAGTAAAAAGTATGATGCATTAAAGCTACTATGACATGTAGTCGCTAGGGCAGTAGCTTGAATAGGTAAGTATTCCCTCTCCCCAGACACCGCAACCGGCTCTTCCGGGGGGATCCCGAGGCGTTCCCAGGCCAGCCGGGAGACATAGTCTCTCCAGCGTGTCCTGGGTCGTCCCCGGGGGCTCCTCCCGGGAGGACGCACCCGGAACACCTCACCAGGGAGGCGTCGAGGAGGCATCCTAGTCAGATGCCGGGCCAGCTCATCTGGCTCCTCTCAATGGGGAGGAGTAGCGGCTCTACTCTGAGCCCCTCTCGGATGACCGAGCTAAGGGAGAGCCTGGACAACCTGCGCAGGAAACTCATTTCGGCCGCTTGTATCCCGGATCTTGTTCTTTCAGTCACGACCCACAGCTCGTGACCATTGGTGAGGGTAGGAACATAGATCGACCGGTAAATTTAGAGCTTCGTGTTTCGGCTTAGCTCCTTCTTCACCACAATGGACCGATATAAAATGGGCATCACTGCAGACGCAGCACCAATCCACCTGTCAATCTCCCGTTCCATTCTTCTCTCACTCGTGAACAAGACCCAAAGATACTTGAACTCCTCCAGCTGGGGCAGGATCTCATCCCCGACCTGGAGAGGGCACTCCACCCTTGTCCGACTGAGTACCATGGTCTCAGATTTGGAGGTGCTGATTTTCATTCCACCCGCTTCACACTCGGCTGTGGACTACTCCAGTGAGAGTTGGAGATCACGGCTTGATGAAGCCAACAGAACCGCGTCATCTGCAAAAAGCAGAGATGCAATACTGAGGCCACCAAACCGGACCCCATCTATGCCTTCGCTGCACCTAGAAATCCTGTCCAAAAAAGTTATGAACAGAATTGGTGACAAAGGGCAGCCTTGGCGAAGTCCAACCCAAACCAGAAACGAATCCGACTTACTGCCAGCAATGCGGACCAAACTCTGACACTGGTCGTAGAGGGAGCAAACCGTCCGTATCAGGGGATTCGGGACCCCATACTCCCGAAGCAACCCCCACAGGACTTCCTGAGGGACACGATCGAACGCCTTCTCCAAGTCCACAAAACACATGTAGACTGGTGAACAAGACACCAACATACTTGAACTCCTTCACTTGGGGCAGGATCTCATCCCCGACACAGAGAGGGCACTCCACTCTTTTCTGACTGAGGACCATGGTCTCAGATTTGGAGGTGCTGATTTTCATACCAACCGCTTCACACACTGCTGCGAACCGCTCCAGTGAGAGTTGGAGATCACAACTTGATGAAGCCAACAGAATCACATCGTCTGCAAAAAGCAGAGATGCAATACTGAGGCCAGCAAAACAGAACCCATTTACGCCTCGGCTGCACCTAAAGATTCTGTCCATGAAAGTTACGAACAGAATCGGTGACAAAGGGCAGCCTTGGCGGAGTCCAACCCTCACTGGAAACAAATCCGACTTACTGCCAGCAATGCGAACAAAACTCTGACACCTGTCGTACAAAGACCGAACAGCCCATATCAGTGGGTTCAGTACCTCATACTCCCGAAGCACCCCCCGCAGGACTCGTGTCGAGGGACACGGTCTAACGCCTTCTCCAAGTCCACAAAACACATGTAGACTGGTTGGGCGAACTCCCATGCAGGAGTGTGATGTCCCTGCAGTTGGAACACAAACTCCGGTTTCCCTTCTTAAAAAGGGGGACCACCACCCCAGTTTACCAATCCAGAGGCACTGCCCCCGATGTCCACGCGATGTTGCAGAGGCGTGTCAATCAGGACAGCCCCATAAGAGTTTTTCGGAACTCCGGCCGGATCTTATCCACCCCCCGGGGCCTTGCCACCAAGGAGTTTTTAAACCACTTCAACCACCTCAAACCCAGATATAGGAGAGCCCAGCTTAGACGCCACAGACTCTGCTTCCTCATGGGAAGGCGTGTCGGTGGAATTGAGGAGGTCTTCGAAGTATTCTCCCCACCTACTCACAACGTTGCGAGTCAAAGTCAGCAGCGCCCATCCCCACTATACACAGTGTTGATGGTGCAATGCTTCCCCCTTCTGAGACCCCGGATGGTAGACCAAAATTTCCTCAAAGCCGTCAGGAAGTCCTCACCTAACTTCTCCCACGCTCGAGTTTGCCTCAGCGACCACCAAAGCTGCAATCCACTTGGCCAGCCGGTACCCGTCAGCTGCCACAGGAGTCCCACAAGCCAAAAAGGCCTGATAGGATTATTTCTTCAGCTTGACGGCATCCCTCACCGCTGGTGTCCACCAATGGGTACGGGGGTTGCCGCCACGACAGGCACCGACTACCTTACGGCCACAGCTCCGGTCGACCGCCTCAGCAATGGAGGCGCGGAACATGGTCCACTCAGACTCAATGTCCCCCACCTCCCCTGGAACGCGGGTGAAGTTCTGCCGGAGATGTGAGTTGAAACTCCTTCTGACAGGGGATTCTGCCAGACGTTCCCAGCAGACCCTCACAATACGTTTGGGTCTGCCAAGTCGGACCGGCATCTTCGCCCACCATCGGAGCTAACTCACCACCAGGTGGTGATCAGTTGACAGCACCGCCCCTCTCTTCACCAGTGTCTCCAAGACATGCAGCCGCAAGTCCGACCACAAAGTCGATCATCGAACTGCGGCCTAGGGTGTCCTGGTGCCTAGTGCACATATAGACACCCTTATGCTTGAACATGGTGTTCGTTATGGACAATCCATGATGAGCACTAAAGTCCAATAACAGAACACCACTCGGGTTCTGATCACGGGGTCTGTTCCTCCCAATCACGCCCTTCCAGGTCTCACTGTTATTGCCCACGTGAGCATTGAAGTCCTACAGCAAAACGATGGAGCTCTCCACCATCCCCTCCAAGGACTCCAAAAAGCAGACATGCAAACACCAAAGGCATGAAAAAGGTGACAAAAAAAAACCAAAAACAAAACATTGTGTAGGGTCTCCCGGCCTCCCGCAGAGAGTTTTTTTCATTTTAACAAAAATTCAACAATCTGGAATACTCTGAAGAGTACAATAAGGCAAAAAAAATAAAATAATTCTTCACACAGAAAAAACCTATTTACACCGCTGTTGATGTACAAATTTAAGATTAAAATAAAATTTGCCTCATTTCTTTGCTTTTTTGTTTTCACCTCCAACTTGATCCAGGCCCATCTCCACCTACACCTGATGCCTGCTTGAAGCTGTGCCACATGAATAGCATCCTCCTCTTTAAGCACACTCATTCTGTAAAATAATTGACTAAAATCTGTTTTACTTCATTTTTCACGATTACCAACTTCAAAGGCTAATCCCAAATGCAACCTCCTATCTTTATCATCTGTAAACTAATTAGATACTTGTAGCTGTGTTTCTGAATTAAGAGATGTTAGCGGATCAACTCTTGTTGCTGATGTTACGTGTACTTCGCGGGTCCGCTGGGACCACAACCAGGGCCACGACCCACAGCACCTCACCGCAAAAATACAAAAGACCAGTGCAACAAATACGGCACTGGCTGATCTGATGAGCAAATATGTTGCTTAAACGTAAGAGTCACAATAGAGGATGTCCGCTCCAGATGTAGGTAGAGTAGCCAAACATTGTACTCAAGTAAGAGTACTGTTACTTGACAATAATGTGACTCAAGTAAAGGTAAAAAGTAGTCCTCCAAAAAATTAGAGTAAAAAGCACACAGTGAAATAATTACTCAAAGTACTGAGTAAATAGTAACTTCAGATTTCTTTTAACCACAGCATGAAGATTAATAAACAAAGAATTAAAAAATAAAATGTGAATGTGGAAATTGTGATATTGCTGTGTGTGCGTGTGTGTGTATGTGTGTACGCACAATCAAAACTACATTATCTGCAATTTACAGCACTCAGGTTAGAAGTGAGCTGAAATATCCATGTTTGGGCAGAAAGTACCAAACGAATACTACAATACATGAAAGCTGTTGTTTTTGTTTGTCTAAATGTCATCGCGAGTAGCACGCCGTTGCCTGAATGGTAATGACGACCTTCCCAACATGGCCGCCACGTAGGCACGACAATCAGCCAGGCTGGCTTATCTAGTTATCATACCTATGCCCGGGAAAACCAATGGAAGACGTAGTGTGAGGTCAGGTGACTTTCTTGTGCCGTTTGATTGGTGAACTAGATATAAACGTCACTAGCGCTTAAATTGGATTGACGCAAACAGCGGCCAATGCGGAAGTTGAAGTCGTCTCGCTCACGAAATATTTGATTAATAAGCAATAATTGAAAAATAAAAGTAGCGAGCAACATTTAGACGATTGTAACGAAGTGAAAGTATCGTTACTTCTTCACAGCAAAAGCGGCGGAAGTGTATTTTTTGGTCTCGTCAACTCCTGTGACTTATCCAAACAAAGCAGGTCCCGAATGAACAGGCGGAACCTCAGGCGATGTGCGCACATATTAGTCCGCCGCGAAGTAATATTCAGAAAGTACATCTGTGTGGATGGTGGATGTGTGGAATGGATCAAACTGCCAGCATTCAAGGAGTACGAAACAGTCTACAACGTCAGCAATGGCGACCCACCCCCCCCTGCCCCCCCATATTTAGTTGGAACTTCTCAACCTCGCACACCAGCTCAGGCTCCTTCCCCAGCAGAGAGGTGACATTCCACATCCAAAGAATCAGCTTCTTTAGCCGGGGATCGGATCGCCAACGTCCCTCCCTTCGGCCACCGCCCAGCTCACATTGCACCCGACCCCTATGGCCCCTCCCACAGGTGGTGAGCCCATGGGCAGGGGGACCCACGTTACCCTTTCGGCTTGTGCCTGGCCGAGTCCCGTGCGTGCAGGCCTGGGTCCAAAGGTGGGCCCCGGTGACCCGTGTCCGGGCAAAGGAAAACGAGAGTCAATATTTTTCATTTTTTATAAGGGGTCTTTGAGCCGTACTTTGTCTCATCCCTCACCAAGGAACTGTTTTGCCATGGGTGACCCTACCAGGGGCACAAACCCCCAGACAACTTAGCTCCTAGGATTATTGGGACACATAAACCCCTCCACCACAATAAGGTTACGGCTCAAGGAGGGGTGACATGTACAATTTATCCAAAATGTTGCTTGAGTAAATGTAACAGACTAAATGTAGTGCGTTCCTACCCACCTCAGGCACGAGGACATTATCAGATCAGAAAAGGGGTTTGCCTAGGTAGATCTGTGAACAGGGCATTGCATATCAATAAAGACTAATGGTATTGTATTTTCACAAGAGTTGAATTGTTGCACTAATTAGGCTAAACTTGCGATATCGCCACTTAACATTAGTGCCCTCCTCAAATACACAACGTTCAGACACATTTGTGACAAAAATCTACACACACAAACTGCTATAAAATCATCATACATCAATCTATTTTTTAAACTATCAAAAATAGAACATCAATGGTAAAATGTTTGAATCTGATGGAAAATATTAAATATCGCTGCTTTTCGTCTAACTGAAATGCTAACATTAAAGCATACAAAGGTTAACAAATGTGGTTTATTGCCAACATGGCAATCTTTGGCCATGGTTTCAAGGGGGAGTACAGTGGACCCCACATACTCGTTGGCCACCTGTGGATTCACCTATTTACCGATTTTGTTTTTGCCAATTTAAATTTTGTTTTTGTTTTTCTGTCTTTGGAGGGGGGGGGGGGGGGGGGGGTAACTAACCCTGAGAACACCTATCGGTGATTTATACCCGCTCAATCAAATAATTTTTGCTATTCACAGTCCAGTCCCGTCCTTATCCCCTGCGAAGACCAGGAGTCCACTGTATTTGGAACTACTTATGAAAATACTAATGAAGTCAAATCATTTGTGTTCCTAATCTTTGGCAGGGCCAAGACTCTAAATACCACCAATCATCCTACCATTTATCATACATGATGGCAACTAATTCAGAGGTTGTTGTTTTTTAGTCGGGAAAACTCAATAATTCAAATACAAATGGTATTTAAAGGGTGAAAATCATAACATTTTCAACACTTTTCACTTTTATTGGTGCCTACAAATATGTGTGACAGCATCATGCCGTTGCTGTCTATATGAAATTACAAGAATAAGATCAACTTTTGCAGACCCTTCAACAATCTTGTGTCACAGTAATCCAAGGACTTAAATGTTGCAAACTTACCACAGATGGAGTCCACAAAATAGTGAAACTTCCTCTTGAAGATATCCAATGCATGCTGGAGTACTTCCTGGAAGTGGGCCTTACCAAGTGCAATTAGATTGAGTTGCTTTTCAACAGCACTGCGAATGGTGGGGAGTACAAGCTCTGCATCTGTGAAAGAGACACACATGCATTAAGACCTTCACAGTTGCAGTTTCCAACTATTTAATCAACGAAATTGTTATTTTTTGATGTCATATCTCAAATCATGATAAATATGGGCCTATGTGCAGAATCAACGGTATATAATGATGACTGAACTTATAATTTACGGTCACTTTAGTAAATTTGATGTTTCAGAAGTGTGTATCAAACTGGTAGCCCTTTGATATAATCAGTACCTAAGAAGTAGCTCTAACTTTCAAAAAAGGTTGGCGACCCCAACTCGAGGGAAATTACTTCAACAAGAGCGAATTGGAGTCAGGAATTTGCCAACCGAGAGTCGCATCAATATGAAGAGACTGGAGGTGTTGGTTGAAGCCACCCTAAACACACGACACTTTTGAGTTTGCTGTTCTCAAGAAGTATCGCCTTATGTTACATGCTTCTGCAAAAGGTCTCTCAAAAAAATCTACAAACATGAATTGTTAACTTGCATGAAGTGGTGACGGTTGACAAAGAAGTCTACTGTCTTTGATGTTCAAAGAGTGAAACATTTAAAGGGGTCTGAATACTTTACGTACCCACTGCATATATGGAATGTATTCAGACCCTTAAAATTTTTTTTTTATATAAAGTAATTTAAGTTCATTTTTTCCCTCACTAATGCACACACAGCACCCCATATTGACAGAAAAAAAAATGAATTTTTGCAGATTTATTAAAAAAGAAAAACTGAAATATCACACACACACAAGTATTCAGACCCTTTGCTGTGACACTCATTTAACTCGGGTGCTGTTCATTTCTTCTGATCGTCCTTGAGATGGTTCGACACCTTCATTGGAGTCCAGCTGTGTTTGATTATACTGATTGGTCTATATAAGACCTTACAGTTCACAGTGCATGTCAGAGAAAATCAGAATCATGGGGTCAAAGGAACTGCCTGAAGAGCTCAGAGACAGAATTGTGGCAAGGCACAGATCTGGCCAAGGTTACAAAAAAATGTCTGCTGCACTTAAGGTTCCTAAGAGCACAGTGGCCTCCATAATCCTGAAATGGAAGACGTTTGGGACGACCAGAACCCTTCCCAGAGCCTGAGCCAAACGGGGGAGAAGAGCCTTGGTGAGAGAGGTAAAGAAGAACACACACTCTCTCTCTCTCTCTCTCTCTCTCTCTCTCTCTCTCTCTGTCTCTCTCTCTCTCTCTCTCTCTCTCTCTGTCTCTCTCTCTCTCTCTCTCTCTCTATATATATATATATATATATATCTATATATCCATCCATCCATTTTCTGAGCCGCTTCGAGTCCGACTTACTGCCAGTAATGCGGACCACACTCTGATACTGGTCGTACAGGGACCGAACAGCCCGTATCAGGCCACCACCATAGTCTTCCAATCCAGAGGCACTGTCCCCGGTGTCCACGCGCTGTTGCAGAGGCGTGTCAACCAGGACAGCCCCCCAATATCCAGAGCCTTTAGCAACTCTGGGCGAATTCATCCACCGAGGAGCTTTTCAACCACCTCGTTGACATCAACCCCAGAGAAACGAGAGCCCGCCTGAGAGACCCCAGACTCTGCTTCCTCATGGGAAGGCATGTCAGTGGAATTGAAGAGGTCTTCGAAGTATTCTCCCCACCGGCTCCCGACATGCTGAGTCGAGGTCAGCAGTGCCCCACCCTCACTATACACATTGTTGATGCTGCACTGCTTCCCCCTCCTGAGATACCGGATGGTGGACCAGAATTTCCTCGAAGCCGTCCGGAAATCGTTCTCCATGGTCTCACCAAACTCCTTCTATGTCCGGGTTTTTGCCTCAGCGACCAGCAAAGCTGTATTCCGCTTGGCCAGCCGGTACCCATCAGCTGCCTTGGGAGTCCCACAAGCCAAAAAGGCCCGATAGGACTCCTTCTTCAGCTTGATGGCATCCCTCACCGCTGGTGTCCACCAACGGGCTCGGGGATTGCCGCCAGGACAGGCATCAACCACCTTATGGCCACAGCTCCAGTCGGCCGCCTCAACAATGGATGCCCGACACTTGGTCCATTCTGACTTAATGTCCCTCGCCTCCCTTGGGACGTGGGAAAGGTTCTGGCGGAGGTGCGAGTTGAAGATCCTTCTGACTGGGGACTCTGTCAGATGTTCCCAGCAGACACTCACAATACATTTGGGTCTGCCAGGTCAAACCTGCATCTTCCCCCACCATTGGAGCTCACTCACAAACACGTGGTGATCGGTTGATAGCGCCGCCACTCTCTTCACCCGAGTGTCCATGGCCGCAAGTCCGATGACACGACCAAAAGTGCCAAGTGCACGTGGACAGCCTTATTTCTGAAAATAGTGTTCGTGATGGACAATTCGTGACGAGCACAGAAGTCCAATAACAGAACATCACTCAGGAACTGATCGGGGGGGGATGGCGTTTGTCTCGTTCACACCCTTCCTGGTCTAGATATATACACTGTATATAATTTTTCCAGCTCCGAAATAGGGTTTCACAATGGAAATTGAAAGGTTTTAATCACGTGCCTTATACTGAGGATGTCCATCTATCCTTAGTTTTTAATGCCTTACATACATTGAAAGACATGAACAACAGCCCATATCTATCAGCACTCTCACACACATGGTGAATGGCTCTCTTCACGTCGTTGTGGTTAAATGTAATTTATTTATGACAAGGCCAAAGTCTATTTTGTGTACATTAGGCCATATTTTGGTACAAAATTTATTATTTGTAATAATTTAAGTTTGATATGATTGTTCTGCAGGAGATCATTGTGTTACTCACTGGTCATACATTCTGAACCACAATCAAGAGCACTTGTGTTGTAGCGCCTTACTTTCCCTGTTCACCATCTAATCGTAACACAAAATCCAACGCAGAAGCCACACAGAGAGACAACCGATTAAGAGAAAGTTCTTCATAAATCTGAGGCCAGATAGTATACCTATCTTGTAGTAGCCATGTACTAGGACAATTCCCAGGTTCGTAGGCTTCAACTTGCGTCCATTCTCTACTGTTACATAGTTCCTTTGACAGACGTTGTTTATGTGGACAGGGATACTGGCATCAGTACCTGCAGGAGAAAAATGGAAGTAATAATCTGATTTTTGGAAGCTGCATTTTCCCACTGCTTTCTCTTTATCTCATCACTAGAAATACTGTGAAAAAAGGGTGCTCAGTGTGGCCTGACAGTGCTATTCGCTGCTTGTGACCCCTGACTCAACCAAATTATTGACCTGCAGTGGAATCAAGATGAACAGAGGTCCTAATTTTTCTTCTTATTTAAAGTAATTAAATCATGCATTTACTGTACAGGCATATGGATTTTAACATAATTGCTCAGGGAAACTCGACTGGACACTTATAGTAGCCTTTAAAATTATCAAGGTAGTTATTAATTTGTAATGTCTGGTGCATTCAAATGATGTTCTTCTCAAAGCAGTAAACCCCCTCCAATTATGCTTATCTATGGCTTATCCTGATCACTCTCCTTATTAGTACCCGTAGGCTGATCATCTGGGCTGTGTCTGACTTCTACTTTCTCCTCTAGCCAGAATATCTTGCTCCCTAATTGAGGTGAGACCGGCATGACCACAGTCTACGTTTAAAGAGGTCCTACTTTGCAGGGATATTGGTGCGGCAGTAGCTCATATCTAAGAACTTAAGCTTTGGAACTGAAGGGTCAAGGTTTGAATCAATCGATACCTCTGAAACTTTGCTCAGGGATTACAAAGGATTCTATTCCAAGGGCAATATTATGCAGTCACTATATACTTGTTGTGCTTCTAATGAATGAAAACAACATTTCTAGCACAAAGGCGGTTCTTAGAACTACCGATGCCGTGTTTTTCCATAAGAGTGATGAGTTCAGCCTCAGTCAAGTAGTCTGGGGGAGTAGTCTGCTTTTCCACAAGCTTGATCTCATCTACTGTGAAAATGTCTCCACTTTCACAGACAGGCAGGTCTTCTTCAAGAGAGATTCCCTGCCATGGCATCAAAGCCGTGTACCCTGGGAATAAAACAAGATTTTACGTTTTGATTTTTAGATAAGTGGACTACTACAACATTAGATGTACAGCCAGGTGACAAAGAACATTTTTCAACCAAGGAAACCCAAATGCAAAGTGTTGCGGGAAATAATTAAGCTGTCATCAGTGAAAACAATTGTCGAGATTGAACCATTTACCTGATGAGATTAGGGTTTTTCCACTACATGTGAACGCTTCTGTGCCAATGTTGAAGGCAATGGTTGTCTGCAGATATTTGCAGTCCTGACTGACAGTGGCAATGAAATGTCTTGTGATGTACTCATAAAGGCGCCATCCATCACTTCCTTTGGAGAAAATAAGCAGAGCTAATTAAGCAGAGCTAATTAAGCAGTGCGAAACATTAGTTCAAAGTTGAACATCTCTCCACCAAGGGAGACAGAGCGCTCAGCTGCTCTTTCCCCGCCTATAACCACGGGCAAAAAATATGGACTCGCTGCTCCTGGAGGATGAACATTTAAATGTATAATTTGGGAGAAAAAAGGAAAATTATAAAACTTCAAGAAGGTAAAACATCACAGAATTTTGCATAACACGTTGGTTGTTCCCAGTCAGCAGTGTCTAAAATCTGGACCAAAAATAAACAAAATAGGAAAGTTGTGAATATAGAAAACTTAAAGATGTCTTCTACCCTTCTACCTATGTAGAATGCATTTTTACAAAGCATGATTTTGCTTCTACCCATATGGTCAAAACATGAAGTATTATCTGTATTTTGTTAGTTTTTTCAAATAATTATTCTGAAGTTTAGCACTTTATTTGAACACGTAATACTTTTTATTTTACTTTTTATTTACTTGCTTTTATTTTGAAATTCACAGCACTAGTTTTATTTAGTAAATGTGAAAATACACAGTTGTGATCATGTTTGATTACTCAGGGAGAATTTGTAAGATGGGTACAATTCTTTAAAGAAAACAAAGGGCCAGGCGAAACATTTAATTTTATTTTAATTGGATTGAAATTAAACTGTCAAGCATTTCAGAAAAGCATTATCATTACACAAATTATAACCACAAAGAAATTAGTGATGTTTGTTGTTCAGTCATCAGTTGTATTTAAAAATATATATATATTTCACAAATTCTGCCAGGGTATATAAACTTATAAGCACAACTGTACATATGCAGTCATACGTACCCCTGTCATATTGGAATGAAAGTGTAGGCTACACCTTTTTCATAACCTCTAGGTGGTGGTGCCATATTAGAATGAAAATGTACACCTCTCTCATAACCTCTAGGTGGCAGTAAAATATTGGAATGAAAGTACGGCTTTTTCATAACATCTAGATGGCGGCATACATTTATAAAATGTGAACGTTTTTTTTCATTTCCCACTATACCCATGTATTATGTGTAATATTTTTTGGGGGGGAAATGCGGATAATACATGAGAAATTACGGTACATACAGAAAAGTCAAACCAAAGCCATCCTTAACACCTCAACAGAAGAAAACAAGGCTACAGTGGGCTAAAGAAAAGCAATCATGGACTGTGGGTGACTGGATGAAAGTGATATACAGTGATGAATCCCGCATCTACATCGGCCAAGGTGATGATGCTGGAACTTTTGTTTAGTGGCGATTTATGAAGGTGATTGCCTGAAGAAAACATGCAAATTTACACACTCACTCACAACATCATTGACGACGTGGGGGTGAAAGTCAGGTAAAGGCACAGGGGAGATGGCAGTCATTATATCCTGAATAAAAATAGTATAATGTCAATGTCATGGCCTGCAAAAAGTGCCATCGAAAATCTGGTGTGAATGAAAGAAAATGCTCAATGACATGGCTTTAACTTCCAAAGCTGGAAACAGAAATCAGAGAAAATTGGAGCCTGATTGATGAAGAATACTCTGCTTGTCACTGGCTAAGTCCATGCCTCAGAGACTGCAAGCTGTTATAAAAACCAGAGGTGGTGCAAAGAAGTACTAGTGGTGTCATTTTGTGTTGTGTTTTTTTTGTTGTTAGTTTTTCCTGATTCCATAATTTTTTTCCTCAGAACTGAGGGATTCCACATTTTTTTTCCTCAACTAATTGTGACTACATCAATTTTCTTTCTTGCGTTTCTGGAAGCCAAAATTAACATCCCAATTTTGAACAAAAAATGTTTGTGGAGGATCCACAATTTTTCCTTTTATCTCCAAAAATAAACATTTACATTTTTATTTTTGCCATGGGTTGTATGTAAGCCTTACCAGCTCATCTGCACAATACTGATTAATTTACTCTACAGCTCCAGCCTCAAAACATACCCTTTGAGAACAGCCCATCTGTTTATCGGATCTTATCTTTGCTCAATTAAACTTGTTTACTGATCATCTTAATTGACCTTTTGCATACGCATTAATTGTATTGCATTGTTCATTTTGTTATTTATGCTTTGTGCAGTCTTTGAGTCCCCAGTAGGTGACTATAAATAACTATTAACACAGTACATAGTAAACATTTGAAACAATCCTTTTACACTTTCAAGGTATATTTATCTTCAAATACCACAATTTGTTTTAAGAAAAAATTTAAAAAAATTTAAAACATCAATCTAGCAAGTAAGTCCATGAATAGATACCGTATGCATTCATTCATTCATCTTCCGTTCCGCATATCCTCACTAGGGTCGCGGGCGTGCTGGAGCCTATCCCAGCTATCCTCGGGCGAGAGGATACACCCCGAACTGGTCTATGTGCCCTGCCAATCGCAGGGCACATAGAAACACACAACCATTCGCACTCACATTCACACCTACGGGCAATTTAGAGTCCACCGTATGCATGTAAAAAGTAATTCTCAACATATCCTTGAAGATGTCTAAGTGTAGGTGTTCCATATATTTTTATCAAGTATGAAATACTGTAGCTCTGAGACCCACCTAATTCTACTTCTGAGGCAGTATGCATGGGAGTTATAGGTGGATGATCTCCAACATCAACTCCTTTCTTAGGATGGTTTATTCCGTTTGATAGTAGATTTTTCACCTAGTGATTAAAAAAAGCCACATACAGTTTGGATTATACAGTTATCATGTACAGTCACGTGAAAAATAAAGTTCACAATCTAAATTTAACATGTACCCTTCAAAAGTATTGGTGAGGACCAATGAAACCAATTCCTTTATATTTGTTGTCGGCAAGGTAAGGCAAATCTATTTATATAGCGCATTTCATACACAGTACAAGGTAAATCAATGTGCTTTACATGAATAAAAGCATTTAAAAAGAAAGAGCAAAAGACATTAACAAACAGAGAAAAATTAAAGCTTAAAAGTACTCGCCCAGACTAGACTGAAAACATTTTGATTTGACACCAAAAGATGAGGCAAGAGAGCTACAGTGCCGTGAAAATTATTTGCCCCCTTTTCAGATTCTTATATTTTTTTTATAGTTTCCCCACTTTGTTTAATATCTTCAAACTATTGTAAATATCAGACAAAGGTAACCTAAGAAAACATAAAATACCATTTTTAAATGATTTTATTTATTAAGGGAAAAAAACTGCACCTCAACCTGGCCGTGTGGAAAAAGTAATTGCCCACCTTGTTAAATCAAGAATTAACTGTGGCAAATCACAATTTCGGGTTCATTTTCACTGACCACACCCATGCATGATTACCTCCGGACATGTTCAATAGAGAAATCACTTAAATAGTGAACCTGTGTGACAAAATGAAGTAAACAAAAGGATCCCAGCAACAAAATGCCACGATCCAAAGAAACTCAAGAACATTGCCATTTATTTCTTAAATGGCATCTATGCCAGAGCTCCAAGGCAAAAACCAGAGCTGACCGAAAAGGACATGAAGGCTCATCTTACTTTTGCATAAAAACATCTGAATGATTCCCAAGAAAGTTCAACTTTTTGGAAGATGTGTGTCCTGTTACATCTGGCGTAAATGTAACACAGCATTTTTAGAAAAAGAACATCATACCAACAGTCAAACATGGTGGTGGTAGTGTGATGATCTGGGGCTGCTTTGCTCCTTCAGGACCTGGAAAACTTGTTGTGATTGATAGAACCATGAATGTTGCTCTTTACCAGAAAATCCTGGAGGAGAATATTCAGCCATCAGTTTGTGACCTTAAGCTAAAACGGACTTAAGTTCTGCAGCAGGAAAACGACATTTCTTGACCAATATGTTCATAAAGATGTCAAGTAACACATTAAAATATTTAAATTAAACTCCTGTGGGAAAATCCGTGAGAGCTGCTGAAAGTTGGGCTACCTGGAACCTTCTTTGTGAAAAACTGAAAATGTTTACCGCTGCCCTGAGCAGATTGTGAGGGTTCAAACTAGTGGTTTTACAGGGTTCTGAATGAATTGAAAACATGTTTTGCACTAAAACCACTCCTTAGTGGGAAAATGAGCACACACACTTTTACATGTAAATTTAATAGTAGCTTCATTAATTTATTTCAACATCTTAAATGGTCCCCTCCCTGAGCCGTCACCTTATCGTGATGGAGGGGTTTGTATGTCCCAGTGATCCTTTGAGCTAAACTGTCTAGGGTTTATGCCCCTGGCAGGGTCACCCATGGCAAACAAGTCCAAGCTGAGGGACCAGACAAAGCACGGCTAAAAGACCCCCTATGATGAATAAATTAAATGGATATAGGTTTCCCTTGACCGGACGCGGGTCACCAGGGCCCCCCTCTGGACCAAGGCCTGGAGGTGGGGCTCGAAGGAGAGTGCCTGGTGGCCGGGCTTGCACCATGGGGCCCGATCGGGCACAGCCTGAAAGGGTAACGTGGGTCCCCCCTTCCCATTGGCTCACCACCTGTGGGAGGGGCCATAGGGGTCGCGTGGCCGAATGCAGGGACCTTGGCGATCCGATCCCCGGCTACAGAAGCTGGCTCTAGGGACGTGGAATATCACCTCTCTTACAGGGAAGGAGCCCCAGCTGGTGTGTGAGGTTGAAAAGATTCAACTAAATAAAGTCGACCTCGACTCTACACACAGCTTGGGCTCTGATACCAGTCCTCTTGAAACGGGTTGGACTCTCTTCCACTCTGGAGTTGCTTACGGTGTGAGGCGGCGAGCAGGTGTGGCTATACTTATTGCCCCCTGGCTCGGCGCCTGTACATTGGGGTTCACCCGGTGGACGAGAGGGTAGCCTCCCTCCGCCTTCGGGTCGGGGGACGGGTCTTGACTGTTGTTTGTGCCAATGCACCACCTCCGGCAGAACTTCACCCACCTCCCACAAGAGGCGGGGGAAATTTAGGTCGAGTGGACCATGTTCTCCGCCTCCATTGCTGAGGCAGCCAACCGGAGCGGTGGCCGTAAGGTAGTCGGTGCCTGTCGTGGCGGCAACTCCCGAACCTGTTGGTGAACACTAGCGGTGAGGGATGCCGTCAAGCTGAAAAGTAGTTCTATTGGGCCTTTTTGTGGGACTCCTGAGGCAGCTGATGGGTGAGGCCATGGAGAACGACTTCCAGACAGCTTTGAGGTAATTCTGGTCTATCATCCGGCGTCTCAGGAGAGGGAAGCAGTGCACCATCAACACTGTGTATAGTGGGAAGGGGGCACTGCTGTCCTCGACTCGGGACGTTCTAAGTCAGTAAGGAGAATACTTTGAAGACCTCCTCAATTCCACCGACCCGCCTTCCCATGAGGAAGCAAAGTCTGGGGTCTCTGATGCGGGCTCTCTTATCTCTGGGGTTGAGGTCACCAAGGTGGTTAAAAAGGTCCAGAGCCCCGTGGGTGGATGAGATTTGGCCCGTTTCGGGGCTGTCTGGTTTACACGCCTCTGCAACATTGAGGGCAGTGCCTCTGGATTGGCAAACTGGGGTGGTGGTCCACCTTTTAAGAAGGGGCACCGGAGGGTGTGTTCCAACTACAGGGGGGTCACACTCCTCAGCCTCCCTGGTAAAGTCTATTCAAGGGTCCATTGGGAAGTTGAATCTCAGATTCAGGAGGAGCGGTGTGGTTTTCGTACTGCCCATGGAACAGTGGACCAGCTCTACACTCTTGGCAGGGTCCTCGAGGGGTAATGTGAGTTCGCCCAACCAGTCTACATGTGTTTTGTGGACTTGGAAAATGCGTTCGACCGTGTCCCTCAGGAAGTCCTATGGGGGGTGCTTCGGGAGTATGCGGTCCCAAATCCCCTGATACGGACGGTTTGCTCCCTCTACGACCAGTGTCAGAGTTTGGTCCGCATTGCTGGCAGTAAGTCGGATTTGTTTACGGTGAGGGTTGGACTTCGCCAATGCTACCCTTTGTCACCAATTATGTTCATAACTTTTATGGACAGGATTTCTAGGTGCAGCCGAGGCATAGATGGGGTCCGGGTTGGTGGCCTCAGTATCGCATCTCTGCTTTTTGCAGATGATGTGGTTCTGTTGGCTTCATCAAGCCGTGATCGCCAACTCTCACTGGAGTAGTTCACAGCCGAGTGTGAAGCAGGCGGGATGAAAATCAGCACCTCAAAATCTGAGACCATGGTACTTAGTCGGAAAAGGGTGGCGTGCCCTCTCCAGGTCGGGGATGAGATCCTGCCCCAGCTGGAGGAGTTCAAGTATATTTGGGTCTTGTTCACGAGTGAGGGAAGAATGGAACGGGAGATCAACACGTGGATTGGTGCAGCGTCTGCAGTGATGCGGATTTTGTATCGGTCCATTGTGGTGAAGAAGGAGCTAAGCCGAAAGGCAAAGCTCTCAATTTACTGGTCGATCTCCATTCCTACACTGACCCATGGTCACGATCTGTGAGCCGTGACCGAAAGAACAAAATCCCGGATAGAAGCGGCCGAAATGAGTTTTCTCCGCAGCGTGTCCGGGCTCTGCCTTAGAGATAGGGTGAGAAGTTCAGTCATCCAGGAGGGGCTCAGAGTACAGCCGCTCCTCCTCCGCATTGCTAAGAGCCACTTGAGGTGGCTCGGGCATCTGATTAGGATGCCTCCTGGACGCCTCGCTGGTGAGGTGTTCCAGACATGACCCCGGGGATGACCCAGGACACACTGGAGAGACTATGTCTCCCGGCTGGCCTGGGAACGCCTTGGGATCCCCCCGGAAGAGCTGGACGAAGTGGCTTGCGAGAGGCAAGTTTGGGCTCCCCTGCTAAAGCTACTGTCCCCGCGACCCGACCCCGGATAAGTGGAAGAAAATGGATGGATGGATGGATGGACGTGTGGGGTTTCCACAGATAAAATACCGGTAATCTTTCAAAATTTGAAAAGTCCCCGTGTGTTGTACACCAGGTCTGAGGGAGTCAACACAATCAGCTGGCTCTCTGAAATTGTGTGGCTGAATATTTGTGTGTTTGAAGAGTTTGCTTTTGTTTGTTTTTCATTTAAATTACAAGTCGCAGTATTGCCTCAACCTCTTTTATAGTGACTCCCAAATTTAGTTGTCATTTGGTTCAAGGGCCACTTCTTTTGTTTATTTATCATTTTGATAGAACTATTGGGTTGTAGGGATTAATTTAAAAACGTAAGAATCCTTTTGTTCAGAACTTAAGTTTTAAAACCAGCAACACAGTATAAGAAGTTGTCATGGGGAAACGCACAGATTTGTGCTTAAATCGTCCATTTGCATGTTTGATGCACAAACCTATGATTTAATGTGTTCATACTTGTTTTTGTTTGTTCTCTGCAAACAAATTTAGAACACTTTCAAAACATGCGTACGTACAAAAAATACCGGATAATACATCAAAAATCCTTCAAACACATGCACACCATATCGGAACTCTAGTCATTCATAAAAACAAACTTTGGCGATAATAACCAAATCCAGAAATCTACCGTATTTTCACGACCATAAGGCGCACTTAAAAGTCTTACATTTTCTCCAAAATGGACAGGGCGCCTTATAATGCGGTGCGCCTTATGTGTGCACCGAGTTCCAAAATCTGTAAATGTTGTGTGACTTTGAGGAGTGCTCCGCTTGACTGACTGGGAGCATTTCCTGCCGACACGCTGCTTATATAGAGGAAAAGCAGACGTGACTGAGGACAGCATGCGGACGTAAAGGGGGAAGGATGCGCGTGACAGAGGACACTAAAGACACGCCCCCAGTAGGTATATAGTTCCGGTATGTGCATTGGTTTGGCTAAGTACCCCCGAAAATGGACACTAAAGACACGCCCCCAATAGGTATATAGTTCCGGTATGTGCATTGGTTTGGCTAAGTACCCCCGAAAATGGCACCTACGAAGAGACACGCTTACGAAGCACAGTTTAAACTGCAAGCTATTAGTTACGCGGAGGAACATGGGAATCGAGCAGCCGCGAGAGAATTCAAGATCAACGAATCCATGGTTCGCAAGTGGAGGAAGCAGGAAAACGAGCTTCGCCAAGTCAAGAAGACGAAGCTGAGTTTCCGCGGAAGAACAAGGCGAGGTGGCCCGAGTTGGAAGACCAACTCGAGCAATGGATTAATGAGCAAAGAACAGCCAGGAGAAGCGTCTCTGCAGTCACCATTCGACTGAGGGGAATAACTCGGAGCTTGGCATCGTTCCGGGAGGCTGGACATCCGTGTAAACAGGGCGTTCAAAGTGAAGTTGTGAGCGGCGTGGGAGCCATGGATGACAGATGGCGAACACAGCTTTACTAACAGTAGGAGGCAGCGCCGGGCGAGTTACAATTTGTGAATGGATTGTGGATGCTTGGACTAACGTGTCTGCTTGCACTGTTGTTTGAGCTTTCGTAAAAGCCGGCATCATTTCTGAGGAGCCGCACGGCAACGAGACTGACTCCGAAAATGACGAGAGGGAACCCGGCGTGTTTGATGGAGAACTTGCCCAGCTGTTAATTTCGGATACAGAAGATGAGTACTTTGAAGGATTTGTGGATGAGGATTGATCAAAAAATTATGTGAGTACATTGTTAAATACTTCAATAAAGTACAACCGAACTCCGTTTTGCTCCAGCTGCCTTTTTAAAAACATTGTTTTAGCGTGTATGCATGCTAGCGTATATTTTACCATGCCTGCGCCCAATAATGCACCTTATGTATGTGTTAAATATAGAAATAGACCCCGTAACTGAGACTGCGCCTTTTAATGCGGTGCGCCTTATGGTCGTGAAAATACAGTACTCATCGGTTAAGTGTCCTAAATAACAATTAAAAGGACACTTCTCATCACTTTTACCCTCGTCCCGTTCAAGCGCTGCCTTGTACAGTAGGATATGTGCATTTATGTGTCCCTCTCCGGCTGTCTGCGTGCGCAGTCGACGTTTTCACTCGAGGAAGCGCTATCAGACCAGCCACACCTAGTTTTTCCAAGGCTTCAGTATTCTTTCTAATCCTACAAAAATCTGATTGTTATTTTTCTGTGATTCTGTAAGTGCAGATATGATGTAAATTGATCTATTCAAACACACACTGCCACGGCGTGAATTACGATGCAATCCGGCTGGCATATATTGCTCGTATATTTCCTTTCAATTCCAAAGCTAATTTCATGAATCTTAGAAACTATAAATGCCTCTTTGCTATGGTATATGCATTCCTTACTATGTACCGTATGGAGTGTTTGCTCATTCTCAGCTCTTAAATTGTTTTTGTATGGTTGTTTTGTGCCACATTCGGTAATTCTACTTTGAAATTAATCATCAGTGATTAACATGACAATTATATTTTGTCAGTTTCTGTGTTTATCAAGCTTTCTGATGATACCAACCTTTTGAATAGCAGATAAAGATTCAGAAAGTTATTAAACATTTGGATCAGCCACCTCTTGTGGGAAAAAAAGCTCTGCACATTGGCTGACATGCGTCAGATGGAAGCCCTTTTAAAGTGACATAGCGGCACGGTTCATCCAGAAATTCTGATGGGCTAATTTAGACAATTTTCTGAAGAATACTTATTATTGTCATTTCACATTTGATATAGACCAGCAATTAAAAAGTTAATTCTCCAGACTACATATGTCTCCTTTAATAAATTTAATGATTTGTGATGCAAGCATTGAATACATCAAGCAACAAATCTGCTTCGGCATACTCAATCTCTCACCTCCTCTCCCCAAAAACGAGAGTTGATCTGCTGCTTCAGTGTTCCTTTAAGGTCAAAATTTTCTGGATAGTGCGTCGTTTCCGTCCGAGGATAGCTGATGTAGCCCTGTGTGTACAAACGCTCAGCAATCTGCATAGTATACTGTGGAGCCATACCTGCGACATAATAAAAAAAAAAATAATAATCTAATAAGACCACACAACTGACAGAAAGGACAAGAATAAAATAGTTCACATTGTTGTTTTACAATACATGGATTGTTAGAAATACTGTATTTTTTACGAAGCTACTTTTTTATTTATTTTTCTTAACAACAAACGTCTACTAGAGGTGGAGGCCCGGCCGCCCGTGTGGCACAGGGGCGATTTTGAGGCCACCGGGTTTCTCAAGCTCCTTATCGCTGATCCGCCATGCTTTCTTGTGCAGATTTAAAACGAACAAAAAAAATTATCTTTTTTAAATAAATAGCCGCTAAATCGCGGAGGTCTGGGATCCCTAAAACATATACATGGATAATCATTTGACCAAACGTAATGTACGGAAAAAAAAAAAAAACAACAACATACATGGATGGCTAACTGGTAAATTTTCATTAAACTGAATGGAACACCAGAGGATTTCAAATCTTCCAGCATCAGAGACATCAAGGAACTGGACAAATAATAACCATCATAAAAAGTAAGAAACAAACATGATACAGTGGGGCAAAAAAAGTATTTTGTCAGCCACCAATTGTGCAAGTTCTCCCACTTAAAAATATGAAAGAGAATTTTCATC